>NC_080840.1:19294414-19605550 GCF_030435755.1 Ochotona princeps | reverse complement strand
TTTTGATCCAACTCCCTGCAAGCAGTGGAAGATGGTCCAAGTTCCTGGCCCCTGTACCCACATGGCAGACCTGGAAGAAACTCCTGACTCCTGACTTTGATCTGGCCCAGCTCTAGATATTTTGGTCATATGAGGAGCGAATGAGCAAATGGAAGTGCTCTCTCTCTCTCTCACTCCCCCCATCTCTTCCTGTAAACTCTACCTTTCAAACAAATAAATCCTATAAAGAAAGAACATTTTTCTCTTCCATGTGTCAATTTCTCACTTGGTAAGTTCTGTCCTCAGAGTGGGAACCCACAGTTCAAAACCTTTATTCTTCTAACCTGGAAACCTCCAAAGAAAGGACAGGTATCTTTCATGATGATTTCATCAAAAAGTTGTGAGGATGCATTGTGATGGATTCATATCAGTTACATGCCCACTCCCAGTGCAATCATACTAGCCATAGATATTGAAGATGCTGATTGTCCAGGCCAGTGTCACACACCTAATCTTTAAGGCAGATTGTATAGGCTCAGCCCCTGTAAACTTCATTGGAATGAGATGGAATGATGGTTCAAATAAAAGGAGCTGTTATAAAAAAAAAAAAAAGAAGGAAAAAAATGGGTAAGCAATAGCTGTCCTTTAGAAGGAAGCTAAAATGATCATCATTTAATACATGAGAAAATCAAGGTCTGCGGAGGTAAAGCACTTCACAATGAAAACAATTGATGATGAGCTAAAGGGACAGAGTCCTCACCTGCCTGCTTCCCCAGCACCTCCCTCACTTCTCTCATCAGTCTGGTCAGGAAGTGTCGCATGCACCTCTCACATCCATCCACTGCACATAGAAAAAAAACAAAACCAAAAACAAGTGAAGTTAGCTAACCAGAGTTTATAAACTTTCAAGAGCTCCAAGTATATTTGGCTGGAGAGTTGTTTGTTCACTTGTATTTAATGAACAACCCCTTATCTGACAATGCTGAAACACCTATTTAAACCACAGGGTCTGTATTTATGTCTGCTTGAGACACGCTGTTATTAAGCTGAAAAATTGCTATCTCAACAGCATCATATGCGTTTCAACTTTGTTTTCCAAAGTAAAAAACTCTTAAACTAAGAATCTTAGTGCTTTTAAGGACAAATCTTGAGAATTCAAAGAAGAAATTCTTTTGAGGGGATGATCTGGGAGGAATTACCATTCAGAAGAACCAGCTCAGCATTTATAGTGATTAAGATGCTTAACATTGCTCCTCCATTATTGACTTTTGCAAACTCTGTTTTGCAAAACAAAATGCAAGTACAACGCATTTTGGTCACTTAATACAGAGTTTAAGTTTGTAAAAATTCTTCCTTATGCCTTGTAAGATAAGTTTAGCAGACAGAATTTAAGTATTTTGACTCAAAAATTCCTACTTTGACAGATAATGTGACTGTGATAGATGTCTGGGGAGAGCCACATAGAGAGAGGCTGGAGCTTGTCCCTCTTTTTGAACTATTCTGAATTTTGTAAGCATTCAGCACAATGTATTTAAAAGGATTGCCACCCCAAAGGGGGACATGGTACACTGATGCAATGCATTCTGTTACTTGCTTGTTCTGATCAACAGAGCTGAGGATTTCTATTCATTACTGGGGTGTAAGTGCTCATAAGATTTAAAACAATGAAAAGCCAGGGCAATGACAGAATGGGGAATGGTGACCTGGGGAAGGACGAACTCTCCCTGCAGACTTGTGCGTAGGCCTTAAGTGGCCATCAGACTTACAGAGCAGTTTGGCAACAAGCTGGGAGTTGGCACTCTGGCATATTAGAGGCAATGTTATGCATGTACATATGTATGCCTATTGTTATAAAGGTTTTTAGGCAGTTAACAAGAAGAGATCCCAATATAAAGAAGGACAAGGAGCTGGTTGCCCACAATGGCATTCAAACTGGCAGCTGCATTTTGGAACTCAGAAGAAAACTAATTAGAATTTGGGCAAAGTGTAAGATCAGGTAGTGTAGTCACCTCTGTTAATTGCCTATTCTCTATCCCTTCTTTCTCTTAGTGACAGCACTCCAAGTTTCTATTGCTGAACTACCTCGTTCTTACTTTTTTTTTTTTTTTTATAATCCATTTTATTGTATTGTTGTTGACAATCTTTACATAGTTAACTATAGTTGAAGGAAAATCAAGAAAGAGAAGAAAAAAAAAAAAGGTTCAGGGGGATAGGGAGGTGGGCAATGCTATTATGTCCATATTGTTTCCATCATGTATCTGAGGTAAAAGGGGATATTGAGGGAGAAGCCCCACCCGGTTTCCCGCCCACCCCAAGTCCCGGATGTGGGGCATGCTCTGAGATATGTGCTCAAGTGGAGTTAATAGTTCTCCAGTTATGAGTCACTGCCAGTTTCGCTCGATGAGGTGGTCCACTGATTGATATGGTCCATCATGAAGTCTCCATTTGTCCCATATTTCGCTGCCAACATGTAGCTGAGATGAATGATTGTCCTATTCTGTCTTCTGTCTTTTCTTGGTTAGAATTCTGAGTCCAGCAGTTCAAGTGGGGAGATCTCCAAAGATACTTTGAGGTATTCCCAGACCAGATTCTTGTATGTTCTAGCAAGCACAGGGCCCGGCACAGTCCATCACCCTGATCAGCTGGTGGTTGCAATTGCTGTGTTGGTTCTGTTTTCAGTCCCGAGTTGCACTGGAACCAATGGGTGTTGCAGTCCAGTCTGGTTCGGCCCTTACATCAACCAGTGGGAGCTGCAGCCTAGTCGGGGCGACCCACAATAACCCCCACCAAGCCTGCCCCCTACCCTGGTTTGCCAATTTGTGTAGCAGAAGACCAGTCTGTCCCCCATCCCATTTGGCTCTGGTACTTGTCAATGGGTATTAAAGCTTAGTTCTATCTAATCGACTCAACCATCCAGCCCTCACAGATGTTGTTGAGTGCCTCTGTCTAGCCATTGTTCCTCATGGCCTCACCAGGCCAGCTCCTATGATTGGTTTTGCTTTGGGCAATTTGTTTGTTGGGACTTTATTTTGAACACTGATGATAAAAAAGGTAACAAGGTACCATCTTTCCATGGGAGCTGCTGAGCTCATGTGGTGTAGTCAATCTGCAGGGTTGGAGGAAAACCGACTTCCTGCAGCTATGCAACGAACCACTTCTAATCTCTATAATTGAGGGGTTTGGATTTTCAACTCCAGAATGCCTTTCTTGACATCAAGAAATGTCTAAGAAATGGGCAAACCATGGTGGCAGCCAAGCAGCTCCTGGTAGGTAAGAGGCAGAGATGAATGAGCAGATGAGCTGCAGCATCAAGCTGTGTCCCTCTGTAGAGGGCACCACATTCTGTTTCTTTGCTCCAGTCCTTGCTTCCGCTTTCCCTCCTTATTCTTGCAAGGGTTAATTGTTGTAAAGAATGGTTTGAAGCACCAATTCATGGGTGGAGCTGTGAATGACAGGTGCTTTTATGCTTTCCAGAGTCAGATTCAGTCCAGTATCAGTGTATATTCCAGTGCTTGAGATATGAGATTCCTGGAAAATGGTGTGAGGCGTGTTGCTCTATCTTACCAAGTCTTTGGGGAATTTAAGGTATTCTGTTGTATTCATCTTGCAGTCTTTTAAAAAAATATTTATTTTATTGGAAAGGCAGATATACTGAGTAAAGGAGATACAGAGAGAAAGATCTTCCATCCTCTGGTTTATTGCCCAAGTGGCCACAACAGCTAGAACTGAGCCAATCCAAAGCCAGGAGCCAGGAGCATATTCCAGGTTTCACACATGGGTCAGGGTCCCAAGGCCTTGGGCCATCCTCTACTGCTTTCCCAGGTCAGAAGCAGGGAGCTGGATGGGAAGTGGAGCAGCCAGGATACAAACCCAAACTCATGTGGGATCCCAGCTGATGCAAGGCAAGGATTTAGCCCCTAGGCTAACACGCCAGACCCTCATCTTAAAGTCTTAATGAAACCTTTTACTTCACATCTTAGGTCAAAACAGTTGAATATTTAATTTGAACTGACTCCCCCCTCTGCAACTCTCTCTACTTCCCACACTACATGAGAGTGTTGTGTGGGTGATGCTTTGGTGTATGTGAAACAGCCTTGACACTCAGCCAAGTGCCAAGGTCTGGGCTGAAAGTCAGAAAGCCTGGGCAAGATCATCTTTTTTCTGCTGAGAAAAAAGACTAATGCTGAAATGGGTACACTTCATTGATCCCTGGGGAGAGGTATTAGGAAGGTAATGCCCTTAAAGCACATAAAAGAACTTGGAAAAAAGTCATTATGTTACTTATAGGATAAAGCATACAAACTGATGGATGTATTCACATTAACAGAATGTGTTTTTAGACTTGATAAGTAGTCCAGGCATATGATTCACCTTCTCAGCAAGTCCTGTGTCCATTTAGTTGACCATGGGAAGGTCTGCAGTCAGCTTTCTGTTTGTTATATTGACTACTGATTAATTCATTAATTCCCAGCCTGTTCCCTGAGTGCTTTGCTATTTGTTCAGCACTAGACATATAAAAAGTTTATCAGCATGGTTGATCTTTCATTAACTCAACACGTCCTTATTGAGCAGTTGCTATGCACCAAGAAATGAGTGCATGATAATGGATTAGCCATGGCCACCACCTCCCACGATCTCACAACTCAAACTGTGGTCTGGGGCAGCATCATCAGCATCCCCTGGGATTCAAGAGACAAAAGCAAAACTTAGATCCCGCCTCAGATAAACTGAATCAGAGCTTGTATTTTGATAAGTTCCCCATTTGAATACCCAAGGTAGTTCTAGACAGACAGTTTCAGTGAAGTTAAAGAGGAAAAGAATGAACATGTCATTTAGAAGTCTAGCTGCTATTCTTGCAACTTTCTGCTCTTATGCTTGCAATGGAACTGAAGCAAGTCACTATCTGTATTAAGACTCAATGCATTATGTTCAAAATAGAGATAATTATATCTGCCCTTCCTCCTTCATGTGCGATTGTGAAGATCAGATGAGAAAATAGTTGCAACACTGTCAGTGCCGGTTCGAAAGCAAGGCACTGCTGTTATAACATTTAGTTTGGAGACGCTTCAGTGTATTAGGTCTGGCTGCATTGCCCAGGAGCTGGGATTCAATTTTAATGTTAACAATTTTCTGCATTATATTTCGATGTTTAAGCATTCTTATCTCTATCATTCAGAGATGTGAATAATGAGCTTGCAAAGGCATCAGCATATAGCTGCTAGTGATTTTGACTACTGGTATTTAGAAATAGTTGTGGAAGATATTTTATACATTTAACTTATTTCAATAAAACTGAGAAAAGGTTTGACTACTGGAACAAATTGTTGAGCATGGCAGGCTTGGTTCCAGTCCACAGGTAGTGTTTATTTTATGATGACATAAAACACAAATTTTTGTAATTCAAGTTACAATAATATGGGCATCCTGAATGGTTCCAGCAATAATTGGAGACTATTAAATGCAAAAGGTTTGTAAAAGACGCGAAAGATCACTAAAAGGACTACATTTTTACTGCCTGTACCTTTAGCAAACTTGCAGGACTGCTGGGTTGTGAGACCTCCACAGCTGTTAAAGATATTAAACCACTACAAAATGTTGAGTCAGCTCCTGTTGAACACAAACACTTTGTCTTGTACACCAAAGTGGGAAAGTCAGACGTCTGTCCTTAAGAACAGACACTGTTGTTGTCTCCTGTGATTCACACAATTTTTCCAGCTAAGTATTGCTGTACTCCCTGTCTATTCCTACGAATGATTGTTGGAGGGGAATTAAATTGGGATTTGGGTAAGAAAAACAACGCCCAAGTTTAACCAGCAAAAGCCAGAGCTTCACCCTGTCATTCCAGCCTCATAGCCTCCCCCTATATTGCCCACCTTTAGAGCATTCAGTCTACAGCAGAGAGTCTGAACACAAGGGAATATACTTGGTGGCATAGCAACTATTTGGGGAATGATAGAGTGCGTAGAATCAGTCTGGAGGAATTAAGTTTTATTACTGAATCATTAAACAGTGGGGTAATTACTGAAGTGAATTCACCTTCGAAGGTTAAGCTGACCCCTGTCAGCTTTAAATCCCTCATCTGCCTGTTACACGATGTTTCATTTTTAAAAAGTGAATTAATCAGCTGTTCAGAGCCAGACACTTGCAGTCTCCTACTTCTCATTCAGCAGCTTCTCAGTTACATGAGACCATAGACATTTGAGGCTCCTGAGGTAGCAGGTGGGCACACGGCAGAAAGTTATCCTCAGGTAGGTTCTGCCTCTCCAGCCATAGGTATTTTAGAACTTTGTGAAAATAACCCGGTGGGCTCGCCAAGAATGACAGCCACATATGCCACAGGTCAATCACCAACAATGCGAGGGAGATCTGAATTCCCTCTTACGCACTATGGAATAATAGCCTTCTTTGTTTCTCTAAATGAAAAATCAGCAAGTGGAACTGCCCCAATTGGCATCTGATGTAGGAAAAGTTGTGAGAATCTGACCGTCGTTTCCAGAGACCCTGCATATCTGCCATTTTGCCTCTTTATTCCCCATCAGCCTTCTATTCTAACTTCCTTTTCTCCTTTTTGGGATGCCTTTTGAAAATGATCTATGTATTTAAAAGAGTTACATACAGAAGGGGAGAGACAACGAGACTTCCCATCCACGGGCTCACTCCCCATATGGTTACAAACTAGTGTTGGCCCAAGCCACATATAGAAGTCAGGGGTTTCTTCCAGCTCTCTTGTTTCAAGGCAGGATCTCAAGGATTTGGGCTATCTTCTGCTTCTTTCTCCAGTGCCTTGCCAGGGAGCTGGGTTGGAAGTGGAGCAGTCAGAACTTGAACTGGTGTCACAGACAGTGGCTTAACGAGCTACGCCACCATGCTGATCCCTGGGGTATTACTTTACTCTGAGCACCCTTGCCCACCACCGGTCCCAGCACTTCTTCAGATTAGTTAATATTCTTAAATCATCCCTTCATGGTTGTAATTTTGTTTTCTTCCTCAAACACATATTGATCACCTACTATGTCTTAGGCAGCAGGGCAACCAAAACAGTTTCTGTCATTGAGATTCTATTTGAGTGAAGGAAACAGATGTTTTTTAAGTGCATAAATAAAATGGATTAATTTTCAGTTAGCAATAAATGGAATGAAGACAGTGCTACAATTTGGATACCAGTTTGGGTGTTCTTCAATATCAGTGTTTGTCAGCTTGATTCCCAGTCTCTCCTGATTTAGGAGGTGGCAACACCTTTTGGAGGTGGAGCTTGGTGGCAGATCCTAAGTCAATGGGACTCCTGCCCTTGGAAGAGATTGTAGAACTCCACTCTCTCTCTCTCTCTCTCTCTCTCCCCTCCCAATCCCTGCTTCTGTTTCCTGCTGTAAGGTCTTCCACACATGTGTCCTCATGTCATGATCATGATGTCCCATCATCCACCACCCACATGGAGGCCAAACCAATGAAGCCCATTTGAACTTTGGGTTGGCATTTTCAACACTTTAAAACAGCCTTTTCCGTTTATGAAGTTACCTGTGTCATGTCTTTCATAACTGTGACGCAAAACTGATGAATGCAACCAGTAGTTACAGAACTGAAGGTATAGGTAAGGATTGGGAGCCACTTTCTGTAGAGAGGCTGTGCAAGTAGTATAGTTATGAGTATTGCATTCAAGTTTGCTGTTATTTTTAATAGAATATTACATTATCAGTTACATTTTACTTTATGCCTAGCATACCTCACAAACTGAGAGGCAACCTGGGTGACTTCTACAAGTTGTTTTTAAAGCCCCCGTCAAAATCATAGTTACCTATGTCCATGAAACTGGATAAATTTTGATGGTTTAGTACATGCTCAAGTGCACAAAGGAGACAGTGTCTATGTGTTCATTCTCCCCATATGGACCTTTCAGTGGGGGCAATGGTTTTACAAAGTGTTTAGCTGTCTGGGAAGTATAGCACAAATTGGGGGTACAGAAGACAAATATTTGAATAAGAGCGCTGTTAGGATTCCGGACGCTAGCCCATGTAGGTTTTCCCCCACTCATACAGGAGTGTCCACAACCCTAACGTTTTACAACGTTGCTCCCACTTCTCACCAACCTGTGTTTTCTAGGATATTTAAAGCTTATGTAATGACATTGTAGAAAATCTTGAGACTAAAAAAGTAATGAAAAAGAAGTTGTAGCTGTCACCTTTTTTTAGTCTTTTGGCGAAGACCTCTGGAAGACTTTCTCATTCATGTGAAAGTGAAGATGCTTGTGGCTAACACAACTACAACCAACAGTTACAATACTGGCTGTAGTTCGGAGTGCTGCGGTGTTCTGAAGCCTCCTCTTCGTACTCACTCATTCACTCCCTACACCAAGCCAGTGAAAGTGGTACTGTTACCATTCCCATTTTATGAACAACAACCATGGAAGCCCTGCTGTTAAATTCATTCTCTTCAAGCAGGTGGATAATTCCAGAGCTGTGAATGTGTACGTCTCCTCAGAGCTTTACCATGGAGTCAGGTCCTGGAGGAAACAGTTTATGAATCTCTGAGCTCATTCCTGCAAATTGCGCCAAAGGCTTCCACAGTTGGAGGGAAACATGCCTTATTGATTTTTGTTATAGCGTGTCATAAAACTACGGAAAAGTTTCTAGCTTTTAATTATTAAACAGTGAAATAGAATTTCAGATGAATCCTGTAGATACAATTTATTTTGTACTGTTTTATGTTCCAGTATGTATAAATGTCAGGGAACAGGGTTTAAATGAATTTTATTGGATTTTAGGAAGGCTGGCCATCCTAGCTCCAGAAATGAAGGAATCATTTTATGCAAGCAACGATCCAATAGCTTCATACAGTAAATAGGATGAGATCTGCATTGAAACCTGAGTGGGTCAAACTTAAACCTGCCTTTAGACTAAATATTTGGCTTCCAAGGTAAAACTGCAGGTTAACGCTAACTACAAGGTCTCTTTCTTTTCTTCCTATGATATTTATCTTTTCCAATGAACATGACCAAGAATTAATTTTGTAGAGACTACCAACATTATATAGTTGTGATTGTATTAACTTTTCAACGATGTTAAATGTGTACGGACTTAATTCATGAATATCTTGGGTCATTTTTCCAGTTCAGATACCACATCTTTTCTCTCTTTCTTGTTAAAAGAAAAAAACAGAAAACAAACAAAAAAAATTGAAAATTCCTCACAAAACAACAGTTGCTCACAGATTAAAAAAAAACCTACTCCCCATCTGTCAACATTGGTCTTTTAAAAAAACAAGTTTCCCTCACTAAATTCTCTTCAACTTTTGACATACAACTCAAAACACCTTTTCCGACAGGTGAAAAAATTACTTAAAATGCTGCTTGAAAATTTAATAGAGATGTTTGATTGAATTAGAAATATACATGACTAACACTCCTATAATAACTGCTGTCATAGTGGCTTAACATGTGAGCTCTGGTATTTATTATGGCTTTAAGTCAATTAATCTAAATTAAAATCTTCCTGTGTAAATAGCTCATTAAAAAAAAAACACACAGTATTCTTAGTTTACTATTAGGTTAGGTAAATCATGTTTTCAGAACCTGATGGTTTATAGCAGCCTGGTGCATAATTTGTGGAATATGTTATAGCTGAATTTAAAAAATTTTTTACATAAATATATTAAGAACTATCAACCATGTCAAGCATAAATGTCTTTAAATTATCCCCTTCCTTATTGCAGCATACCATCTTACTTGAAAGATATCATCATTTTCTTTTGATGTGTAAAACTGCTTATCAACCTTTTAATCTCTGAATAACAATTTGAGTCATTCATCTCATTACTGTCAGGTGATGTTGATGTTGGAAAACTTATTAGAAAATGTGAGCCATTAAGATTAAACCTCACTCAAGGATGTGGTGTTAGAATGCAGGGAAATGCCCATGCTCCTCTGAGACAAACCAAGGGTTCTTAGGGATTCAGGCTTGGCAAAAGTCAGTGCCAGCATCCTTCTTGGTTTGGTTTCTATGACAAGGAAAGATCCAAGTATTGATTATGTATATCACAAGGGTATCCAGAAAAGGGTTCAAGCAGGTTTGATTTAATGATTCAGAAAAACTTGTATGTCGTGCTGATAAACTGTGCTGTTAAATATGTTTGAGGGTGCTTTCTTAGAATGATCTGAGTTCCACTGCATTCACAAAGCAGCTCATAACTTTCACTGTGCTCTGTAGCTGCCTTAAGTTACGCACTGTGTGTTAGGGAAGTATTTGACACCTCCTTGGGAGTAGAATTCTTAGGGAGTCAGTCTGTCATCTCATTTCCATCTTCATCATTTAGACCCAATCTCCAAAAGGAGAGTGGAGGGAGGCTGCTGGTCAATGCCAGGATTCTGATTGCTGAATTATCTTATCCATTTGTCACATCAACTTTAGTCAAAGAGGAAGTTAAGGATGAGAGAAGAATATATTCTCTTAAGAATTATCTTACCATCACATTCTGACCCCAAATTGAATCATTCTTTGTGTTGCAACTTCCCAAGGGGTAACTATGTGGGGATAATAATGGTTATTAAGACTACACTCCATTCTGCATGGGTTATAGCAAATAACTCACTTTTAAAATGCTCTGTGGAGGGCCCAGCATGGTACCCTAGTGGCTAAAATCCTTGTCTTGCATGCGCCGGGATCCCATATGACTGCTGGTTTGTATCCCTGCTGCTCCAATTCCCTTCCAGCTCTGCTTGTAGCTTGGGTAAGCAGTAGAGGACGGCTCCAAGCCATGGAACCCTGCACCCACATGAAAGACCCAAAAGAAACTCCTGGCTTCAAATTGGCTCAGTTCTGACTGTTGAGGCTGTTTGGGGAGTGAACCAGCAGATGGAAAGCCTTTCTCTCTGTCTCTCCTTCTCTGTGTAACTGATTTTCCAATAAGATTAAATAAATCTTTAAAAAAATAAAAATTTAAAATGCCCTGTGGAGGCTAGTATTCTGGCATAGAAATTAAATCTTTGCCATGACATTGACAATCTACTTGGGCACTGGTTTCAGTCCTGGTTGCTTGACTTTCAATCCAGCTCCTTGCTAATGTAACTAGGAAAGCAGTGGCCCATGTGCATGGGTCCCTGCACTCATGAGAGGGAGACTTGAAAGAAGCTCCAGACTCCTGATTTCAGCTGGTCCAGGTCCATCCATTACAGTTATCTAGGGAGTGAACCAGCAGATGGAGTATTCTGTCTCTCTCTAAATCTGAGTTTCAAATCGATATAATTTTTTTAAAGCTGAAATAAAAAAAATCTCTGGAGACCTAGAATCTTAAGCCTTGAGCAATGGACAAAGCTATAGTACTATACTACGTAGTACATGACAAAACATAAAGTAGTATAAGGACAAAATATACAGTGATTTTATTAAATCAACTCAGTAAAATTGCATGATATAAAATGAGCATAAAAATCAGCTACATTTTTATCAACTGACAGTAATTAAGGAATAAGTTTAACCAAGGAAGCAAAAGACTTATATGCTGAAAACTATAAAATACTGACACAAAATTGAAGAAACCACAAATAAATGGGAAGTGCTCACCTGCAGGGACTAGGTCCTTACAAAAGAGTTCCTCAAGATCCTCTATTAGGTCTTCCCCAGTGGCAGATCTCATGCACACCAGTGGGTCCTTGGCCCAGGTTAACTTAGTCTATTGTCCTGGCAGGTACAGTGTTGTTGCCCAACTGGCTCACACCCATTCTAGTTGTTACTGTTGGGAGTTACAGCCCAGCCATACCTAGTCCGCTCCCAGTCACAGCTCTCACGTGGTTCAGTGGGGGCCAAGAACTAGCTCAACCTATTCTACACCCACCCTGCCTCTCAGTGGGTGCTGGAATCTGGCCCAGTTTGGCACTTCCCAGACACAGTCCACACCCATGCTGAGAGAGACCACAGCCATGTCCAGCCCAGACCACTGCCTCTATTTCAGCCCCCATGCACATCAGTAGGAACCCCAAACCCAGGTGGGTGTCCTCTTAGCTCCCCACCAGACCAGTTCCCAGCCACTGGTCTTGCATGTGACAGCAGAGATTGCAGTTCCATAGGGTTGAACCCACATACCCTCACACAGATTCTGTCCCCCAGACCTGATTCTCTTGCATGCTAGTTAGTGCCATGGGCCAGCCTAACATTACCAATCCCCTGTTCTGAAACTTACTAGGGGTAGTGTGCTCTAACCCCACCAGGTAGGCCCTAGCCTTAGCTTTAGTGTGCACCAGTTAATGATATTCAATGGTAGTCAATGTTAATTACCCCACTCAGGTGTCATTCATGTGCTTGTACTTCAATCTGACCCTTAAAGGTCCTCCCATTCTCCCCTTCAAACCATGTGATCTCAGCCCCTGCAATTACATGCAAATACATTGGGTTTGTCTGTGGAAGTCCCTCAGTAGCCATTTCTCACTTGTACATGAACCACCAGGTCCCCCCTCACCCCAACCTGCATCATCCCCAAACCTCCTGTAAGCCTATCCTCCAAGTTACTGGAATGTGCCACTATGTAGCCCAAGAGTTCACCTGGCAGCATTGATACGCAGGCTGTCCAGCACTTCCCATCCTCTGGGGAGCTATCTGCCCAGCCGACAACACCTGTGCCAAACCAAAAAGCACTTAGGCTGGGGGACATGGGGCCCTGCTGGGCCTCCTCTACCCCAGAAGTTACACTGCCAAGCTGTCTGAAAGAACTGTTCCTCCTCAGTGGAAAAGACAGAACAGTGGACTGTAGGCCCTGATGCACATGGAGGTATTGCAACCCACTGGGGCCTGCAGAGGACATCTGGTACCATAGCAGAGGAAGGAGAACAACACAAATTTGACAACCACCCCAGCCAAATGATGACAGCAAAAATGAATGGAGACTGTAAGGTGAATTATATCATCCAATGGACACTGGATTGGTTCCTCATCTTTGGACTGGCAAGATCAAAAGCACTTCAGGGGCCCGGCGGCGTGGCCTAGCGGCTAAAGTCCTCTCCTTAAAAGCCCCGGGATCCCATATGGGCGCCGGTTCTAATGCCGGCAGCTCCACTTCCCATCCAGCTCCCTGCTTGTGGCGTGGGAAAGCAGTTGAGGATGGCCCAAGGACTTGGGACCCTGCACCCGCTTGGGGGACCCGGAAGAGTTTCCTGGTTCCCGGCATTGGATCGGCGCACACCGGCCCGTTGTGGCTCACTTGGGGAGTGAATCATCGGATGGAAGATCTTCCTCTCTGTCTCTGCTCCTCTCTGTATATCTGACTGTAATAATAAAGTGAATAAATCTTTAAAAAAAAAAAAAGCGCTTCAGAACTATTGAAAGAACCCTTGGAGTATATGCCACATTGGGACCCTGGGTTGATAGCGAATGGCCTTTCCCCATCCCTGGGTACTGCGGCAGTTGGGAGGCTGGGCATGGCTCATCCCTTATCTCCTGTCTTCCCCCAGAAGCAGAAGGAGGAAGTAGAACATTTGGAAACACTTTTCCCTAACCTTTGATCCTTCCCACCCTGATCAACTATGTAAACATCGTCAAAAAATAAAATAAAAAACCCCAAATAAATTGGAAGACATGTTATACACACGGAAGACCTACTGCTGTTCAAATATACAAACCACAAGGTGATCTAAGGCTTCAGTTTAATCCACATCAAAAATCCAACTGCAATTTCTGCAGACATAGAAAAAATTCCAGAATTCATGTGGAATCATACAGGGATTCCAAATAACTAAAATAATGTTGAGAAAGAAGAACAGATACCATACTCCAAAACTTTCAAACACGTTTCACAGAAATGTTGCAGTGATATGGGATTGTTATAAAAACAGATATATAAACCTATGGAATAAAATGGAATGCACACACATATACACACACACAAGTAGCAAACTGAAACCTCTCCAGGTTTCTAAGAACACACGGTGGGAAAAGGACAGTCTCTTCAACAAAGGCTCTGGAGAAAACTATATAACCAAATACTTCAAATGTAAGCAGACTCTTTTCTTACATCATAAGCTTCAACTCAAAATGGACTGAAGTATTAAAAAACATTGGAAATTCATGAACTACCAGAAGGATATTAGTCTTGGTAATGACTTCTTGAATATGACACTAAAAGCAAAGATAATTAAATGAAGCTAGAAAAAAATCAAGTATCTTCTACATAACAGAGGAAACATTTAATAGGATAGAAAGGCAACCCACATAACAGAAGGAAAAATTTGTAATTTGTACCTCTAATAAGGGGTACATATCCAAAAATAAAAATGAAATTTTTATAACCCAATGTTAATACAAAGCAAAACAAAATAAGTTGACTTAAATATGGGTAAAGAACTTAAATAGTTTGGTTTTCAAAGAATATATTCAAATGCAAAGAAATATGTGCAAAGTTTCTAAATATGATAATCATCAGGGAAATAGAAATCAAACCACAGTGAGACATTGGCTTAGACCTGTTAAAATGGCTGTGTGAAGAAA
Organism: Ochotona princeps; assembly: GCF_030435755.1. Classification (NCBI taxonomy): domain Eukaryota; kingdom Metazoa; phylum Chordata; class Mammalia; order Lagomorpha; family Ochotonidae; genus Ochotona; species Ochotona princeps. The sequence goes on along the minus strand of NC_080840.1, from coordinate 19,591,106 downwards.
AATTTCCCAAATATAAGAATTGACAAGACCATGGAGAAATTAAAATCCCTTTACTTGTTGGAAAAGTAAAATGATGTAGACAGTATGGGAAAAGTACGCTGACTCCTCAAGAAATTATTATGATCACTATAGGATCTAGCAATACAAGTTTTAGATATTTATCCAAAATGATTTAGTTCAAGATTTCAAGGAAACAGTTGCATTCCTGTACTCACTTCAGCACTAACATAGTCAAGATATAGAGTCAACTGGCTTGTCCATAGGTGAATAAATGGATAAGGAAATACAGTATGCAGATACGATGGAATAGTATTCAATCTCCCCAAAAAAGGAAATTCTGCTGTTTTAGTACATTTGGGTTGCTATAAAGACATTATGAACTGAGTTGTCTAGAAACAACAGAAACATATTTCTAGTGGTTTATGAGGCTGGGAAATCACAGATGAAGATGCTGTCAGAATCTACCGCAGAGGCCAGAGACCATGTCTATGTTTCTGCTGTGTATTCTCTGAAGCTTCTTTAATTAAGGTGCTATTCACACGGGCAACCATTCTGTTCTCGTGAACTAATGACCTCACAAAGGGCCTACCACCCAATAGTGTCAGACAAATGGTGAGGCTTACACTGAAGATTTTTGGGGAAGCAGAAATAGTCATAACAGATACCATAGGCTGCAACATGGATAAGGCTTAAGGATTATGCTAAATGAGGCAATTGCATGATTCCACTGATGCATCTGAAACAGTGGAGCTCACAGAAGCAGAAACAGCGAGTAGAATGACGTTGCCAGAGGCTGGGGTGGATTGAAATGGCGGATGGCTGTTCAACGGTATTAGGGTTTGGAAGTGGTCTGTTCCTCAAAAAATTTGTTGAAAGATTCATTCCTGCAGTGGAAATGATGAGGCGAGGTGAATGAATGTATGATGGGTGGGGATTAATGGGACTTATCAAATTGGAATTGCTGTCCTAGGAATGGATTAAAGTGCTTTATGTATGATCCTAAGTTCCTAAGAGGTGTTGTAAAATAGCAAGGCTGGCCCATCCTCCATCCTACTCCCTGGCTTCCTGTCTTGTCACATGACCCCTCTTTCACTTATACTCCTATTTTAAGGACATTCACTCTGATAAGATACGGACTGAGAGTCTCTCATAAGGGAAAATGCTGTGTTGTTTGCATTGACACATGGCAAAATTTATCTAAATAACCTCTTTATTAATTACCTGGCCTTGGCTATTTTATTATAATAAAAGAAAATGGGTGGGCCCGGTGTGGTGGCTTAGTGGTTAAAGTCCTCACCTTGCATGAGCTGGGATCCCATATTGGTGCCAGTTCTAATCCCAGCTACCCCGCTTCCCATCCAGCTCCCTGCTTGTGGCCTGGGAAAGCAGTCGAGGACGCCCCAGGCCTTGGGACCCTGCATCCGCGTGGGAGACCTGGAAGAAGTTCCTGGATCCTGGCTTCGGATCGGCGCAGCACCGGCCGTTGTGGTCACTTGGGAAGTGAGTCATCGGACGGAGGATCTTCCTCTCTGTCTCTTCTCCTCTCTGTATATCTGACTTTGTAATAAAAATAAAATAAATTTTAAGGGGTTACTGTACACGAATATTGAACCTTACCTGAGAAGATAAATTCCAGGAATTTGCTGCATACTGTTACAATAGGAATTAAATTGTAATATTATATACATTAAAACTTAAAATTCTAGCTCTTGTGTGTTCCTATTACAACAAACAAAATAAAATGGAAGATATTTCTACAGTATCATCTTTAATATCTGAAATTTTATTGAAATGGAAGCCAGGGAATTAGAGTGATCATTTACATTTGATACTGCTTTATTGAGTCTATACTTAAAAACAAATTAGTTATTAGCAACTAAGGCTTAGAAGCAATGATAACACTGACTTTTCTTTGACCTATATATTTATTCTAATTGGTCTATAGTGGGAGTCTATGTGGGAAAAGGAGAAAAAGAGTCAGACTTGCAGCTGCAGAGGCTGGGTCCTGGCATGCTTTCACAGTTGGTGATATGCCCTGAGAGCCTCTGGAGTGCTAAGCTATAGTCTAAGTGCTGGCAATAAATTATCCTGTTCAATAGTCATAATTATTCAATAAATTGGGTACTATTATAACCACCCACCTGTTATATATAAGAGAATAATTAATCTACTTGTCCAAAGTTAGCTAGCTTAAAAGATATAGAACTGGGATTCAAGCCCAGGATTCTACCCTCATGGCTCAGACTCATAGCTTCTGTCTTTATCTTAACTCTTCATATGCCAACAGTCAGGCTCATTATTTTAAGAAATATTCAGCATTAGCTGCACAGCTCCCCCAGATGAACTCCTGGCTATGGTAAGCAATTTAAAACATGGTCACACTCTTATTTTATCAGTTATTTAACAGTCCCATATCACATTGGAGAGATGGATGTTCCAATGAGGAACTGCCTCATTGAAGCCTAAATCTTTCCCGTGGCAAGCAGAAACCAGGGAACCTTATGGGGTCTTCTGCATCCTTGTTGATAACCATACTCTGCCTCACTCTAACAGAGGATATCAGATTTCATTTTATTTTGTGGGATATGCTCCTTTTGTTTAGAAATAATCTAATCAGTCAATATGCCCTTGATGTCTAAGGCAGAGGCAAAACTGAGCTTGATTGTGGATAGTTATAAAACTGATTTCTTCAAGCACCTTTTTCCAAAGTGGGAAACTTTCGGCCATTTGTGCAGCAGGATAGAACCTGTAATAAGTGTTTATTTCTTTGATAGTAGAACTTAATCTTTGATTACAGATGGGAGGGATGACGAAGCACTGTGCCAAGATCTTACAGTAAAAATGTTGTATTGGTCAGAAGCAGATAGTATATGCTGCAAAAATAAACCACAGATCTCAGATGCAAATAGTCACAAAGATTGCTTTTCTCTCATGTTACAGTCCCAACACAGCTTAGTCGGGAGGCTCTGTTACACTTTGTGCTCATTCAGGCACTTAGTTTCTACACTTGCTTTCATGATTGCCACAGTAGGGCAAAATCAATGCTGGGGCAATCTCACATTGACATAAAAATAACTCAACCAGAAAACAATTCCCAAGACTTTATATCTCGATTCATTTGACAGAATTAGCAATAGGATCATATTCAATGACCCATCTGGAGGGGGCAGAAAAGTCCTCCCTGTGTGCAAAAAGAATAAAAAAGAACTAAGCTTGCCACATAGGTAACTATCAGAATTCCATTAGAATTTGTTTTCATGAAATAACTCTTCATTGGGGAGAATATCATCGTGGATATCTTGACGTGAACATAAAGAAATAAAAAAGCAGACAACAAAACAGTTACCTCTGAGTTACTGGAAGGTGATACACTTAAGAATTTGCTGTGATTCCGAGTGGACAAGGGAACAACATCAATAACAACATGAAGAAGCCGAAGTCAGCAACAAGGAAAGACTGCGATGGGAGGACAAAGGAGGAGTGAACAAACACAAATAAATAATCTCATGCAACTTTTCAGATAGTGATCCCCACACTTCTGTTTCATGCAGTAGCAGTCTGCGTGGCTACAAGAACTCCCCTCTTCATCTTTGCTCCTAGGTTTTTAGCACAGTCTGTTACCTTTATTCATGCACCATTGGTTTCCTCTCTGATGAAATGAAGGAGAGCTTCTCTTCTAGCTTTGTATGTCACTAAATGAAGATGGTTTGCATGAAAACACACTTGGAAAGCAAACACCTTCCTACCCTTTTGGCCCAAGGTGTCCCAAAGTTACTAATATATAGGAAGACTTGGGATTCCTAAGGATGGAATCAAAAATCAAATATATCAAAGAGAGAGAGAGGAGATTCCCAGATGGGTAAATGACAATGTACCCAGAATTTGTATTAAAGGTTTTTGAATTAAGAGAGTTTCCTTGTTATTGTTACATCTGCGTATCATGGTTTTTGAGTAGAGTCTCTGATTTTGGAAATGTAACTGTTTTATGAGTTGTTAATGAGCAGGTAAGAGATGGCAAGTTATAGCCTAAGCTCCTGGATCCCTACCACCCATTTGGAAGAAAAGGTTGAGGTCCTAGCTCCCAACTTTGACCTTCTTTTTATAAAAACATTTTCATTCCTTTATAGCTTGAGTTATTATTTTCTCCATTTTGAATGAAAAGACCTGTTCCAGATTTGCATGACTCTAATGTAGTTCTGTGGAAGAATCAGGAGTTTATGCCACAAATTTTATTTTCAAAGATCTATTAACTTGAAAGACAGAGTTACAGAGAAAGAGAGGGAAAGACTGACACACAGATAGAATCATTTTGATGGCTCATTCCACACATGGCCCCCTGGGCCAGGGTGAAATCAGGAGCTTGGAACTCCTGGATCTCCTATGTCAATGATGGGGCTGAAGAACATGGGCCATCTTCAGCTGCCTTCCTAGGTGTATTAGCAGAGAGCAAAATAAGAAGTGAAACAGCTGGGATTTGAACTGGCACTTGAAACAAGATGCCAGCATTTCAGGCAGTGGTTTTGCCCATTTCACCACAGAACTAGCTCTGACCAATTATTTTTTTCTAAGCTTATTTCAAAGGCAGAAGTGCTCTCTCTCTCTCTCTCTCTCTCTCTCTCTCTCTCTCTCTCTCTCCTCTCTCTTTCTCTCTCTCACACACAAAATATCTGCATTGGGCCAGGTCAAAGCTGGGAGCTAGGACCTCAACCTTTTCTTCCAAATAGGTGGTAGGGATCCAGGAGCCTAGGTTATAACTTGTCACTCTTACCTGCTCATTAACAAGAAACTGAAACTGAGAATGGAACTGGGACTCTAACCCATGTAGTTTAATTTGGGATATAGGCAACAAACACTATACCTCAACACTGAGCTAAAAGCTCACCCCAGGGGTCAATTTCTAAAGTAAGGCAATCCATTCAGTATAAACTGAATATAACCAATTATTCACCATATTGTCCTCTAGCAGCGAGACCGATGAACTTGCCCTTGGATGTTACCAATTACACCAAGACCACTGTTAATGTCCACAGATGTTCATTCAAGCTGAGCAACTTGAAAGTTTAATTATCCTATACATCACATTTATTTTTTAAAACCAAAACAAAGGAGACTCACATAAAAGTTCTTATGGGGGAAATCATGGGCATCTCTCACTTCTAATGAGTCTTTGCACATTACTTACTGTCTCGGTTAAATGACTTTTGGGGGGATTAGTTTTCCACTTTCTCCCATATACAGAATAATAATTTGCTGAATGCTTATAAACACTGTGTGGAAGAGTAATTACTGGAGCTCTCTGAGAAGGAGATCCTCAGTGTAGAGAGACAGGATAATGTTGCCCTTAAAGATGCTGGACGAGACATGATTATTATTTTTTTGTGTGTGTGCACTGTCATTAGTCTCACAATTAGACTAAGCCAGAAAAGATTTACCTTACTGTGATATTTCTGTGTAAGACAGGAAAATATTTGCATTCATGTGACAAGGTAAATGCTTCATTTTAAGTCATCTCACTTTCAGAGCAATATTAGAATTTTCAGTGTCTATTATTTCAGGCTCCAGGCAGTGAGTCTGTATGCTGTGAGAAAACCATAAGATAATATGTGATGTGTGACATTGTTTTGGATTGATAGGGCCAGATCTAAAAATCCACGAGACTAAATGGACATTTTCTAATTTTTAGTGTTGACACTGAAGGTAAGTGGACTGGCACTGTTCACTCTTCTCCTTGCTTATTCTTTGTTCGGCTTTTGTGGGTGAGTGTTTTCATAGTTTAAGGATGAAGTGTTGGCAGTGCTGTGTCATGCCTGCTAGTTTGTAATTCATATCATGTATCACCCACCATGGAATGTATCACTTCCCAAAGGCAATTCTGTATCATATTATAAATTCTCAGAGAGCAGAGTTATGTGCATCAAAATGGCTAGACTTAGCAGGAGCTTCAAGCATGATTATTTGAAGTAGAAATGTCTTTAGGGTTCGGAAGGAAGTGGAAGCTGGATCTAACATGGTAGTGATTGGGTTGAGCAGTGAGTTAGATTTTGTTAGGGTTCTTTGCTTTCTTCTTTCACTTTCGTGAGGAAGAGGTACAAAGTGGGATTGCATCTGCTGACTCATAGGGAAGTTATAGAACAGTGGCCACAAGCGTAACACCGCTTTCATCCAGGAGGTAAAGGATGAAACTGCAGAGTGCCCAGCCACAGCAGGCAGTAAGCGAACGGCTTCATTACCCATGCCACTTCAACAGACACCAGCCTACAGCCACACACACACACACAAACACTCACAGATTCGTCTTGAAAACACATGTGTGCCCATAAACGCACAAATAGTTCTGTGAAAATGTCCAGAATATTTAAAATCTAATTTGTCCCTGAATCTTAACTTGGGGTTTTAATTAAGAGGACTCACTGTTCATTGTCTACTCCTTTGAATTTTAGTTATACTCTTGTAAGTCTATATGATAACTTGATCAATAAAAATTTAATCCAGCTGATTTATCTGCTAGTAGCTTTAACTTACTTTTATCACTAAATGACTTTAGTTTTGAAAGTGAATATTTAACACACAAAAGCTTAGAAATTGTTATGCTTCATTTAAGGAGAGGTAAACTTTTTAATGGCTTAGTGTTTTCTGAGGTCGCTCCACAACACTATTTTTCAGGTTAAAAATCAGTATTAAAAAGGAAAAAACTTATTAACTGAACACTAGAAATCAGTAAGAGGGACAGAAGTAGAACTTAAAACCTTTAACAAAACTTATAGCCTGTTAGTTTCTTACGTGAATACATTCAGCATGAAATCGTGTTAATTAAAATGGGTATAAATGAAAATAGATGGTAGGGCTGGAATTGGGTGTCAAGTATTCTGAGAAGAAATATTATGAGATCAGAAATCTGATAAGCACATCTAGCCTGTAGAGGTTGAATTAATAGTTACTGGTTGGGCCCGGCGGCGTGGCCTAGCGGCTAAAGTCCTCGCCTTGAAAGCCCTGGGATCCCATATGGGCGCTGGTTCTAATCCCGGCAGCTCCACTTCCCATCCAGCTCCCTGCTTGTGGCCTGGGAAAGCAGTCGAGGACGGCCCAATGCATTGGGACACTGCACCCGCGTGGGAGACCTGGAAGAGGTTCCAGGTTCCCGGCTTCGGATCGGCGCGCATCGGCCCGTTGAGGCTTCACTTGGGGAGTGAATCATCAGACGGAAGATCTTCCTCTCTGTCTCTGCTCCTCTGTGTATATCTGGCTGTAATAAGATGAATAAATCTTAAAAAAAAATAGTGGTCATGTGGATAGAGTAGAATGTTTCAGACCTTTTAAAAAATTTTAACTACATTTTTATTTTGAAGTTTTGAATTATGCGGTATGATTTTTTATAGATTGGGATTTCCCTCCAAAGTCCCATCCCCCAACAGATTTTCCCAATTTTACTACAATGGTATAGTCCTTCATAAGGAATCATAATTCCATAAGTCTCTTAGTTAAGTGTATCCTGACATTGCTGGTACAGACAACGTCAGACAGTCCAGCATCCAATTATCTACACATTTCCGATAGTTTCATTGGGAATCCATCTTTCGTCTGGAAGCAGGAATGAATGTTGCATTATACCCCCACATCTGGATATTGTGGACCCCAGTACTCCATTACTATGTGCATTTCCAAAGTTGAGAAGCCATTAAACAAGGTCAACAACTGGTATGAGTTAGAACAACTGCAACAACAACAACAACAACAATTAAAACAAATTACAGCACCATGAAAAAAACGCGCCACTGAGTAACCAACACATGCGTGACAAAAAGGAAACACAAAAGTCTCTTGGGAAAAATGATGCTACCGTGTAATCCATGAACCAGCAATGAATTTGAGAAGATAAAAGAAAGTTTTTAGAATAAATAAAACTGAGATAAAACATCAAAACACATGGGATGCAGCCAAAAACAAACAAACAAAAAAAACCAAACCAAACCAAAACACCCAAAACCAAAAAACAAACAATCCCCCCCTCAAAAAAAACACAACAGTATGGGAATGTTTCAAGTCTTTTACTTTGGCTAGTTGGCAGTGAGAACAATATGTTTGAGCAGACAAGGAATTCATTTTGTCCAAAATACAGGACTAATAAGGTTACTTAATTTTAGTGAGGAGCCTGCTCCTTATTAAAAAGTTGGGAAATGGCCTACTACAGACAAAACTGATCATTCCTATAAGTGATAAAAAATATTCATTGGGACATTATATCAACCATAGAATTGATCTCTATTCCCTACAATAGAAAAAAATTGTAAAATATCTTTGAATTCTCTGTCTTCTGGCTTTATTAAAATTAATTTGAGACCAGGAAATGTAGGCTTTTGCCAAATTCCATTATAACTAACCTTTATCAAAAGCATTCACATCATTTATTCATGTTGATTTTATAGCACAAACAGAAGAACGTTGTCATTTTGTCTTGAGCATTCTTTTTTTAAAGGATTTATCTATTTTTGTTGCAAAGTAAAATATATATATATAGAGAAGGAGATTTTCTGTCCGATGATTAACTCTCCAAGTGACTGCAACGGCTGGAGCTGTACCAAACTGAAGCCAGGAGCTCTTCTGGGTCTCCCAAGCGGGTGCAGGGCCCCAAGGCTTTAGGGTGTCCTTGACTGCTTTCCCAGGCCACAAGCAGAGAGCTGGATGGAAAGTGGGGCAGCCGGGATTAGAACTGGTGCCCATATAGGATCCCGGGTATGCATTCAAGAAGAGGATTTTAGCCACTGAGCCACTGCGCTGGGCCCTTTCTTGAGTATTCTTAACAGTTTAATATGAACTTTGTAATATTTTAAATAGAAAATTTCAATAATGAGTTACCATGTTTGCTTCAGATCCTGAATGGTCAGGGGAATATTATTCCATGTATGTAACATTTTAAAAAAATTTCTGTTAACTGTAGTTTCAATCATGCTGTGTGTTTGCCTTTTGTAATTAAACATTTTGTAGCTTACAGTTAGCTGACTTTGAAGGAGTTAAAAGTTCTTTTCAGCTGTGGTTATGCAACAAGGTGGAGGAATCCACCATGGTGGGAGGGTTTGGGGAGGGGTGGGGAGAACCTAAGTACCTATGAAACTGTGTCACATAATACAATGTAATTAATGAAGTAAAAATAATAAATAATTAAAAAAAAAGTTCTTGTTATCTGTTCAGCAACCAGTATCTAGATCAAGATGGAGAGTTCAGGGTTGTAAGAGATAGTATGATGCCTCATTTGTCTGTATTGGAAGCAAATTCAAAGAAATCAGTCCCTGATGGTTATGGTGAGATATGCTTCAATTGGATTATCAGTATTTTATAGAATGCAGACTCACTGCAAGGAAACTCACTACCACCAAAGGAAGTGACAAATTAGCTGAAATACCTTGTAGTTGTGCTTCCAGGCAGAAAAGACAGCCCTGTCCCTGAATACATTTTGTATTGGATCTGGAAAGCAGTGCCTCACTTTTCCAGGGAAAGCTTAGAGGCAAATTTTGTCTTGTCTCCTGGACTATCTCCTGAGAGGCAGTCACGTTAGCCAAGAGTCAAATAAATCCAGCCTTGCAGATTCACAGCAGACAGGCTGGGCCCCTGCTCTCCTGGCATTCATCCGGAGGATCTCAGTGAAAATCCTCTCCCCTAAGACAGATTATGGGCCCCCAAGGCCCTTTACTAAAGTAAAGTAAACAATACTCAGAAAATTAAATGGTGGCTCTCCAAAAAATGACAAGAGTGCTCTGTTATTGTTTTTATTAATCCCGGACTTTGGGCTTTAGTTTTCGGTGATGCTTTGTGTACGATAGACACAGAAATTAGAGTAGAAAGTATACTTTGGTCTGTCTTTTGTATTTTATTACCTTAAAATTATGGCTTAGATCCTTGTAATCCTCTTTTGCCTAAATAAACAAAAGGGGGATAGACACAGTTTGAGATTGTGAAGCCGAGGATCGATGCTTTCAAGTTGGCAAGACTTAATCCCCACATCTAGCCTGGAGAAGGCCTTTTCAGGTTCATTAGTTCAGATTTGCACAGAGCTTAGAAAAACATGTGGTATAGGGAGACTAACTGACAAACTACACTCTTCATAAATATTTCAAGCACTTAGCCCCCAAATTTGCCTCTTCCAAAACTTTACTAGTTTATATTAATTGTTTGCATCAATAAGGCTTAATAAAATGTTACTTCATTGTTTTAGTATCAATATTTCATCAAGCTTTTCTATACAGACATAAATAGCATTTTTCACTGGAACATTTCTACAGTTCAATCTGTTTAGAAAAAAGTTATATGGCCCTAATTTATCAAGATGGAAGTAAAAATGGATGGTTTCTAGTCTATTTTTGAGTAATACATGAAATATTGGAAATGATTCATATTTTATACATGCTTTAGATTAAAATGAAGTTTTCCTAATGCTTTCTAAAATATTGTCCAATTAAAGTTTGAATGTTTTTGATTTTATGATTCTGAATGGAACTCTTGAAAAACTCACATTACGGAAATGGTTCCCAATATGGAAATATTTTCTTAGCCTGTGTGAGAATACTGTAAACCTAGGGTCTATAGGAGGTGATTATACTGGTTCAGTTTGAATTTTGTCCTCAATGTCAAAGAGAACTCTGTACTGAAGACCCATTCTGAATGCCACTATAGTGGGAAGAGGGTAGTTGTCGACCAAAGTGAATGTGTAACTTGAAAAAAAGTTGAGCCCGTAAAGTTTGGGAGATCTACCCAAAGCCATTAGCTGTAGGGAAGCTCAAGCCTTAAGCTCTGCTTTCCAATAACCTGTAGTTTCATGATAGATTTTTTTCAATCATGAGCTATTCTTAGCTTTCTGTTAAAACAGTAGTCAATTCCTTAGGGACAGCCACAATATCCTACTTAGATATGGCCAAATAGGTAGCAACCGATTATGTAAAACTCACATACCAAAACAATGGTAAGAACTATTAAATTCATTATCTCTTTTCCTCATCACCAGAACTTATAGGATGAACTCCACTAGCTCCTAATTTGCAGCTTGGAAATTGAGGTAAATAGATAACAAAGCTTGGTCAAGGTCACATATCTGAAGAAGGGATCAGTCAGAAATTTAGAGACTTTCTGATTTAAACCCCTCCCCCCGTGTTGAACCTCTTTACCTCAGTATTGATCCACTAAAGCAGGAAATGGATAAACATGATGGAAGTCAGTTTTTGAGGCCTGTGCTGTAGCATGGCAGAATAATCCTCTCTGGTGGTGTCAGCATTCCATAAAGGCAACAGTTCATGTCCCGCTGCTCTACTTCCAAACCAGCTTCCTTCTTATGCCTGTGAAAGCAGTGGAAGATGGCCCAGTCCCTCGGGACCTCAAACCCACTTGGATGTCTAAAACAGCTCCTGGATCCCAAGTTCAGACTGGCTGAACCGCTGGCTGGCGTGGTCATTTGGGGAGTGAACAGTGCTTGGAAGATTTTCTCTCTCTCCCTCTATTTTTCTGTAACTCTGACTTTCAAGTAAAATAAATATTAAAAAAACAGTTTTGCATCTCTTTTTTGAAGGTTAACAGTGGCAATATACAGTCTTTCTGAAATAGAAATGTAAATGTCAGCAACAAAAATTTTAAGAATTTGGTAAGTTAGTGTCTGGATGATCATAACAACTTTGCATACATACACATACCCTTTGTGCAAGGAAATACCAAGCAATACATGCAACATTTGCGTAAATTATTTTCAGACAATGATTCCTGTTTGTAAAATGTTATTAAGGAATTATTGCTGTCAACAGCTAGCACCGGGGATCTGGCCCGTCTTCACTATGTCAGTGATGTTCTTGTGGCTGGCAGAATACTTATTCCCAGAGGTATCTCTTATAAACTGCCTTTTGCCCCTTTGGATGCTATAAACGTGTGTTGGCGAGTGGGTAATCCAGGAAGGTCTGGGAGCTGGTTGCCTAGGAAACTGAGAGGCACTGCATAATGTCCTCCAACACTGTCAACAAAAGAGGATTTACTTTTGTGAAACGAATTGTTTTCCAAATGCATATCTGGTGCGTGTTGCTGAGCTTCAGCCCTTGGTGGGCAATTCATGCCAGAGCAAGCTAGAGGTTAGCCAAGGAGATAGGTTTATTTTTTTCCCCACAAACATTGTGCTGACAAAATCTGAGTATTTCGGAGGGAGCATGATGATGCATTCAGAATGAGTACAGAAGAGTAAGGTAATCAATGGAATATTTTATGTAACAAAATCTGCAATCAATTCTTGATCATGACATATCTTCATCTAGATTTATGGTAGAAAAAGAGACTTTTAAAATAAGTTTTATTTGTTGTAACCCACTGTTCTCTGCTCTCATGCTACTCACACCAGAAGCTTAGGTTTATGGTAGTCATTTTCAAAATTAGTGCTTAGAGATTCATAAACCTTTGATGAAAATTGCATATAATTTCCTAGCATTTTAGAAATATGGGACACTTAATTTTTATTTTTAAATCTGTTGCACATGTTTACACATTTATTTTCATAAGTATGTACACATGTGTGCATATATATACACAAGGATGAGGGATCTTTCAAAAGTTTTTGGAGAGGTGGATGTTGAGCTTAGTGGGTAAGATGCTGATAGAAATGGTCGCATTCCTCATTGAAGTACATGAGTTCAATATTCGGTTGTGGGTCATGATTGTAGCTTCTTGCTGAAGCAAATCCTGTAGTGATTTAAATAATTGGGTTCCTGATATCCTTGTGAAAGACCCAAATCAAATTTCAAACTCCTGGCTTCCAGCTGGTTTAGCCTCTGCTGTTGTACTCATTTGGGAGTAAACCAGTGAATGGGAACAATCTCATTTTCTCTTCCTCTTTCTTCCTCTCAGATAAAGAAATAAAATGGGGTGAGCATTGTGGTGTAGCAAGTTAAATAGCCTGTTGCAGTGTAGGCATTTCGTATGGATGATGGTTGGTCCCATCTGTTCCACATCCAGTCCAGCTCCTGGCTTACTGTCCTGGTGCTAAAGGCCATCCTAAGAAGGCTTATGCAGCTTGAGATGGAATGAGAAAGATGTGAACTCGGAGTCTTGGAATGGAGGCTTCCTGGGATAATGTCACAGGATGAAATCTATGGTTAGCAAAGCCAAGCCCACAAAGCCGTGATGTGTGATGAAGTTCAGGATAGACAAAGCCAGGCCTTAGGGAGGTGGACAGTTTTGTGATAGCAAGCTCAAAGAATTTGCACACCTGAAAGCACATCCTATTTCTCTTCCCTCATGGTCCACAGTAATCTCCTGGTATCCCTGAAGAATATCAGCATTAATGCCGACAATGTTTTGTTCCCAAGAGTAAAAACTGCTGGGTAAAGCCAAGAGGCATTCTCTCCTACAGCTTGATGGGAGAGTCATCTTGCTCCCAGAGGCTCCTCCCCCTACATCAGTCCTGCTTTAAATAGAGTCTTGTCTGAGTCTCTTTGCCTTTCTTAATTGTATGCTTCTCCCCCTTCAACCCTGCTGCATGGGTTGGAGCAGCCTGGAAAAGGAGCAGAAGATGGTTCAAGCATTTGGACTTCTGCTACCCATGAGATCATAAGAAGCTCCTGGCTCCTGGCTTTCACTCTCCAAATGGCTTCCCCATTGCAGCCATTTGGGGAATGGACCAGTGGATGGAAAATATCTCCTTTTCTCCCTATTTCTTGCCTTCTTTCTCTGTAATTCTGACCTTGCAAGATAAATAAATGTACCTTAAAAAAAAAAGAAAAATTTAGTTCTTAAAATGGATAAAGAATTACGCATGGAATTAAAAATATACCAAAGTAATTTTAAATATTTTAGGATATTCTTTCATTAGTTTTTTTTATTCATTAATTACATTGTATTACATGACACAATTTCATAGGTACTGGGATTTTCCCCCCTTCACCCCAAACCCTTCCCCCATGGTGAATTGCTTCACCTTGATGCATAACCACAGCTCAGGTTCCGTTGGGATTCCCTAATTACAAGCTCACACCATACAGAGTCCAGCATCCCACTTTCCAGTCAAGTTCAATGGCCTCTTAGGGAGGCCCTCTCAGGTTTGAAGGCTGAGCCAGCAGAGCATCACCTCGATCAATTAGAAGCTCCAACATATCATCAGCGACAGTCCAGGTACGATGAGACTGGTGCAGAGTCCACTGATTGACATAGTCTATCTTAGAGTTTCCCCTCGTCCAGTTTTCCGCTGCAAGCGTATAGCTGAGGTGGTTGATTGATCTACTCCATCTTCCATCTTTTCTTGGTTAATGTTTTGATTCCTCCATTTTGTTCAGGGGAATCCCCAAAGAAACTTTGAGGCGTTCCCAGTCCAGGCTCCTACATGTACTACTAGTAAGCACAGTGCCCGCCACAGTCCATCACTCCAATCAGCTGGTGGTTGTAACCCCTTGGTTGGATCTATTCTGAGCCCCAACCTCCATTGGAACCAATGAGTATTGCAGCTCTTCCCAGCTCTGCCCTTCACACACTAGTCCCTCACCTAAACCAGTGGGAGGTGTGCTGGTTGGGTGCTGCATTCCCTACTGGCACAGGCCATTTCGCCTTGGCATTTTGTGTTTTGTACTGTTTTTTATTGCAACCAAACCTGGCCAGGCCCCCACTTTCATTAGTTTTTAAAGATTTACTTATTTGTATTGGAAAGTCAGATTTACAGAGAGAAGGGGAGAAACAAAGATAAAGATCTTCCATCTGTTGGTTCACTCTCCAAGTGGCCGCAACGACTGGAGCTGAGCTGATCCAAAGCCAGAAGCCAGGAGCTTCTTCTGGGTCTCCAACGTGGGTGAAGGGTCCTTGACTGCTTTCCCAGTACAGAATCAGGGAGCTGGAAGGGAAGTGGAGCAGCCAGGATATGAACCACTGCCCATATGGGATCCCAGAGCATGCAAGGCAAGGACTTTAGCCATTAGGCCACAGTACTGGGCCTAGTAAAATAATTTTAATTCCATTTTCCACAAACCTTTTGATTTATGCTTATGTTCTAGGGCCCCATTCCTGAACTAAATGGAATTGGTGCTAGAACACATAGGGTATATGAGAGTGATGATTATATATTGTTCAAATTATAAATAGGGACAATCAAAGAATACTTTTTTTTTTTTGGCCACAATGTTTTCCTGTCTTTTTTTTTTTTTTTCCCTGAATCCCAGTTTCCACCCATTCTCTTTTCCCGTCTTTACCTCACCTTATCCTATATCAACCCTATGCCACCTTTCTGTACCCTTGCCCCACAGGAAACCCATGTTACAAACTCGTGTGCAAACTTCAAATTTATGGGATCCTAAACAGTTAGAAATATAGTTGTTCATGCTCACAGCCAAGCCTCTATTACAGAATCTCAAACTTCCAGGTTGCCTTTTTCTCTATGGATATCAATGAATACTTCATTTTCTACAGTTCCATTTTGCTGGTTTTCAATCCTTTCCATATATTCTAAATGGATTTCCACCTGATTTTCGGCAATTTCTTATTTTTCAACATACATTCACCTGTATTATTTTTTCACATGCACTAGAAATTGCTCATAGATGATTCAATCACTAAAGCCTGGCACCATGTCACATGGGTAGTTCTCTCATTCTTTTCTAGTTTCCTAGTTTTGCATCCACAGATTGTTCTAATCATTTTGCTTAGTAAGTACATGAAAAGGAAACACTTTGAATGTTATTCTGCTTACACCAAACCCAGAACTTCCTTTCTTTTCCTGCAAGGAATAAGGCATTTTCATTCCCAACAAGGAGAGCCAGGTGGTCATATGAGAAGACTCTAGAATTTTTGTTGTCAATAGAATGCTGGAAAATGTTAAGATAAACAAGTTGTTTAGATCCAACCACATATGGAATGGGAGACTTACAGCTTTACTCTTAGCCAAAAGTGGCTTCTCTCCTCACTGCCTGCTCCAAATGCCATTGAGCTCCATTATTCTCCTCGAAAACTATTTTATCAGGCCATTATGAGAGATCTCTGCTCAGCAGGAAGATCAAATCCTCACACTGCTGGGCCACTTCATTATTCTGAGATTAAACTACTCCAAGTTGAGCTTTTTTTTTTTTTTTTTTGCTAGGAAGTTAGTGTGAGCAGTGGATCATGGTGTGGGACGGTGAAGAGGTCTCTGAGAGTCGTGTCCGTCTTCTCCACTCTCTTCACTAACACCTGCTTGCAAAAGACCAGCCTCCTGCCATTGTGCCATGTAATCACATCTGTTGTTTGGAAAGTGTCTTACAATGAAGAAAACACCATGTCCTAGCTGTTTGTAAGTTGAAGATCTAGGAGTCTGAGAAGCCCAGAGGGCCCCATTCCTGAGAGTTCTGAGTGGTTCTCCCAGGAGCGTTGTGGAGTGGATCCCTTATCCTCAACAGAGTGCACCCTGGTCTAGCAGAACACCTTTCATTGTGGTTCTTGCATGATTGAAAGCTGCTATTGACTTGGGAGTTCATTCTGCCCTTCTCTTGCCTGTCAACGGGTTTCAAAGCAAGCTGCCGCACCAAAATTGGCTCAGATCACAGACTTCAGTGACTAATGACCCTTGTCCTCCCTTCAGTAGTGAAATCCCAAAATGGTCCTACAGGAGGAGAAGCAAATCCTGACAGCTGCTTAAAGGTCATCTTAAAGCCAAATCCCAGAAGAAGTGCTTTTAGGTTGAGGCAGAAAGGAAGAGACCAGCAACAAAAAGAAAAGATGAAATTAGTGTGTAGATGGGCAGTGATTTGCAGTTCATCCAGGTGTGCTCTGAAGCTCAAACCTCTGAGTCAGCAAGGAGCAGCAAACACAGGTGCTCCTCGACCTCTTAGAAAGCATAAATGAATTGCAAACACATACATGTCACATGATCACACCTGCAGGTCTTCCCAGGAAAGTAGTTTCTGAGTGCAAGGATGAGACCAGGTGATATTCCAAGGAGACAGTACTTGTAGCAGATTTACCAAGAACACTGATGTAGGAGACTTGTTAATTTAAGAAGAGGAAGCCTTTTCATTTTTTTCCATTGTGTAGTATGTGGAGAATTGTGGTGCTGCTTTGCTTCTAAAACTGGGCAGTGATTTAAACAATAGTAGCAGCTCTCATCTTGGCTATATGGAGTTTCTGGAAAGAACTTACCTGGTGAATGACAAAGCCACCAAGATGTATGCCTTCACCCTGGACAGGTAATAGACTTCTGTGTCTGCTTCACTGCTTTCTGTGTCTTGAATATTCAATAAATTCCCTGGACCCTTTTGTTTCTGAATTGTTAACTTTTATTTTGCAACTCTGGGCATTTTGCAACATTTTGAAGTTGTTAATGGACTTGTATAATTTATATACTGAAAAAAATGCAATACTCTATGTAGTTGATTCCATTTCTTAAGTATCCAAAGTGCCTGAAGGGAACTTTTTATTAATGTGTTTTTCGTCTGTAGCTTTTCTTCCAGAGAAAAGACATATACAATCTAATGTGTTTTACTTTCCTTGATGATTCCCACTTTTAGGCTAGATTGTCCACTTTCACCATTTTTACATACCATATCATTGTGTTCTAGCCCTGGCAGTGAAGGAAGACCGCAAATTAAAATGCATCCAAATTAAAATAAAATGAAGAGAATGATTGAAAACATTTCTTATTAGCAAATATCATCTTGTGCACAAAAGAGCCTAATGAATTCACTAGAAAACTTTAGGACTAATGACTAAGCTCAATCAGGACGCAGCAAACAAACTCAGCATGCAAATAGCAACTTCATTTTCATACAGTTGCATTGAATAATCTGAACACAAAATTAAGAAATCAGTTTCCTCTATCAGAAAGTTATCCAGAATCCTATATTCACAGCAGCACAATCTACAATAGCAAAGATATGAAACAACCCAGACACCCATCAAAAAGGAGTAGGTAAGAAAGTGTGGTACATCTACTCCATGGAATAGTACTCAGCCATTCAAAAGAGCAAAATTCTACCATTTGCAAACAAATGGTCCCAAATAGAGACCGTTAGGCCCAGTGAAATAGTCAATCCCAAAAGGATCAACATCATATGTTCTCTGATGTAGGCAAGCTACATGCAACAGATCAATAGCCCTTTCAATTTTGTTTTTGCTACATCTCAGGTGGTTTGGTATTTTTGTTTTACTCTCATTCAGTCAAAAAAAAGTTTGTCTGTCATGTTAATTTCCTCCTTGTCTCATAGGTCACAAAATCAATCATTTGCTTCATGATGGTTTTTGATTTTTTTCATTTCTTCAGTGACACATTGGTCATTCAATAGCATGTTCTTTAACTTCATGTGGTTGTAAATTTTCTGTTTTTTTCTCTGTTATTGATTTTGTTTTATGGCTTTTAATTTAAAGGGATGCATAGCAACTGTGTAAGAGACTATCACATACAGATGGGAAGATACAATGCAGTGTGTGTGTATCTCTACTTCCAAGTCAAAGATGGACTACCAATGATTCTGTTGAATGTATCTTGACATTAGGATACTGGACTCTGCCATTGTCCATGCCTACAATATCAGGATATACTTAAATAGCAGAATGATGGGCTTATGACTGATTGTGAAGAACTACACTATTGTAATGACATGGGGGAAATTAGTACAGGGTGGATTGGGTGGGGACTTGGAAAGGTGGTAAGGAAAATCCCAGAGCCTATGGAACTGTGTCATTGAGTAATAAAAAAAAATTTAAAAAAGAAAAAAAAGAATAAAGCATTTTGGAATCAATTTAACATATGAAAAGTAAAAAATAATTCTCAGAATCACAAAATGTTAAAGGAATTGAAGAAACTAACAATTGGTGAAGGATGAAGATCTAAATAAATTTAAAAATTTTGTGTATTGGAAGAGTTAGTATTGTTAAGAAGGCAATATTCTTAAGCTTGAGATCTAAAGTTGATACAATTATTATTAACTAGTTTCCCTTTTGAAGAAGTTGGCTGATTGATTGCCTGATTCATATGGACATGAAAGGGACCTGCAACAGATAAATCACTCACAAAAAGAACAATAGATTTAGAAGATTCACACATCTAATTTCAAAGATCAATACAAACTTACAGTATTCATGACAAGATAAATCATGGAACAGATATGAGAGTTCAAACATGAGCTCTTTTTATGTCCCAAAACAATACAATGGAGGAAAGACAGTTGTTTTAACTATGTTTCCAGAGCAACTGATCCTTATGCAGAGGAGTAATTTGTAGACATTGGTTTATTTTTATAATATATATTTTTTTCTATTTATTTTATGATACAGTTCCATAGACTCAGTAATCTCCCCTCTATCTCCTTCCCAATTTCCTTCTCTGGCTCATTTCCTTCAAAAACAGTCATGAATCCATCATCCTGCTATTTAAGTAGATCCTGACATTATAGGTACAGGTAATGGCAGAAAGTCTAGCATCCTATTGCCAAGATATATGTAAGAGTTTCATCGGGGGTCCATCAGTGATTCAGGTATAGAAATGTGTACTCAGCCCCAGCCATTGTGGCCGTTTGGAGAGAAGATCTTTATCTCTGTTCCTTGTCCACTGTGTAAATCTGATCTGCATTTCCAGTCAAATATATCTGAAGAAAACTTGCCAAATGCCCTTCAAAAATGTCTACTTCTATTTTCTTTGTCAACACCCTGGCAATAGTGTCTTGGTCGTATGCCCCCTTAAGGTTCTCCATTTTTTGCTTCTCCATATCTCAGCCTTCTGAGCAGCATCCAAAGTAATCATTTTAGAAAGATGAACCACAAAATGTTGCTTCACTGGAAAAAAGCCTCTCAACTTTAGAGTTGGAATGCGACTGAGCTCTTTATAGGGATCTTCAGTAGTTTTTACCATCTAACCCCTCAGCTTCATTTTGATCTTATCCCATTCATTTTTGGGGGTAGAAGAGTTACATGGGGCCTACCATGTGGTTTCTTTTCTGTGCAAAGTTCTGCAACAATAGACTGTTTCTTGACTTTGATATTTCGCATCACCAGTGCCCTCTCTTTGTCATGTTTCACTCACATAGATCTTTCCCCAGCAATCTAACTTGTTTCTGAGATATATCACCTTCATAGAGACAGCTTCAGCTTCTCTCCAAGACTGTCCATCATTCTACCTAGCCTATTCTATTATTGGCCAATTTATTGCTCATCTCCCTCTAGTAGAACATCAACTGATCAACATACGAACTCTGTCTGATAAAACATGGTGCCATCAGCACCTCTAATAGAGGCACAGAGCAGACAGATTGCATGAAATGATTTTATGTACTCAATATGTACAATATGTAGAATAAGAAGATAAAAAATTTTAAAAACTACTAAGATGCTGGACTCTATGTTTGATATACGCTTGCAATGGGGTAATCTCAACTGAACTTGAGCTGTGGTTATGCAACAAGGTGGAAGAATCCACCATGGTGGGAGGGTTTGGGGAGGGGTGGGGAGAACCCAAGTACCTATGAAACTGTGTCACATAATACAATGTAATTAATGAATTAAAAATAATAAATAATTAAAGTTAAAAAAAAAACTACTAAAGTATAAATCATACCAAACAGACACAAAGCATAAAGCTAAAAGCTTCCAAGATTTTAAAATATTATAAAGTCCTCTTTTAAAAAAATTATTTATGTTTTTGTAAAGGCAGATATACAGAGAGGAGGAGAGACCAAGAGGAAGATCTTCCATCCAATGATTCACTGCCCAAGTGGCCGCAATAGCTGGAGCTGAGTCAATCCAAAGCCAGGAGCCAGGAGCCAGGAACCTCTTCTGGGTCTCCCACACAGGCTCAGGGTCCCAAGGCTTTCGGCCGTCCTCGGCTGCTTTCCCAGGCCACAAGCAGGGAGCCGGATGGGAAGCAGGGCAGTCGCGACTAGAACCCGCGCCTGTATGGGATCCTGGTACTTGCAAGCCACGGACTTTATTTGCTAGGCTACACTATCGCGCCGGGCCCTAAAGCCCTCTTTTAAAAAATCCTGCTCTAAGACTGTTCAAACTTCCTATCCAAACTTCTCAAAGTATCAAAATCTTGTATATTTCCTTTTTCATCCTACTTATTGCCCCTTTTCTCTTTGAGGCTACAGCTAATTTCATTGGCCTACTATTCCTAGTTTTTAGAAGCTTTGGCAATACTTGAATACATGAGGATCTCCTTACATTTATTCACTAATATCAAAGTCACATTTCATTTTTGACTGCATCGTAGCATTATTTTAAAACTCTTAAGAGTTCTTTAGAATTCACATCAGTTTTCAGATCAAGAACCTCTTCTACATTTAGAGACACTTAGATCTCTTCCTCTAATGGCTGTTTGGTATCAGGGTACAACTATAGATTCACATGTCATCGTTAATTGTACAAATATTTGGAGCTGGTCATCATTGGTCTAAGAATCTCAGAATGTATTTGCCATGTGTATCCTTACAAATGTAGGTTCTCAGGCCATTGTTATGGTGTAATGGGTGAAGCCACCACCTGATACTCCAGCCTCCCCTGAAGGTACCAGCTCATTTCCTGCCCGCTGTACTTCTGGACCAGCTCGCTGCTAAGGGGACTAGGAAAGCAGCAGAAGATGGCTTAAGGCTTGGGCCCCTCCATTCCCATGGAAGAGATTTAAGAAGTTCCTAGCTCCTGGCTTAAGGCCTGCTAATGCCGCCATCTGAGATGTGATTCAGTGGGTGGAAGATCTCTCTTGCCCTTCCTCCTTCCTTTTCTGTAATTCTGCCTTTCAAATTAATACAGAAATATTTTTTTAAATAAAGAAATGTAAGAAAATGTAGATTCTCTCTGATCACCAAATTCCCCTTTCAGATTTTATTTGAAAATGAAGATTAATCATAAGGTTATGATTCACAGCATGCTTGTGTGAAGAAACAGCTACAAAAATGAATTGTCCAACAACAAATCCCATGATCATTCTACGACACAGCTTGATCAAATATAATACTCTATATAGAGAAAAATAAGATTTGGGGCAAGTGTTTGGTCTGGTGGTTGGGATGGATGCAGGGGCAGATGCTCACATCCTGTATCTGAGTTCCTACGCTGAATCCTTGGCTCTGATCTGGGATACAGCAGCGATGGACTACATGGGTTATCATCTATGCTGGAGATTGGGATTGAATTATTACATCTGAATTTTCCCTCTTGGCTCATTGTGGACATTTAGGGGACAGCTTAGAAGATGGGAGCTTTTTCTTTACCTGACTCTTATCACTCTCTATCTTGCTCATTCTCTTGCTCTGGGTATCTGTGTCTCTGTCTCCCAAATGTTTTAAAATACAAATATTTAATAAATGGAGAACATATTAACTGTAGGTAGGTAAGAGTCTGATTCTGAAGCTGTATTTTTGGTAGGATCTGATTGTGACACTGTCACTTTATTTATAACCTTTATAGCCCTCAGTTACAGCCATGTGGTGTGGGTAGAATTTAGCTCATTCTCTGCTCTAGGAACCAACTTAATGAAGTTGAGCTGATCTTCCCAATGTAAGAAGCCCTTAGCCTATCAGCTTGTTTAGTCCTCTTGCTGTAGTGATTTGTTCCCATCTGGCCAAATCAGCATGTTCCTCAGGACTCTTGTTCAGTAGTCGTGACAAGGCATAGGCTCTCTCCCCCTATTGAAGGAACAGGTCCACAATCTGGTTACCATTGACAACCATCACAGGACTCCCACCATGAGGCTGAACTATGATTGATAACTACAAGCAAACCCATTGCCCAGGTCAATGTCTGAGGCCTGGAAACCTCGACATTTCTGTTGGTCAACCAGGATGCCTCATGTATTCATTATTATAAAAAGAGCTATGTGTTCTGTGCATGAAACCCAAAGAATCCCAACAAAAAAGAACACTGAATATATTAAAAGATGTGTTTGACAATGTGCATAAGGCTGTACAACAAAATATAAAAAATTAGACGTCTCTTAGAGGTACCCAGTGCTTTGTACTGTTATGTAATTCAGAATTTCTATAATTAATATATGTGTTATTTGGGAAAAAAACAAACATAATTAGAATTACAGTCTAATAATCAGCATCATCTAAGAAAAAATCAGCTTTTTAATTCTGGATGGTGATCAGCCAAATGAAATAAATCTTCAAGTGGAAACTAATTTGCTGCTTTTTTTAATGCTTCAGAGCCAGAAGAGCAAAGTTCTTAATTTTAAGAGTATCATCTTAGTCAAATTACAAATGTGCTAAAATCAGATTAGTCAAGCTGTACGAACATTGACATCTGTTCTAGTGAAGCTTGTTTTTAGTGTTGCTGCAAAGGGAGCAGGTGTGGGATAGTAGAAGCATACACGTTCTTGTGTTTCTGGCTCTTTGGTCTCCTGCAATTGCTTGTCCTCTCTAAACCTTAGTTATCTAAACCCAGAAATGATGAGGTTGACCTAATCGTTATCTACAGTCTTTTGCTTTGGGAGATTTTGTGATTCTATGATTAACTAAGCCACGCTGTATTTGGGAGCAGAATTCATAGTTACTGCCTGATTTGAGAAATGTAATTAGATTTCCAATCTCATTATAACATTAAGCAATGAGTAGACATTGTCCACAAAAATAAATAGTAAGAAACTCATAGGGTTCATATAGTTTTAGCAGGAAAAAGTACCATGATTCATTAAATGAGGTTCATGTGTGTTTTATCTTCTATCTGATTCAAATACTTAATATCTTACAACATCCTCTTATTATTGTTATTTTGTAGCACAGCATTTAAATTCTTTTCCCAGTGAATGAGTGGGAAGGTCTTACATTAAAGTGTACCTACAACTTTTGTTTGTTTAATATCAATCAGCAGCTTGTATTGATTGAATAAGAACTTGGCTGAAAAAAAAGTAAAACTTAAAAGCAGCTGTGAGTTGAAAAGGCACTTAATTACCTGTTCTTTACATGTGGTATTTCTCAGAGAAGGCACAATGAATGACAGCAAGGGCCGGTGTGTCAGTGAGGTGTCTGTCTGCAACGGTGTTCACTTGTTGCTTCTGTTGAACTCATCCATAGGGTGGAACAGCAGCAGAAATCCGTGAATGAAGATCAATGTCCTGCAGGAAGGGCAGAGGAGCTGGTGGCAGGAGGCATCTATCACTGCCACAGCAACGCCAAGGCCACAGAGAACAGGGCCAAGGAGCAAGCCCACGCCAGATGGACACTCTGTGCTGCTTCGGCAATATGCTTTGTGTTCATGATCGCAGAGGTCGTGGGTGAGTACTTCCCAAGGCTTTTCTGGCTAAACAAGCCAAGAAATGAAACTCTCCCACAAGGATGTGAGGTTATCTCTGTTTCCTTTTAAAGTAAAATATAATATTTGCTGTAAGTATAAGGTAACAATATGCTCATTGTGGATAAGGTAGAAAACAGAAGAAAAGAATAAAATTCATTACTATTCCACATTCAAGTGATAATCTGCAATAACTTTATGGAGCATTTTGTGTCATGTATGCTCTGTGCATATAGCTTATAGCTTTTTAAAAACAGAATTGAAAGCATTTGCTGATACCATCATATATTATTCACAAAATTGAATAATGTTTTATAATATGCTTCATTACAATTTACTGTTCAAAATCTAGGAAGATTTCCCTGTTCTCGGATAAAACATTGCTTGCCCTTATGGTTAGTCCCTTCACCTCTACTTCTAAAAGCAGAAATAATTGGCTGAAGTGTCATGAATTTTTTTGTTTTTTTCATAATTGATAATACCAAACTGCTAACAGAAAGGTTAAAATAATTCATACACCTTCCAGCTATAAATGAGAATGATTTTGTCTTTAAATCTTCAACAAGATTTATTGGGGGTGGTGGTTAAGCATACCCGTAGGGACATCTAATATCCCACAGCAGAGTGCCCGATTCCAGTCCTGGATTCACTTTCTATCCAGCTTCCAGGTATTGTGCTCTTTGTGCAGGCAGTGGGTGATGGCTCAAGGATTTGGGTTTTTGCCACCCACCTGAGAGACCTTTGTGGAGTCTTGGCTGGTTTCTAGCTTTATCCCAACTTAGCTTTTGCTATTGAAGGAATTTGACATTTAAATAAATTTAAAACATCTTTATTATAGAGATGAATGTTCATTTTAATATCCATTGCTTTGTTTCCTTTCGGATATTTTTTCACTTTTGTCAGTAATCTGCGTTCATATCTGTAATGCATTTTCTTTGTCTCCTGACTGTTCTTTTAAAATTTCGTGGTTTTTTTTTTTTTTTGGTTTGTTTTCCTAAAGAGAATTTGCTGATTCTGTGTTGATTTCTAGAAGTTCTTTATGTTAAATATGACGTTTCTAGTTTGCTTTTTACCTATTATTTTGTTTGTTATGGTTTTACCTATATTTAAATTTATTAAGATTATATATATTTTTATATTTTGTAATTAAAAATCTTCCCAATATACTCAGAATTTAGCTAGTTTTTCTATTCTTTTTATTCTTATTTACATTTTTCATTTAGTTTTTACGTTGTTTTGAAAATTGGTATATTGTATGCTCTAAGGATTCACAATTCCATTGTGAAATAGCTAATTAACTTTTAACATTATTTATGGATTTATTACTTATTTCCCTCATTTGTTTTCGATGTTTAATTGCTTTTCAAAATTTTACCAATAGTAGGTTCTTACTCTGATGTTTTCTGTACAGTATCAGCAGTATACTTATTATAGGCTTATATAATTGTTCCTTCCTCATGATTTGTAACTAACAGAAAAAGGTTAAGAATATTAATATGTGTTTGCTGTTCTAATTAAACATGAAAATCACTTTGTTCAATTCTCCCTCAAATTATGATAAATTTAACTTAGGGACACAAATCTTAATTAATAATTGAATGAATGATTTTCTTCTAACTTGCTATTTCTCTAGTTTTCTGAATCAGAACTATGCATGCTGAAGTGGAAGGTGTAATTTTAATCATTTCCTCTCTATGAATAAAGAAATTTTATTAAACTTTGCAATCATTTCTTCCTTTTTTAAGGAATGCCTTGTTTATCAGTCTGGCTTTGGAAACATTTGAAGAAAAAGTCAACATATATTTTAGCATCTTTGTTATTCATTAACATATTTGATATGTCTACCACTTGATTATATTTTGGCCATTTTTCTGATGCCACTCATTGAAATGTTCAAATATATTATTCTACTTAGGAATATTATATTTGATAGCTTCATGTGGAAATTTAATCTCTTTGAAGGAACTAAATTTGGTATGTAATAGTTTATTTAATATTTTTCCAAAATATAACAACACTGTAAAATAATGTTGAGGACCATGCTACCTGTCACTAACATCAGGGTTTTTTGTGGTTTCCTTTCTTCCCTATATTCAAAAGGAAGTATATGAAAAATAGACTATGCTAAGCATTTTTTCTGCATTATAATAGCTAGCAACTAGAATTAACTTGTTTTCTAGCTTTAGAGTCTGTGGCTTTTGCATTTTTATTTAGATTTTTTTTTTTTAGTTTCTGAAATGTAGAAAGCAGCTAGAATATATTCAGAACAATTCCAAGGTTAGCATATAGCCATCTAGTCAAAATGTGCATAGCTAATTCCTAGCACACAATTTTTAGAGCCAAGGCAAGTCCTTTGAAGGAACTGACTCAATCGCTTGTTGCAGTTGCAAAAGCTGTAAGCAGCTCCACTACGGAAAAATCCTATGGGAAATCTATTGACCTCTGTATCAAGGGAATATTCATTTTTATCATTGACATTCATGAGATTGTGGACAATATAAATTGTTCATGTCAAGAGTTTGGAAAAATGGAAAACACACAATAAAAGAATTCATCCTGAATATGACTTGAAAGGGGATTTTCTTGGTCCTCCTAATGCTGTACTGGCACCATCTCCTGCAAACACATCTCAGGAAGATGCATAAACTGACTTGCTTGCTCCTTACTTTATTCCTCTGGTTTTTCTACAACCCACACGGCTGGATTTTGTCCTTTCCCACACCAGTATATAATCAGTTTGAAATGAGGTGCTCTCCCACTCACAAAACGGACTCTTCTCCTAATACTCTTGCTTGTGTCATGTAATTGTTTTTTGAAAAAAATTTAGATTCATAACTAAAAAATGAATTTATCATTACCACAAGATGCTTACATTATGTGTGCTTTGTGAAATAGCTAAATTGAACTGCTTGTTATTTTACCTTGAGTTTGTGCTCGGTAACTTTACCGAATTTGTTTGTTTTAGAATTGCTTTCTTGGGTGGACTCTTAAGGGTTCTCTCTATAGAATATCACATTACTAGCACACAGAGACAGTTTGACTTCTCCTTCTCGAATAGGAATGCGTTTTACTTGCTTCTGTTGCTGAATTGCTCTGGCTTGGACTTCAGCACTGTTCGAAATGATGAGAGTGAACATCCTTGTTTTGTTCCTGGGCTCAGAATAAAAGCTTTCAACATTTTTACCACTGAGTGCTCCGAAGCTGTGGATTTGTCATGCATGTCCTTGTGCTACACAAAGGCACAATATTTGTATTGTATAACTTGCTGAGGGTTTGCCACTTCAAAAATGACAGTCTTTTTAGGGAGGTAGAATGGGCAGCTGTTCATCTGAAGTCAATTAGTGACTCTCCGTTCCTTTTTATTCCTCTGAATTAGAGTACAAATCTGACTATAGAATCAGATGAAGGAATGCAACAGATACTAAGTGATAATCCCTTATTTGCAGATGAGCTGTATTGATATTAGGCTGTTTCCAAACACTGCTCTTTTCACTTACCTGTCTTCACAATTGTTTGATGCTTCCTTCTTGCCATGTTAAGTAACCCACCAACTTTTCCTCCATTTTGGCTACAGGAAATTCACAACGTGCTGGGCTGAACTGACAGTTGTGCTACAACTGGAAAGGACAAATTCAGACTAGCTGTGAATATCTATGCTTGTCCTCATTGGCTTGCCACAAGTGAAATTAGCTCAACACATCAGGAATTGTTGGTACCCTAACAAAACAAGAATTTTGGCATTTAAGACATTCCACAGTGCGACTGCCAGACTAACAAGTGATATTTTTGTTTTGCTGCACCTCAACCTGATTTCTGTCTTGTAGGCACATTTGTTAATTTCATTCTCTCCAAGGTAATTTTGTATGCACAGTACCTGTAGAATTTTCTTGTGCCTGTTTGTTTGAACACAAAAGCTCTCATCTTCTTTTTCATGCTCTTCAAAATCATGGCCCTCGATTTA
Organism: Ochotona princeps; assembly: GCF_030435755.1. Classification (NCBI taxonomy): domain Eukaryota; kingdom Metazoa; phylum Chordata; class Mammalia; order Lagomorpha; family Ochotonidae; genus Ochotona; species Ochotona princeps. The sequence continues at coordinate 19,562,956 of NC_080840.1, read as the reverse complement.
AGACCCCCCCCCCCCTGTTTTCAACACACCTCTCCCCAGGGCTATTCTTAACTATATCAGAGAAAGAAGTTATTTTTCTCAGATCACCCTTGGGAATTTGGGTTATCCTTCTGCAGGATATGGGATATAAGTGAGGCTTTGAAGAATGGAGTGGAATTTGGAGGTATCCAAAAGAGAGATAATGAAGCTCTCACAAGTAGAAGGGCCTGGCTTGAACAGTAGGAAATGGTGAATATGAGCTCACCTTGAAGGATTGTTCATGAATAGGTTTGGAACAGGAGAGGACATTTGTACTCTTGTTCAAATTTGGTTCACTTTCCAACATTATTTTTTAGTTGACTGCCATTTCTTGTTCAGCATGCTTATCATACTGTTTGCACTGATTGGAATTTTGGCCTTCTTGGCTTGAATGCCTCAGGCTCAAAGGCAGATGTGGAGTTGAGAACCAGGTTGGATCAAGAAGAGTGTGTGAGTTTCACAGGGAGGCTGGAAAAGGATGCTCTATTTCCTCTACAAATGCAAAGCTGAAATGATGTAGGTCTGGCTTCTTGAAGTTCATCCTTCTTGCTTATGCAGAAAAATGTAGAGAAACAACCAATCACAGGGTACAGGGAAGACTGGAGGAAGAATTAAGGAAGGGTAAACAATTGAAAATCAACATGCCATATGATCCAGCAATAGCACTCCTTGGGATATATCCAAAACATCTCCTACTCAAGAAACCAACATGCACGCCTATGTTCATAGCAGCACAATCTACAATCGCAAAAACCTGGAAGCAGCCAAAATGCCCATCAATAGAAGACTGGATAAGGAAGCATGGTTCATCTACTCTATGGAATACTACTCAGCTATTAAAAAAAACGAAATGCAGTTCTTTGTGGACAAATGGGCCTGACTGGAATCCATCATGCTAAGAGAAATGAACCAATCCCAAAAGGTTAAATACCACATGTTTGCCTTAATTTGAGATGAAAAGATGACAACCTGAAAGATAGTACCTGTATATTGTAATATTAGTGCAATCTCTAACAACCAGTATCCAATACAATAAGATAATGCGATATAATCTATAAACCAACAATTAATGTCAGAATACTTAAGATCTACATCGAAAAACTGTAAAACCTACTATACCCTCAATACGCTATGTTAATCCGTAATGGGGGGGGGAGTGCAGGGAAGCCTTTCAGGACCATAAAAAGAGTGAGGAAAAAGTACAATATAGCCTATCATGATCAAATCTGGTAATTCATAGACAACAGACTCAAAGTGGCACTAAACAATAGTAAAACTACTATACCAATGCATGAGGGGGGTATCGGGTGCGATCCTGACAACCTCTTAATAGGAGGTCATGTGCGTGGAGCAGGGGGGCACTCCAGGGTAGAGCAGGTGGCAAGGAGAAAGCCTGGATCCCAACCATGAAGACTCCCAGACCTTCACTACAAACTATTAAGACGAGCAACAAGGACTATATCCCAAATGCCAAGGAAGCCACAGGGAATTGGATGCCCTCGGAGGCCGAGTACTCTGAGGTCTCCCACCCTCAACCGGAGCTCCCGCTAGGGATGGAAGAAGTCCAAACACTACCATGAAGAAACCAACGTCATCGGAAAGACAACCAGAAGCCCTGAGCGGTCCGCAGAAACAGAAGAACAATAAACTTCCTTCGGGACCAGGGAGGAAAGCTTTCTCTGGTCTGAACCTGGCTCCACCTCTGGACCCCCACCCTCCCTTGCAATGACCATCAGGATCGCTCCGAAAACCCCTCATAGCAAACAAACAATCATACAAACTAAAAAAACCTAAAATAAATAGACAAACAACAAAAAGTAGAGCTTGGAATGTGACAGGAAAGAGCTGGCATGGATTGGCTGATGCCTCACTGGGTGGGACACGAAGATTAGTCACTCTTCACCATGGTGTTGGGGATTTCCTGCACACCCCCCCCCCAAAAAAAATGTTCTGCACCTTAACTGTTGACAAATGTCTTGTTAGAGTTACAAGCCAGTCTAGATTATCCTAAAATCTGCCAGAACAGCAAAATTATACTTCAACACAACAAATGGCTAAATACTAAAATGAAATAGACACGAGACAGCTGAATGGTACCTTATAGCCATTTTAAGGTATATAGTAGCTGGTCCTGTGTACAAACTAAAATTGAAATCTCAATGAGCAAATCATAGGTTGTGGTTAAGAACATGCTTCTTCTTTTTTTTTTTTTTAACATACTGGTTACGCAAAACCATGTCAATTCCATAATGTTACAAATTGCTGTTGATGTTATATTGGGACTCTTAATTGACTGGGATGATATTCTACCAGCTCTAACTTTGGACCAGAAATGGTCTCCCCAAGAAACTGTTCAACCCATCTGGACAATAAGTAGCTGGACTCTATGCTTGGTATATGTTTGCAAGGAAAGAATCTTGATTGAATTTGAACTGTAATACTGCATCAAGGTGGAGGAATCCACCGGGGGGAGGGGCGTGGGGAAGGGTGGGGGGATTCCCAGAGCCTATGAAACTGTCACATAATGCGTGATAATTAATAAATATATATATTAATAAGTATATATATATAAAGAATTAAGGAAGGGTATTAAACATCTTATGTTCATAGTTAATGGTTCTGTGAACTTGATTTGACACTTTGATGTCATGTGTCAGTAACTAGAGAAGCAGTTGTGTAAACATGCATCTGCAACTGAAAAGATAAACATACAAGCACTGAGAACTCAGAATGAAGCTCAAGCTTGCCTGTTACTGGATTAAACTAAGAACAGAGGAAGTAAGAAAGAGAAAGGTCTGAAGTCAGACCACACAGGGTTAATCGTGGATGTGGTGAGTGATCATCAGTAAACAGGAACACAGAGCTTGGTACAGGCTGGGTAAATGGCAAGTGTCTCAAAGTGAATAAATTATTTCTTTTTAAGAGAAAGATACAGTGAGTGGTAGCATAATCCTAACTTCTAATAGTAAGAATGACTACTTTCAAAAAGTAATCTCTTTTTTAAAATTATATTTATTTGAAAGGGAAAGAGTGAGCTAGAGAGAAATTCCTCTATCTACTGGTTCAATTTCCCAGCTGCTTACAATAGCCAGGGCTGGGCCAGGCTGAAACCAGGAGCCATCAACTCAAGCTTGTTTCCCACACAGGTGGCAAGGATCCAAATACTTGAGCCATCACCTTCTGTTTCCCCAGGTTGTACATTAGCAAGTTGGAATCTGCAACTAAGGGAGGACTCAAACCTTGGCACTCTGATATAAGATGCAGGCATCCCAAGCAGTATCTTAACTGCTTCATCAAACATCTTCCTGATTATTTATTTGAACAACAGAGGCACAGAAGGAATTGCCATCAACCGATTCATTCCTCCAGTGACTGCAACAGCCATGGCTGGGCCAGGCTAAATTGGAAGTCAAGAACTCAGTGCAGGTATCTCAGGTGCATGGTAGGGACTCAACTATCTGAGCTATTACTCATATCACTCTCTCCTATTAACATGAAGTATGAGTCAGAACCACAGCTGGGAACTGAACTAAGGAACCCAGGAAGCTTAACTTCTGCCTAATGGGATCCTCCTAATGGTACCTATCACCAAAGCATCTTAGTGACTCAGATCATTTATAAATTTTGAGGTTCTATCAGTATATAAACTTAAGGAAATGTCGAAACATGACTAGGAAAACTACTGGTTAAATAATTTGATGAGTTTTGACATATGTAATAATGTTATTCATAAGATAAAGCAGGAATTCTAGGAATGTGTATTAATAGCATGTAATGGTATAACTTAGTATTTGGACACAAGGCTAATATTGTTGGATGATTTTGCTTTTCAAATCTTAAAGGCAGAGTGGTAGATGATGGGGACAAGGCAGAGGGTAGAGGATGGGATGCACCAGGCCAAAGCCAGGAGCCTGAAACTCCATCCTGATCTCCTGTATAGGTGGTGGGGCCCAAATATTTGGGCCATCTTCCACTGCTTTTCCAGGTATGTTAGCAGGGAGACAGATCAGAAGTGGAGTTGCCAGGACTTAAATTAGCAATCTGCTATAGGATGTCAGCATTGAAGGAGACTGCTTAACCAGCTACACTAAAGCACTATGCTGAATATTTATTTCTTTCAGTCTAACCAGTGAATCTCCATTTCCATGGAAAGCACCATGGAGACTTCAGCTCAACTGTCTTCAGTCTGAAGCAAGTATGAATATCAAGCTCAGGTCCTATCCAACGGCTCTCCTCTATAGACCCTATGTGGGACCTGTTTCCAGGCACCAGTCTACATACCTTGTCAAATAGTTCAGAAATGCAACAACTACTGCCTTGGCTCATCATCAGAATCCTTTTTGGCTGTTTCTGTTGCATCCTAATCTCCAAGTTCTCTACATCCTCTGGGGAGTCCTCTCTGATGCTGATGAAGATCTCTCAAATATGATCTGAGTAAATCACAACTTTGACACTAAATTATAAATGAGTTTCCTTTGCTCTCAGGAAAACATTCAAATTTCTTGGCTTGATGTTTTATATCCCAGGCAAGAATTCCCGATCCACCTTCCTGATCTTTCCCATTCTCTCTCCAACCTTGTATACCCTCTGCTTTTCCAACAAGGTTTCATGTTCTTTCATTTATCGGCATTCATGTCCCTTTTCTTACCTCTTCTTAAAAATCCCCCATTTTATGTAATTTTTTCTTGCTGATTCTTAGACCTCTCTTTTGTGAGGAGTTTTTTGTTTTGTTTTCTTTGTTTTTACTGCATGCAGCAAGGACAACCCTGTGATTCCTGGTCCATTAAAATGTCTTTACTGCAATGAGTGTTTACTGAAGAGAGGGATTGTGATACGTGTGTCTTGATGTATCCAGTTCCTGGTACCACGCACAGCAAGGGCTCAACAAATACTGCCTGAATGATTGAATTAAGTATCAATAACAACCCACGATTTAAAGGCAAATCCAAGTTCACTTGCAAACTACCTCTTGAAAGCAATTTTCTGTATAGGATTTGACAATGATTTCCCAGTGTTTCTGATGGTTCCTATTAAGTATCTCTGATGACTGTGAAAATGATTCTCAGTTCTCAGGCTTCCATATTAACATGCTTCTCCCAAAGCATGTGTTGTATCTTTTTCTGTTGCCTTCTGACTCAGCCCAGACTATTGAAGAAATCCTACAAAATTTCACTATTTTGACTTAGTCTACATATGCCATCATTCATTGATGCATGCTGCATAGCTACATGTAGTCATTCTTCAGGCAAGAATAATGCATTGTTAATACAGCTTTATTATCAGGACCAACTTTGGCAGACAGAGCAACATTAGAGGATAATTGGAAGGACAGCAGATTTGTTAGCAAAACGTTGCTTTTTGGCTAATGAATCATTCTGATTTTTGCACTGACAATTCAGTAACAAGCTTGAAGACTACTTCACTTCAGATCATTAAACTTTGACATACTAGTTATTAACTACAGCTAGAGCCAACAGTCTGTGGGGATTATTGCAATTATGAGCCATCTATGTAATTTTTTTTAATCATTAGGCAAGACAAGGTGAGGCTGTTGATAGAGACGCTGATGATGGACGGTCTTTTGCCTTGCAGTACACAGGCCGATAAACAGCTGCGAGGAATAATCAGTCAGCAAAAGCTCTTTGCTGAGAAGATGCAGTAAAAGCAATAAGGGTTATTTTTCTCAAACAGTCAACTGTTCATGGAGTAAAGGACTAGGCTTCCCTTTCACTTCTATGTTGGAGAGAAAATGTTTCCAATGGTGATTTAGAGGAATACAGAGGAAGTGCACTAAATGGAGAAAAAGCATGGCAGGACTCACATGACTTGGGTTGTATTCTGGCACTTCATTGGATTACTGTTGCCTTTAGGATACTTATTGAAAGGGTAACTTCTCTTCTCTCTTTCCCTCACTCTTGTAAGGATCTCAACCTCAAACGGATAATATGAATTAAAGCACCAGGAAGCGGTAAAAATTATGGTGGCTTACAAGTCAAATAAAGACATTTTCATGATGTGACTCCTACTCTGCAGACAGAAGTCTAGAGCTTCAAGCAGTATTATGATGCTCACTGTATATGGTTTGCATCCCTCCAGCCATACCCTCTTGAACCCCTGGTCTTCAGCCTAATAGAAATGTTCCCCACATGTGCTCCACGGTTTCCAGCTTGGGTTCCTTCATTTTCACAGGAATGGCCTCTCTCATGAAATTTATTCTTATATATTCAAATTCTATGTACTTTCTGGGTCTCAGTTTTCTGTTAAGTTGGGAGGAAGAGGTGGATGAGGCTAATTTAAATCCTTTTCTTGGGGTCACCAGTGTGGTATATCAGGTTAAGCCATTGTCTGCAACACAGGAGTCTGCTATAAGCATTGGGTTCATTCTTAGCTGCTCCACTTCTAATGCACCTTAGAAACCAGGAGAAGATGGCTCAAGTGCTTGGGTCCTTGTGTACACATAAGACCAGGATGAAGCAGTGAAACAGTGGATGAAAAAATTCTCTTTCTCTGTAACTCTGCTTTTCAAATAAAATATTTTTAGAAACATTTCTCAACCTTTGTGAATTTGGGGATTTTTTTTTAAAATCAACAGTAACTACACGAACCTAGTTGCATTCTCAGGTGTTAACCCAGTATAATACTTCTCAAATCCTAGGTGGGTACATTGCTGGGAGCCTTGCTGTCATCACAGATGCTGCCCATCTCTTAATTGACCTAGCCAGTTTCTTGCTCAGCCTCTTCTCCCTGTGGTTGTCAACAAAACCTCCTTCCAAGCGGTTCACATTTGGATGGCACCGAGCAGGTATGGTTCACTTATGAAACTGCTGCAGAAGCAGTGCTTTGAATCATTCCCTTGTTAGAAAGGTCAAGTACAAACTAAGCCTTGTACTAAACTCCCCTGGAAGTTCATCTCTGGGGTTTAGAAGCAAATAAATGTGAATGTGGGAATGCGTGTTACCAGTATGTATTCAGAGTACAGCCAGGTTAGTGTTGCCCCTCCTCTTGTATGGCACAATAGAAACATTTGCATCTCAGCTACAGCATATGTGCCAGAGCCATGGCATTATTTATTAAATTACTCTGTGTCCTTTGAAGAGGGGAAGAGGTGAAGCTTCTACCACATTGCACAGTTAGACAGAACATTAGAGATCTGTGACAATGAGGAGGTTCTCAGGATGTTGGGAGCAGAAACTGGGCTTTACTGTTTGCATGCAGTGTTCAGCCATTCATTCGTTCATTCATAGCCTGTTCATTGAGCCAACAACAAAAATGATGAAGGAGGAAGATAGAGAAGGAAATTTTACCTTTTATCCTTTGTTGGAGCTGATTGTTTCATTGATTAAATGCTAGCTGCCGTCTAGGAAGTCACCCAGGGTAGGATAAGGGCTTAGTGTTTGGGAAATCCTTAGTTTGACTCATTTAAAATATTTGCTTACAGTTCATCAAATCCACATATGGCAGTTCCTTTTCTTCCGCACTTGAATTTTTTTTTTCAGCTGGAGGCATTTCTCAGCTTCTGTCTCATCATACCTCTTTATCCATGGGTTTAGGGTCAGACAAGCTCTGCTTGTCTCATAGGTAAGAAGCCCATCTACTTCACTTGTATAAATGCAATCTCTGTTTCTGGCTCACCAGAAATATTCAAGCCCTGTCCAATGTACAGGAGAACTGCACATATGGCAAGGACGGTCTACACGGCCAGCCTTCACTAGAATATATTGCTGGACACAATCAGGTCTTATAGAATGACAAGTGTGGACTGTGGGCTTTCAAGTTGAGAATGTAAGCAAGTTCTAATTTCATGCTGAACAATTTATCATTATAGGAATTTTGAATTACTTTTTCTTACTCTTCTGAGAGAGAGGTGAGGCAATAAAGAGGTTGTGACAATGGGATCTGGTTCTGCTTTTGCAAGTCCCTGAATGGAGCTATGCTTGCAAAACGTGTTTCTTTGGCTGACCACTCATCACTTATCTGTAGAACATTTCCCTTTCCAATTCCAGTCATCAAGGTTAGTTGGTCAATGAAGGGTAGGGTGAACGAATTTGACTTACACTTTGCCACTTCGGCTGAAGGAATTCCTGAGCACTGATATTCTGGAAGCCCAGACCTGTGTAATGGAACTCTGTGTTACAGGGGACATGTTCTGTAGTATGGCTATTGAGTACATTAAGTGTGGCAAGTGGTACTGATGAAACAGATTTTTAATCTTAGTTCAATTAAATTTCAAAAGGTTTCTAACATACTAAACAGTCCCTCTCCAGACAGGTAAATGCTACCCATCACAGCTTTGTCCACCTACCTGAGGGCTTTGCTAGCCTCACGGTTTTATACAGTTCAGGGCAGCACTTCTCCATAGTTCCATTTTTTTTTTGCTAATTACTTTTTGATTTTTAATTCCATTTTATTTCATATATAGATCTTGCACTTCGTATTTCAGCTTTATCTTCTCAGCTCTCTTGTCTCACTATACCTCTCTAAGCACAGGCCTAGCGTTAGGGATACTCATGTGTCCTAATTCGCAGCCTCATAGGCAGGACACCCACTACTTATCATATATAAAGCCAGTCTGTTTCTAGCTAACCAGAAATGCTTGGTCCTGGTCCTCTATGAGTTTTGCAAAGGCAAGTTTTAACTACTTCAAGAAAGTAGCAAAAACTGATTGCTGCTTGTTTCAGTGGTTTCTTAGGCCTGCCTCAGTAAAGTAGTTCATTCTAGGCAACTGGAATAGCAGACATTTTTTTAATCTCACAGTTCTGGGACACAGAAGTGGCAGGCAAGTTGCTTTCTTCTGAGCTCTGAGCATGAAAAACCTGTTCCTGCCTCTCCCCTGGCACCTGGTCGTTTGCCAGAAAGTCCTATTGGCCCTCGGCTTATAGGCCTCTGCTTTCGTCTTTACATGGTCCTGCCCATGTGAACACACCTGTATCAACATTGCCCCTTTAAACATATATCGCAGGCAGAGTGGATTCTGAGCTTATCTTACTCCCATATGATTTAATCTTTGTTACAGCTGTAATGACCTATTCCAGAAAAGGTCACAATCTGAGGTACTGATGTTTAGTAATTCAATAAGTGAATTTAAGTGGGATGCAGTTTAATTATAACATACATCAACCTGCTACATATCATACCCTTATTATGGCTACTGCACAGATAAGGGCAGTCAGGCCACAGATTGTTACTGTCTCAAGACACCTTGCTAGCCACCAGCCACTGGAAGGCGATTCAAGCAGGTTCACACTTGCACTTTTACACAAGCAGTTGAAATAGTGTGAGAAATGTACCACAGGTTGTTACCCAGATAAGTATAAATGGCACACAAACAATAATTACACATGTTCAATAATTAGAAGCAGCACACACACACACACACACATATATATATTTAATATACAATCCCATGGATAACTTAATTTAGCAAAAAGCTAAACATAAAAATATTTGAATGAAATATTAAGTGGCCAATGGGGATAAAGTTGGCAGGTGGTTATAACAGAAATCAGAGAGGCATACATAAATAACTGAAAAATGAAAAACAGCTACACAGTAGGTAACAAGACATTTCTCTACTTTCAAAGGAATTGAGATCTCTTGTTTGGAATTTCTTGCAAGGTTGCATGAAAGATCTTGGTGAATGATAAAGAATTTCTAAGTGAGCAAACCATAGTTCCCATAGTGGGTACATTAAGCACTAAATTATCTTCAAATGTTAATGTAAATGCCTTAATTCTGATGCTGCTTTCCTTTTTCTTGCTCTTACAAACTGGCATTAAAAGCTGAGTTCACTTCTATGCTTACAATATGTTGGGTTGGCAAATGAAACTCATTTTCAAGTGCCCTCTGAAGCCTGCCCTTTGTACTGTTTCATCCCGAAGGTGCTGGTCCTAGCAAGTCATAAATGGTTTATAGCAATATGAAGAGTTTCTTAACATACTTTCATTGTTGTGTCTCATTATTTCATCTGCAAATAAATTTCACTCATTTTAGCACCAAGTTAAAATCCTAATGGAAAACTGTAAGGGCAGGTAGCAATTAATGCATTCTGAAAATTTGCTGGAAATTTCCAAAGAATCTGGAAATAGTGAAGTCAGATGCTGGCATTTTGTGAATGTAGCCTTCAAGTGTCCCATCCTACTTTTACATCTGTCCATACCTTCACTTCACAAATCACACAGTGAGCTTGCCTGAGGCTTCTGCTTTCCTTTCTTGTAATAAGGGAGTGAGGCACAGATCTTATGGACCTCATGGGTGGAGTGGGCAACCTATGAGTTATACTGAGTGTGTGTGTGTGTCTTCTGTTTGAAAATTCAGAGATCCTTGGAGCGCTGCTGTCCATTCTGTGTATCTGGGTGGTGACTGGAGTGCTGGTGTACCTGGCTTGTCAACGCTTGCTGCATCCCGACTACCAGATCCAGGGGACTGTGATGATCATCGTTTCCACCTGTGCAGTGGTGGCCAATGTTATGTAAGTCACCCGCACACTGTCTCCATAAGGCTTATAACCTTAACCCTTTCTGGACAAAGTGTTCTTTCTTTAAATGCTAGAGACTTGACAGTGATCTCGAGAATGGTGCTACAACTGAAAATCAAGCTGATTTAAGGGATGCTTTTCATAGTGACTTAGCTATCGTTTTTGAAAGCTCCCAGTGTTATTATTAACAGTCCAGCTTAATGCTTGCAATGTGCCCTAACCAGCAATGTAAGGGGGACAGAAGTTTGGTCAGATTAAATACTCGGCCAGTCAGACAATACAGAGTCAGAATTTGAATCCACGTCTAGAGAAGCAGAGTAGAACTCCTAGCCATTCTGCTCTCTTCTGCTAGCTGACAGTTCCAGATAATGTGACTTACACTTGCTCCGTATCTGCTGGGTGAAGATTATGAGAAGCTTCTGGAAAATGGATCCAGAAAGCACCTTACAGCGTGTTTACTTCCGTTTGCCTTCACCTTTGAGTTTATGTTTTGCAGACTCCTCATAAAATGGTAAGAAAAGCTAAGTTTAAGAAAAGCTAAGTTGTGACCAGCATACAATATTTATTTTTTATATACATTAATGAAGTTCAGTGTGATATTTTGATTCATGTAAGTATTGAGTAATTTCTGTTTTAATCATTGTGACTACATGAAAATTCAAAAGTTTAAAAATTTTAAAAAGATTTGTTTTTATTGGAAAGTCAAATATGCAGAGAGGAGGGGAGATAGGAGAGGAGACAGAGAGGGAGATCTTCCGTTCATTGATTCACTCCAAGTGGCTGCAACGGCCAGAGCTGAGCTGATCTGAAGCCGGGAGCCAGGAGCCTCTTCTGGGTCTCCCACGTGGATGCATGATCCCAAAGCTTTGGACCATCCTTGACTGCTTTCCCAGGCCACAACCAGGGAGTTAGATGGGATTAGAACTGGTGCTCATATTGGATCTCGTGGTGTGCAAGGCAAGGACTTTAGCCACTAGGCTACCACATTAGGCCCAAAATTTCAAATTTCTTAAGCTGTGTTATTTAGATTCTCATTTATCTTTCATCTGATGGTGGTCCATTCTCTTTTCCAAGCAGTATAAATTGTTTTCATAGGAGGCCATTGCATGTGATTTGCCATGTTAGCTCTGCTTTTTCCAAAATCTACTTGACTGCTGCTAATGATTTTTATTTTTAGGCCAAGACTTCAATTCATTTGGGTTAATTTTCTCTTTTTCAATTGATGGGCTGATTCTAGGCAAACATTTAACACTCTAGAATCTATCCCTGCAAAAATGTCCACATTCTTATTTTCAGAATGTTTGAACATGTTAAAATTATGTGGCAAAGGGTTTTTGCATATATGATTAAAGATGTTAGGCCAGGAGGATTATCTGGGCTCATGTAATGGAAATGTCCAGCAAAGAGGAAGGCAGGAAGTCCGAGATGAAAGGACTGCACCACAGGAGCCACTCAGTGTAAGTGTTCTTGCAAAGCTGGAAAAGGAAAAAACAAAAAACATAAGAATAAGCCTCCTCCCACCCCTAGTCTTTACAGGAAGAATTTAGTCCTATAAACCCACTTTAAACTTCTGACTTCTAGAACTAAGAGAGCAAATTTGTTAAATTTTCAGCTACGAAGGCGTTGAAAGTTTGCTGCAGCAGACATCTCAAATGTGGATTAAGTGTCCTTATTTGGAAAATTCCAAGCATCTTAACATTCATAATTTTTGAGCACCAACATGATGCTATTTAAATATTCTAAAATCTGAAAAATGCAAATTTTGAAACACTTCTGGTTCCCAGCATTTAAGATGAGGAACCAACCAGTGGTTCAAAATGGTTAGGGCAGGGTTTGGCCAAAGCCAGGAGCCTAGAACCTCTCTTAGGTCTCCCCTGTGGCAGGCAAGAGACTAAGTGCTTGAGCCGTCCACATCTTCCCAAGGATATTAGCAGGGAGCTAGATGGGAAGAGAAGTGGCTGCAGGAATCAGTACTAATATAGGATGCAGCCATTATCTTAACATGTCTGGGCCCTGTCCATGTATGTAGCAGTATAACTTGATTCATAATAGAAGGTAGATTTTTACAAGAAAGCAAAGAAGGCGATGATTGGAACCCGGTGTTTCAAATAGTGGTTAGTAAGAGAGGGCATTAGGGAAGCTCTGGATTTGAAGCAAAAGCTGAGCGTAAGTTCTTTGAAGAGACTCCCTCAGGTCATTTAAAAAGCCTTTCCTTTTGATGGTTTGTCCCCTGCCTCTCAGTTTGTGAATTATTGCTCGCAAAGCCTGAGCTATTAGAAGAATGGTGCTTAATCTTCTGTTGCTAACTAGATTTCTATCTTCAACTAGTTAACTTGAAAAAATATTTCACATTGGCATTGGAATGAAAAGTGCAGGTTGATCAATGCAAATCTATTAGTGTTAGGAAACAAATACTTCAGACTACATGACCTGTCAACTGTGACTCAATAACCTCTCCACACAACGAGTACACCATGCGCTCACGGAAGAGGTATTAACTTTTCAAGAGTCATACAGAGGTTATGTTATGCTACCCAAAGGAAAAAAATACCCAGCTAAAGACCACAACACCCTGGGATTCTAATGATGGAATTTGATTTTCAAAATAGATATCTTAACATCAGATTATTTTCATACTTGGACAAGTATTTCATACTTTCTTAACTTGAAACATTTCCTCTACTATTAGCCTATTTAACCTGTAATCATTTGAATTCTGCTCAGTTGCTATGTCTCTCTAAATCACATTCTTCTGTTTGTTTCCCATAACACGAGTTCTAGGCAACCATTTTGGGATTAGAATTTTCCATTTTTGTTCTCTCTGTGTGTTTAATCTCTGCTGTCTTTATTTTACTTAAAGCTGTATTGGGAAGGGACTACATTTGTTTGCACTCACTTTTACAAACTGAACATTTCTCAGCACCTGGCCTGAATTCTTAAGTAGCTTTTCTCTTTTAAAATAAACCAAAAGAATGCATGGGAATATGATAAGAACACTAGTAGATACAGAAGAGTCTATTAAATGCCAGTCATATTGGGATGTCTAAAGAGGCTTACATGATAACTCTTACTTTATGGTGAATTCCTATACAGACACTGATAGTCTGAAAGCAGTCTATTGTATAATGCTGAAATTGGGAGGTTCACCTGGCTTCTGCTTCATGATGGTGGTCTGAGATTTGACACTTTACCTGTAAATAGACTTGGATACCTGGCACTGAACAATGAATTTTTTACCTTTCCCCTCAAAATTTTAGAAGGCACTTTAGGAAAATGTTTCTTGTTGGCAGTCAATAAAAAGGTACTTATTTTACCTTTGGTCTACTAATTCTTGAGTTTGTAGGTAAATAGTACCAAACACTTGATTTATAGCACCTGTTACTTATCACTTTGGCCTGGACAGCAGATGCTGAACTTTACAATAGCTGTGCACGCACACACATGTGTGTGTGCATGTACATTTACATATGCATTGTTGTAACACCTTAAATAAAATTCTGTCTCTAAATAAGTAGTTGTATATACATAGGCACTGTACTGGCATTTAGAGAATTATTCACATTTCAGGTTCTCGAGGAAATGAGCAAGATTAGGTAAAATAGATGAAGGAAATATCAACCTTGCTGAAATCCATTCTCCTAATTTTGTTTGAGTCATTTTCTATTGCTTTCTGTGTTTGAGACCATAGGTAATTAAGTTTCCGCTCAAGTTCAACTTCAAGCCTAGCTTAGGGCCTGACTTTTAGCAGACTCTCAATAAATGAGATTTTCCCCTCTTCATTGTAAAATGCTTGATTTTCAACTAAAAAGTGAACCTTTCCAGTTTAATGTGAAATAGAGTAGTGTTAGATAGATAAGGAAAAACCTTATCTATCCGAAGTAAGTCTTGTGTGAAAAATTTAGAACTCTGTTATATGCTTGTGCTGAAACATTAGTTCAAAGTAGTACAGTTTAAAGCATCCATAGTTCAGGGATGCATAATTTTGGTTAATGCACACTGCTGTCCTTCCTCTTCTATTACACTGCCTGGGTTTCTAAGGTTTAAGCCTGTATGTGCCAACCACATTGTTTTCTCCTTTTAGTTTAACTACGGTTTTGCACCAGAGAGGACTTGGCCACAACCACAGCGAAGAGCAAGCAACAGCCAGTGTCAGAGCAGCTTTTGTGCATGCCCTTGGAGATCTGTTTCAGAGCATCAGTGTGCTAATTAGTGCGCTTATTATTTATTTTAAGGTGAGATGTTTGCAATTACCTGTCATGGTGGTAAATTCATGAGCTTTCCTGTGACTCTAAAAAAATTCTTATATTCCATTTTACATTTTTGCAGGCACAGGGCTTCCTTCCTTTCTCCCTCCCTCATCTCCTTCTCTTTCCCCTCCCTCCTTTTTGTTATGAAATTATGAGGGTGATGTTCCCTGTAGCCTCACATCTCCATGGTCATTTGAATCTGAAAAAGATTGAGGCTTCAGCAAGAAATTGTACCTGTGGGTCAGGTGTCAGGGCAGTGGATGGGTGATAGAGAAGGAAGGAAAGAGGGAGATTTTCTTTTTTAATCAGACTTCCTGGAAGGACAGCATGAATTAACTAAAGTTTCTGTGTTTTCCAGCCAGACTACAAAATAGCTGATCCAATCTGCACATTTATCTTTTCCATCCTGGTTTTGGCCAGCACCATTACAATTTTAAAGGACTTCTCCATCTTACTCATGGAAGGTAGGAGAGATGTTATCTTTCTCCTGGATCAATATTTTCTCTCCCATGTGGTCACAAGAAGGAATGACTGCAACACATACTTACTCTAAGTTTGTGTTGTAGGGGGAAATTTAAACTCATAAGGAATTTTTGTGAAACAAGTATTTGATTTTATTCATATGGGAGTTAATCAAAAAGAGCTGGCTTCTGTTTGTACCCCTAGCAGCTGTTCAATAAAACTCCACAGTGCAAAAATCACAAATACAAACACAGAGACAAGGAGGGATATATTGTATAGTATGTAAAACATAAGTTTATTCTAAATACATTTAGGAAAACTGTGAACCTACCCTGCAAGCAGCATTATGACTGAATATTTTAGCTTAATTGGGTCTTACAATAAAACAACACTAGGGTGACCACTTAATAAGCGAAAAGCGAACCCAGCTCCATCTCTGGGCTAGATAGTGTGCTGGAAGCTAGAATTTCAGAGATGAGCAAAACAAAGAATAACTCTGTCCTCATGGGGCTAATACTTCAGTGAGAGGGAGAAGATTATTGAAATAATGACACAGAAACAGAAAAGTTGCAAGTGCTACAAGGAAGAAGTGCAGACCCCTTTTGTGGGGATTTTAACAGGTCTGCAGTATAGACTGGTGGACATTGAGTTTTCAGAGAGGGAGTGATGTTTGCTGGCATTCTCTTACTTGAGGCGGGGGAGGATCTCAGGCCAACTAATGTCCTTCTTCCCAGCAAGGATCTAGCCCTGATGAGTCTCCAAGGCTTGTGGAATGCCTAAAGACCACTGGCCCAGGCAGCTCCCCTTGCTCTTTCTCCACTCTTGTGATTTTCTTCTGTTCTGGCATAGCATGGCTGGAGAACTGTTGGTTTCTGCCCTCTCCAGATTACATCCATTTTGAAAAGTGTGGCTTACAGACATGCATTGTACAGTTGAAAATTTAACATGTAATAGACCTCATCAGTCACTGAAACTTCAATTCAGATTCTAGTTTTGTAAGTTCAGGTGGTGGGATTTTAGACAATGCCCTTCAGGCCTCTGAATTTCAGTTTGCTCAACTCTGAAGTGGCAGGACATTATCTACCCTGTAGTGTTTGGGGGAGTATTAGGTGGGAAAGCTTCTGGAGCACTCAGTAAATATGATCTCTCCCCAGGCTGTTTAGAAAATAGGATACACGGAACTCATTTGTGAAGATGACCCTGTACTGAAGTTATTTCCACACTGAGAAAATCCTGATTGTTTGTTTAAATATTTGCTTATTTGAAAGTTGTAGTTATACACACACACACACACACACACACTCACACACACACACACTCACACGATTGGAAGAGAAAGAACTCTCATTCACTGTTTCATGTCCTACATGGCAGCAAAGGCCAGGCCAAAGCTAGAAGCCAGGAGCTTCTTCCAGGTCTCCCCTGTGGGTAATAGGAACCTAGGCACTTGGGTCATCATCTGCTGCTATTCCCAGCTCAATAACAGGGAGCTGGATCAGAACTGGAGCAGCTGGGTCATGAACTGGTACCCATATGGGATGCTGGCATTGCAGGTGGTGGCTTTACTCACTAGGCTACAACACTGGCCCTAAAGTCCTGATTCTTGATCACAAGCTGTGGTTATACTGCTGGCCAGGGTTGGACACTGAGGACCTCAGAAGGATCCAATAATGTAGCCTCAGTTGGAACAAATCCATCTTTACTACCATCAAGAATGATACTTCGAATGAGAGAACTACAGACTTAAGTAATATTACCTTGTTATTCAGATTGAGTATCCCTTATCCAAATTTTTTGCGAACACATGTGCTTTGGATTTCAGAATTCTTTACATTTTGGAATATGTGCATACATGCAAGCTAAAATATCTTACGGAGGGGATCCAATTCTAAACACAAAATTCATGTTTTTATGCTTCAGTCACCTCATGCACATGGGCTGCGGATAATTTTATATCTGCATTTTAGCTGTAACAAGTCACTAATGTCACTAGAGGAGAGATGCGGGATTTTCTACTTCATTTTAAGTGGTTTCATATATTCAAGCATCATGGAAGTTAGCACTAGGGCCTTCAACCCATATTAAGGCATATTAGACATAAAATACAGGATTGCATTTACTCTGCCATTTATCATTGTTCTAGTGCTCATTTACAGTGAAGAAAGTGGGCATTATGGGAGACTTGCTAAAACCCTTGTTAGAGTAAGCCAACTGTTCTCAAACTAGTGGCATCAAAATCACATGGAAGGCTTATATAAAGACAGATGGCTGAATCTGCTCCCACAGTTCTTGAGTCAGCAGGTCTTGCAGGAAGAAGGATGGGGGAATAGCTTCTCATTAGAGATCAAGTTTTGTTGCTGATCCTGGGACCCCACTAGATAAAGGATTCCTATATGATATGCTAGGGATTTGCATCATACCAAATACATAGATAATTGAAAATACCCAGACATCCCTTCAGTGCTTCCTTTTGCCTTAAACATGTCAGAGTACACATTCACAGAGCCTGGTCAGTCACCTTTAGTGACAATTAGTGGTTTTCCAGTCATCACTGCTGAGGGTGCATGGAAGGCTTTTGCTTTTGGTGAGTGCCATGATTAATGCTGGTAACAATGGAAAGATTAACAGATGTCACTGGGTTGGAATGTGAGACTGCTTGGTTTGTGAAGTCATTTGCATCTTTTTTCTGCCCTGTGTGCCCAGTACGGGGCTACGGCTGCTATTGCCAACATCAAAGTTATTTAATTCAAAGACAGGTAAAAGACAAGTTGGTGTACAATGAAATGCCGGTATTCTAATTTTTCTGTCTTCATGTGCCTGTCCCATGGTGATTAGGATTCTTAATTTAAGGGAAAGTGCAGAGATTGAGCTATCTTACATAATTATTAAAACCGACAGGTAACTTCTGGGAAATCGTTTTCAAATTAGTTTCTCAAATTAGGCCGTTATAAAATAATATTTGTACTTGGCAATACAGTGAAATGTTAAAGTATAAAGTGAGAAAAAGTCTCCATGTATTTTTTATCTTTGAATTTACCATGCCATTTGATATCCTCCCCAAAACATACATTTACATGCATGTGATTATGTATATGTATACATGCTATATATTGTGCACTTATGTGTCCTTTTCTTAAGGCATTACATGTAGTTATTTTTGCATTTCCTCTTGAAAATAATTTATATTATTGTCTACATAGATATCCCTCATTCGTTCTCAGTTGCGGTCACTCCATCATATGCATATATTTGCTTATAGTGCAAGGACACTACAAAGAATGTTATAATTACTGCTCTTATACATATATTTTAAAACACTTGTATGCTCATGAAATTATTCCAGTAAGTCATATAGCTTTGCCATTTTTTGGACTGTATTGTTTATTTTTATTTGAATTGCGTATTTTACAGAGAGAAAAAGGGAGATATAAAGAGAAGTCTTCTATCTGCTGGTCCACTTCTCAAATGGCTGCAGTGACCAGAGCTGAGCCTATCTGAAGCCAGGAGACAGGAACTTCTTCTGGGTCTCCCAAATAGGTGCAGGACTTGAACTATCCTCTGTTGCTTTTCCAGATCATAAGCTGGGAGGTGGAGTAGTCAGGACAGGAACTGTTACCCATATGGGACGCCAGAGATGCAGTCTTAGCCTGTAACACCACCATGCCAGTTCCAGAGCTTTGCCATTTCTGCCTACAATAATTTTTCCCTTTTCTGACACCCTTCTCATCACTGGGTATATAAATTGATGATTGTTTTCTAATATGATAAATGAAATTTTATATATTGTTAATTTCATATGTGATTCTTTAATTGGAAGAAGCATTGAGCATTTCTTAATTACTAGCCTCAGAAGTTGTCTTTTCCTAAATACTAATCTAGGTACTTTTGTGGATGTTTTTAATATTTCTACAGACTTCTCAGTAATAGATATTACTGGGACATGATATTGCATTAAGATAAGCAGAGGGGCGATATTACATTTTACAGGAAGTAGTTTACCATGCACTTGTGTTCTCTATGTGAGCAAGCAAATGAAGGAGACAAGAGGAAAGGGGAGGTGGGATCATGACTTCAAGAGTCCTGGGGAATGACAGAGTTGACACACATCAAGCCTAACAGAAAATTTTTAAATATATCTTTGAGAACCAGAAAGAGAGGGAAAGAGTGAGCACACATCCACTGATTCACTCCTCTATGCAAGCTGGCTGAGACTGGACCACAGCTAAGCCAAGAGCTGGGAACATAATCTAGATCTCCTACAGGAATGGAGGAACACAATTACTTGTGTCATCATCCCTACGTTCCGGAGTCTTCACTGACAGGAAACTAGAGACAAGAACTGGAGTCAATACTGAGTGTAGATGGTTCAGAGTGGGTATTAACTATATCAATCACTAGGCAAAAAGATCTAGTAGTTGGCTTTTTTGATGACTATTCCATGACAATATATAACATGACAATATATTGCATGACACTTGACAACACTTGGAGTGTTACTTCTCTGTGTGAACTTAGAAGTATTGCTTAATTCTCTCTGACCCCCAAATTTCTCTCATTAATGGTAATTTTGATAACTATCTGGTAAGGTCCTTAGGATCATTAATGAGACTTTATTAAAAGAGTGGTTATGGGGCTGGTGTTGTGATAAAGGTCAGGACATCACCTATGATGCTGGCATTCCATGAGACCTGGTTCAAGATCTGGCTGCTCCACTTCTGATGCAGCTCTAAAATGCCTGTGAAATTCACAAAATATCTTCCGCCCACATTGTATACCTGTTGGGGTACCTGGATTCTGGCTTGGCCTGACCCAGATCCAGCTGTTGTTGTCATTTAGGGGAATGAGTCAGCAGGTGGAATAGCATTCTCTCTCTAACTCTTAAGCTCTGCTTTTGAAATTAATAAATCTTACAAAAAATAAAGCACTAAACATATGCCTTAAATGCAATAGGTTGTCAGTAATGGTTATTGCAATATACTAATGTCACACATAACCTCATACACAGAAGGTTAATCTGAGAAAAAGAAAAAGAAACATTCTCGGATCTTCTCTAGTACCCAGAACCTTTCACTTACCACAGAGACAAAGAAAATATTGATGATCTGTTTGGTGTTGTCATCAATCAATATGAGATGGGGTTTAGCCAGCCTCATACCATAGAGAATCAGTAGAAGTTGCCCCAGAAATGACATCTCATTTGAGCAAACCACTTAAATCCTGAAAATGAATGCTTGCTCATTTTATCACTTGGATATGTTTAAGCTCCCTGCACCAGCTTCTCATTATAATCATCTGAGAAGTAGCTATGAAACAGTTACACACAATAGAGCATTATTCAGTCATCAAAAAGGATGTCATCGTATCAGTTGTAACAATATGGATGCAATGCAGGACATTATGTTGAGTAAAATGAACTAGGAACAGATGGAAAAATGCTGTCTATTTCCACTGATACAGGAGCTAAAAGCAATTTATCTGAAAGCAGTAAATAATATCCTGATGACTGGAGGCTGGAAAGAGTAGCGGTGGGGAGGCTACAGAGAGGCTGCACAATGAACACCAAAATGCATGCCACAGGACAAATATGTTCTAGTGTACAATAGCACAGTAGCATGGCTACAGTTCAAGATAATTCACAATATAGCTCAAAATAATAACAGGAGTTCAAAGGTTTCTCATGCAAAGAAATGACAATTGTCAACATTATGACATTGGATGTCATAAACACAATCATACAATTATGAAGTGTCGGTCTCAGAAAATCACAAGTGAAAACAAATGAACAAGCACTTCATATTTAGGCCTCCCTCCACCTTCATGCCCAGGGATTCTGATTTAATTGTCCAGTGCTGACCATGAAGTCAGGCTCAAGACGCGCTGCAAGGCAGAACATCCTGGTGGCTCATAAAGGTTAGTATAAGGACTCTCATTTTTGGCTGTATGTTAGAATTACCCATGCTGGGTCTGATCTCCAGAGAGTCTGATTGAAATGATGTTGTGGGCGGGGGTAACCTAGTCCTCAGGACTTCTTAAAAATACTGATAATATTATTGTGCATCCAAGGTCGAAAACTCCACCAAAAGTCTGGGATCTCTGTTAGGAAGTGTCAAGTGGGGCTGCAGTGTATTTATTATTAATAAATGGCTGGGAGTTTGTGTTCTAGTAGAGGCTAAAGAGTTAGACATGAACTTTACAGATCTTCTTGCTGAAAGGAATTTGTATTTCAACCAAAAGGTATAGCACTGTTATGCTGGTTGAGTTGATTTTAATTCTTGTGTTGAACAAATGTCTGCTTTACTGTTCCAACTAACAACAGCTCTGTTCATCTCTCTGGAGCAAGCCAGAGCAAATGTCATGCAGTTTCATGTGCTGTCATCATCCATGTGACAATCTTTGCAACACTTGAGAAGAGTGATCACAATTCCCTTAACCTTCTGCTTTCCAAGCTAGAGATACCCAGTTTCCTTGACATTAAAAAAATAGCTGATTGCCTGCCAGGCTTTCCCCTTCCAGTGCACCTTTACAGTGTCTCTAGGAGCAAGAACAGCAGTTACATTCTGTGACCCAGACATTGAATGCTAATGTAGCTAAAATAATGGGAAATTTATAAGCCGAGTAATAAGATGGCATTACAATGCTGGAATCCTTTATTCACACAGCTCATTAAGTGACCCATAGGATAACTGACATTTGTAAAGCTCTGTAGTTAATGAGGAGCAGAGATTCTCTAGTTTGCTCCTCAGAGAACTCTGATCTGCACAGTGTTCTTATCACCTTGTTTTACTCAAATGTGTTCAGGATCAGGGAATGTTCTATCAAATGGGTAATTTCAGGATAGCCTTAGTAAGAATGCTACTTCAGTATAATTTGATATTAAATTATATTACTTCATTTTGCTTTTCAGTTTGCACACAAACAGAATTAGGAAAAGCACAATTAATAATGCAGCATGATATCTAAGGATGATTACTTGTTGGCTATTGCATGTTAAATTCTGCAAAATACTGTCTGTGAAATTTGATAGTTTGAACTTTGAAATTGGTGATTTTGGTTTGTAAACACTTGAAGTAAACCAGCAAAGAAGAGGGCAAATTGGTGTCATAGTGAGACCTTTACAGCCCACTCAACCATCTCAGAGAGCTGTGTTTAGTGAAATAACTGTTTTCCCACTCTTCCCTTGTGTTAGGTGTACCAAAGGGCCTGGATTACGTTGGAGTCAAAGAACTCATCATGGCAGTTGATGGGGTTGTGTCTGTACACAGCCTGCATGTCTGGTCTCTAACAATGAACCAAGTGATTCTCTCAGCTCATGTTGCCACAGGTCAGTGATTTTTGTTAATACTCTAGACAAAATGTAATTGCTGTCCTGTGCAGTAACTTCCTCATTTTTTTTTTTTATAACTGCCCTTAGTGTCTATTGCCTAGCAAACAGCTGTAGAATGTTTTGTAGTGCTGAGGGTCTTTGAAAACCAACCCTATTGGTGTTGTCATAACAACGATTCTAATGACAACCTTGTGGCTGACTGCAGCGTGGAGGGAAGAGACAGAACAAAGGACTACAATGTCTCCCCAAGCTCAAGACCTAGGATTCTGGAAATTTGACTTCCTCTGTTTTATTTGATGATCAAGTAATAAAATTCAGCAATAAATTTTAGCTGAGTATTTCCTGTGTGTTCGATGCTTTGACAGGCTCCATGCTTAAAGTTAGGTTCCATGGTGGATGATTAGAAATTCTGTAGCCATGCGAGGAAGTCTTTGCATGTTGGTTTTCTACTGGAAACTGCTTTTCAAGTAGATGATTTTTTTCCTAACAAATGCTGGGGTTGGGAGTATAGGCAGTGGCAAGTCTTTTGTTGCACTGGAAAGAGCTCTGGTCAAGAGTATATTAGGTTGCTACAGAGTAACTTAAGACAGTTCTTACAAGCAGGGGATAGGAACAGCAGCAGGAGTCATTTCTGGTCTGGGCCTTTTAGACATACTCTTCTCCAAGGACTTGGATCTGGCTTCAGTGACTTTATAGCATTTGTAGCATCAATATTTCACAATAAAGGGAAGAATACAGTAAACACTGAGGTTACTTTGGAGGGGAACTTACAGCCTCTTGATACAGCTTGGGGCAAGAAAAAAAGATGGTAGTGAGGAACACTGCTCCAAGAAAGGTCCGAAGAGAGCCTGAAATCCTTCTGGCTCCTGCCACTGGTCTGGATATAGATTCAAACTGAATAGAAGATGCCCATGTAGAGACATCTAGGGGCTGACAAACCTGGCTATGTAAGGAACAATGGTCCAACTTGGCTCTTTGCAGGGCTTGTCTTCTCTCCCACATTCATCTTTCTGATGTGCCGGACTCCATGGTCAACTGTGGGCAGGATGTTTCTCCCAGTGGTTGAAGGGGTACTTTGTTAGCTCAGAATTTCTCCCTGCTGTGTTTGTGAGAATGTGGTTGCTGATCAGTGTGGATGTGGCTTCCTCTCAGTGCTGTGCCCAGGCCGCACCCCACCATGTCAGAAGCAGAGCATTTGAAGCTGGAGGCCTAGTAGTGTGTGTGCAAGCAGTGCTAATCTCACTGTGGTTCTTTCTCAACAGCAGCCAACTGGGACGACCAGGTTGTTCGGAGAGAGATTGCTAAAGCGCTCAGCCAAAGCTTTTCTGTGCACTCCCTTACCATTCAGATGGAATCTCCAGCCGACCAGGACCCTGACTGCCTTTTCTGTGAAGCCCCCCAGGACTAGCTCTGTCACCCTGTCAGCATCCCTCATTAGCGAGGTGGTCTACATGCAGCAATGCAATGACATAAGAAGAATCCAAAGGAAGAAATCTGAGGCAGTATGACACTTTGCAAGGTGCATATTTTGTTCTTTATTTAGCACTATTCATTTTGAATGAAGAAGCATTCAGAGCCAGTTAATTGGATTATATGCTCATCAGTAGCTGTATTTAATTAGAGGAATGTGTGAATAGATTTGTAACTGGGGATGAAAGAACAGCTGTTTGTAACCATAGGCAACAAAAAGTTCACTTGCCTTGAATAATACATCCAGTAAAGGTGTGGTAAAATTTGAACTCCGGAAAGTCTTATCTGAATCAGTGTCAGTGCCAAAAAATGTTTATGGAAAATGTGTTATCTCTTACTATATGTTCATGAACTTTTGGAAATTTCCACAAAGATACATGTTCCAGAGGAATTTTGTGAAGTGAAAACTGAAATAGCAGCAAGTTGGAGAAAAAAAGAGCTTGACTTTCTCAGCATTTGTAGTATAAGCAGTAGCAACACCTATTAGGTCCTATCAACATCACTATGAACTAAGTGGGGGAGAAATTTTTCTTAGTCTTACCTACAATTTAGGTTGCAATATATCTAAAATTGCAGAACTGTATTTTACTTTTCTGGATAAAAGTTTTGGACAAAAGTTACAAAATTGCTGTATAAGTGTTTTAATATCATCAGTCGAATAAAAGAAAATAAGGATGCAAAGGAATAGAATCAATATCTCAGGTCTCACAGAAAATCATTTAGTGAAAATTTCAGGTAAGAACTCAAGTTTTAAATAATATGTATGAAGCACCAACTTTTATCCAGTCACTACAATGGGCTATTTAGAAATGTTGGCTCATTTTTAAGATTGGGAAAAGTTGCAACTAATGCCATTATTGTCTGGACAAGAATGTAAGAGTTGAAGAGGATTAAGAATGTAACCAATGTTACTTATTTTTTCATTAAAAGACAACGTTTGATATCAAGTTTGGGCTGAGCATGTGTGAAACAAGCCAGCATAGCTTCTGCTATCACAGAGCTCTGTCCTTGTTCTTGGAAAAAAATGTTTTGCATGTACTACAAATAGTGGAAGACCATGGGAAAGAAGAGAATCTGGTTTAGATTGGAGGAGTTAATAGAATAACTGTGAGTTGAAATATGAACAAGTGGATGCTAGCCAAGTTAATGGTAAGAGAAAGCATATTTTAGAAGAGGGGCTGCCGGGATCTCATATGGGCGCCGGTTCTAATCCTGGAAGCTCCACTTCCCATCCAGCTCCCTGCTTGTGGCCTGGGAAAGCAGTGGAGGACGGCCCAATGCATTGGGACACTGCACCCGCGTGGGAGACCCGGGAGAGGTTCCAGGTTCCCGGCTTTGGATTGGCGAGCACCGGCCCGTTGCGGCTCACTTGGGGAGTGAATCATCAGATGGAAGATCTTCCTCTCTGTCTCTCCTCCTCTGTGTATATCTGGTTGTAATAAAATGAATAAATCTTAAAAAAAAAAAAAGAAGAGGGGCTGGAGTTGTGGTGTAGAGAGTTAAGCTACAGCCTACAATGGTAACATCCCATTTGGGTACTCATTACAGTCCTAAATGCTCTACTTCTAATTCATCTTCCTGCTAATGTACCTGGGAAAGAGGCAGATGATGGCCTATGTGTTTGGGTCTCTACCACCCATATGGGAGACCTGGATGGAGTTGCAGGCTACTGGTTTTGGTCTGATCCAACCCTGGCCATTGCAGACATTTGAAGAGTGAAACAGTGGATCCATCACTCATAACTTTGGGTCTCAGGTAAATACATCTTCTAAAGAAATGAATACAAAGCAAGAACATGACTTTATGCCCTGAAGAAGAACCTTGCCATGTTTAAGAAAAATACCTCAGGGTGGCCAGTGCAGTAATGTTACAGGTTAATCCTAAACTTGCTAGCACTGGAATCCTGTATGGGCACTGGTTTGTGTCCTGAGTACTCCATTCCCTAATCCAATTCTCTGCTTATGTCTGGAAAAGCAGAAGAAGATTGTCCAAGCCCTTGGGCCCCTGTGCCCACATGGGAGACATGGAAGAAGCACCTGACTCCCAGTTGGTTCAGACCAGTTCAGCTGTGGCTGTTGCAGCCATTTGGGAAGTAAATCAGCAGATGGAAGACCTTCTTCCCCCGCCACCTTTCCTTCTTTCTATGACTCTTATTTCCAAGTAAAATAAATAAATCTTCAAAAAAAATCAGGAGAGGCTTTTGTGGATTAAGACTACTAAGTAAGGGGGTGAGCAAAAAGATATAAAACAGGACATAAAAGCAAGGCAAAGTCAGAAAATGGTTGAGAGCAAGCTCCGTTTTATCTAAAGGCCAATTTGCTCATTCGAAGTTCTGTTTCATTTCACCAGGTAATCTATGTTGACAATGGCTTATTCTTTCAGAAGTGCAAACAAAAGATGACTGTGCATTGTTCAAAAGACAGGGATGAATGAGTCATTGGGTTTAAAAATCAAAGAACTGACAGTGCTTCCTAGATGTGTTCTGTGCATTACTGAACAGGTAGCACTGGACTTGACCCTGTCTACAAGTCTGGCTAAGGAAAGAGAATCAGAACCAACTCAAATGGATAGGGGCTGTTCTGCCAACATCCTTAATCTGCAGAGAATGAGTTAAACAATGGACAAAATGGATGCGAAAGAGGGGAAAGTAGAGCACATGGGTAAAATATGGTAGAAGAATGAACATGAGAGGGACTTAGAAATTATAGTTTCCATCTTTTAATGTTGCTTTCAGATCTCTGCTCAGGGTATCAATTTCTTTTATATTCAGATTCCAGGGGGTTTCTGTCAGGAAAATACAGATCATAAATGTGAAGAATGAGGTTCTTTGTGTGTAAGAAGTATGCACTCAGTAAATGTTCCATCCAGAACTTTTAACCCACACCACTGTTATTGGGATTGGACTTTTTTTTTTTTGTGCAGAGCTTTGCTGTGCATGATAACATCTCTGTTCTACCCACTACTTCCCAGTTGCTCCCACTACCAGTAGTTGTAACCACCAATTGCACGTAACACTCGCATGGGCACACACAAGCCACCTTGCAGTTATAAGGAAAAAAAGGAGGTTGAACGGCATGTGCAGCTTGGATCTTCTTTGGCTGTTTTTAAACAAGAAGTCAGCAGGATAAGAGGTGATCTGTGGCTGCTGCTTTGCTGCAGGATCCACTTGTTTCCACTTATTTTCAGATTCTCCATGAAGGCAGTAAGCACACTTAATAAAAACTGACTAGCACACTTTTTCATTAAGTTTTACTAGTAGAAAATTACTGGGTATTACAGCTGGGACACACTCACTTTTTCCTTCTTGCCAGACTATCTCCTTGAGCCAGGAACAGGCCTCATTCTCTCCTTACTTTTCCAACTCCTGCAAGCTGAACAGGTAAATTAGACCAAGCCCTGCTCTACAGACCTGCCCATCCATCTCTGCCTCTCCCTCCCTCCTTGGATAGAGAAGATTGATTGTCTAGTCCTGAGATTCAGACTTAAAACAGTAGAAAAGAAGCAGACAGCTCACGTTAGCCTCCAGTGGAAGCTGGGCATTCCAAGCCATGAAATATTTCACTGTGTTTTTGGATCCTGACTCAGATATTAGTCAAGCTGTATTTTGATTCACATTCTGCTGTTGGCATTTGCAAAGTTATTTTTCCCATGACCTCTGTGGAGAAGTGGGGAAATTGGCAAGACAGGATTCTTTCATTGTGGAGTGCTTGGTCATTTTAACATCCTTGTACCATTCAAACTTCAGCCTTCATCTTCAGCAGAGAAAGTGCTTGTAGTAAGCTGCTTTTCCCCTCTAAAGGTGCAATGCCCAACAGACAGAAATTCGCTCACCAACCTTAGAATAGATAATTTATAGTCTGAATTTGATATTGTGTGAATATACAGAGAAGCCTTTTACAACTGATCTTTATTTCCTTGTCACTTTTGACAATTAATGTCTCCTTTTAAAGAAATTCTAACCAGACACCTTTGAGAAGAGCCACAAAGGCATCCAAGTTGGCTTCAGCAGGTTGGTGCCACAGATAGTTTAGATATTTACCTGCAAGAAGCCAACCAATTAATTCAGCATGCTTGTGTTGGGCATGGTGATTAACAGGAGCTAGCAAGAAGAATCGGACATGGTAGCATTTTTAAGCCCAGGTTGTACGCAGTACCCACCTATGGAAAGTAAAGATTTGTAAGTTTATATCCTGGCAATCCCAAGTTGATGGGTCTGGTTTGGCTACTCAGAGGGAGTGTCTCAACTACACATACCATTAAATGACACTTTATATATACAAAGCTATATATACATTATGTATTATAGATGGAGTTTCCCAGGTACATGAAGAGCCAAGTAAAGGAAAGAGCCAAGTCAAGGGAAGACTATGTGCAAGGCCCTTTATGTTTATCCATTCATTTTTATTTATTTTTTCCAGCTGGAAAATCAGATTTGCAGAGAGAAGGAAATAGAAAGACCCTCCATCCACTGGCCCACTGGCCCAAGTGGCCATTGCACTGGACAGTGTCAGTTTGTAGCTAGGAGTCAGAAACCTTCCCCGGGTTCCCACATGTGTGTAGGGCCACAAGGCCTTGAACCATCCTTCATTGCCTTCCCAGGTCACAAGCAGGGAGCTGGATGGGAAGTGGAGCAGCCAGGACATGAACCAGTGCCCATGTAGGATCCCGATGTGTGCAAGGAAAGGACTCTAGCCACATCAGTTTTTTTTTTAATTTATTTATTTTTATTACAAAGTCAGATATACAGAGAGGAGAAGAGACAGAGGGGAAGATCTTCCATCCAATGATTCACTCCCCAAGTGACCACAACGGCCGGTGCTGTGCCAGTCCAGAACCAGGAGCCAGGTACCTCTTCCAGGTCTCCCACACAGGTGCAGGGTCCCAAGGCCTGGGGCCATCCTCAGCTGCTTTCCCAGGCCACAAGCAGGGAGCTGGATGGGAAGTGGAGCTGCTGGGATTAGAACCGGTGCCCATATGGGATCCCGGGGCATTCAAGGCGAGGACTTTAGCCGCTAGGCCATTCTGCCAGACCCACCCATCCATTAGTTCTTAATGTGAAAAGCAAAATGCCTGTGACAAACTAAGCTCTCAACTCTAATTTTCAAAACAGCTTTTATCCCCCCTTTAACATCATTCCTAACACTGTGGAGATCAAGAGTTATGCTTATGTGGTTTTGTGTCAGCCTGTGGCAGGGCGTGGAGGCCTAGGTTGCATTAACAGTTTTTGAGGCAATGACTCTGGGTTGACATATGGGCTTTCATTATTTTTCATTTACATTTGTATTTTTCGGAAATGCTGTGGGCCAAGAAAACATTGACTTTGACAGAGAAGGTCACATCTGTGTCATCTCCATGAATCAATCAGCAACCCTGAAATAGCTACTTAGCGCTCTGCTGACAGCTCGCCCAGCTGAGGGAGCATGCCCAGGCACCCAGATGAGAGCTGCTTGGGTTCCTGATGTCTCATGCCACATCTGACTCTCAACACAGAAGGGACTACTAGCGCCAAATTATTTCTCCAGTCTGAAAGACCACTGAATGATTTTCTTTTTCCTATGTACTCCAGGATAGGACGCCGATGATCAGATGACTTGGCAAATGTACAAGTTATAGTCTATTTGTATTGACTTCCTTTTAAAAATCATATTTAAATTTGATTTTATTTCATGAATGTACTGAATATTAGATAACCAAAAGCAAGGGAGATTTCTGTGTCAACAAGGAATTATCCCTGCCTCATAACCTCTGCTTATTTCTGTTATTCCCTGGAGTCTATCTCTTTAGTCAGATTGAAAATGCTGGATAGAAAATGTTATTGTGATGAACTACAAGACACTTAGCAACTGACATTTGACATTTGTATATGTTTATGGAGGTCAGTATGACAATTTAATAGATATATGGATTATACAATGATCCTATGAGAATAATTAGCATTTTCATCTCCTTGAGTATTTATCACTTATTTGTGTTGGGAACAGGGATTGTAAGACAAAAAAAGAGATGACTTGGGACTTTGTATAGTATCCATCACGTGTGACGGTCTGACTCTGTGTCCCATCATTGGCACTGTCGGAGCCCGAGGCCATTCCTGTTAGTGACTGAGTATAGTAGAATTCTTTCCTGGGATGCATTTTATTCCCCCCTGGCTATCAAAACATTAATGACCTTTCATGTTTTCCAAAGTGAAACACTATTCTTCTGGGTGCAATGCAATCAGGTCAACTTTATTGCCACTCTCCATCCTTACTATGCTTCTCTCATCTAGTACCCAGATAAGATTTATCTAAGGCTCAGTGGTGATGTTAGGGACCATAAAAATTTTTTATGCATTCCATATGTTGGGTTACAGATGGGAAATGGAAATGTTGAAGGACAGGAAGGAAGGAAAGTTTATACAATAAGCATCCTTTCAGAAGTTAGATTGCTTGAGTTTGAATCTTAGCTCTCCCCTTGATGAGCTCTGTGACTCAAGCTAGTTACTTAAACACTCTGGTCTTGTATTCCCTGAGTATGAAACCTTCCTATTTAGGTGTTTGGGAATTTATCAAGCTAGAACACCATTGAATCTGTGCATCGCATGTAGTCAACAATCCATATTTATTAACTATTATGTATTATTATTTACCTAAGTGAGTGTATACATGTGGATAGAGTTGTAAGTCATCCGTACTTCTGAAAGCTTTCGCATCATCCATCCCCATGAGACAGTGAAGTTATTGTTACAGACAACTCTTTCTTTGAAATAGAGGTGTTATTGGTAAAGGAGTCATGCATTGATGGGAATAAGAACAGTTAAGTCCCTTTGTGAAAGTCTCTAAATATTACTTCTTTGATGTGAAAAACTAAATCATCTATTGGTTAAGAGAAAGTATATCTGTCTAGTTCAATGAAGCTATCCCAGACACATCCTGTGAAATATGCCCATTCTGGCTTTCTTCTGCCCCACTCCATCATCCACATGCCTGCCCTACTCCATCTTTTCTCATAGTACCACTCACTCTAAACAGGTGCATTTTCTCTTCTGATTTCTAAGTAGCCATTGGCAAATTTGGATCTTAACATCTGTTCAAATTTGCAAGCCAACAGAAACTTTTAGGGCTCCGATATCAAAAAGAAAAACATGCTCAGCCATATATATTTTGGAGATTCCTGGTGAATGTTGCTGTCCAGTTTCATCCCACCAGCTGAACTCTAATGCAGAGGACACTGCAAAGAGACAAGCTTCATTTTCCACAATTAGCCCTAAAGTGCCTTCAGGAAATGATTTTCTCAGCTCATCTCCCCGCCTTCCCTGTTTTGGATCACAGGGCAATCTGTTTAAATGACTAATTACAGAAATCATGAAAGGCATCAAGCAAATGCTGTCTGTAAAAACCCACTTCCCAGGTTTTACACATCCTGTTCATTGTGACAGTGATGAGTTCACTTAGTGGTCCAGCACAGGCGGATGTTAAATAAAGAAAAAAAGGTGACCATATGTGTTTCAGTTTTCTAACTTTCAGATTTCACACTTAACGTTTATCATTCTGTTACTGGGCACCTGTTTAATTCTATTTTAAAATGTTAATATATGTTGTTTAGAACAAAATTGGGGAACATCGGGGGAAAGAGTTGAGGTTAATTAAGTCATCTTTTATTCTCGTAAAAATCATGGCATTTTTTCGTGACACAAACAAGGACACCAGCAGGAATTCAATCTAGCATTCTTTTTCTTGCATTGGAACAAACACCCATGTGGGGAGGACATTGATCTGAGAGAAGTGGAAGAGAATATAGGAATTGGGGGCTCTTTTAAAATCATCCTCATGGATGTGAAACCTCAGTGAGGCATCAGAATGGTGCTCAGAGGCAGTGGTAGCCTTTGACTGTCGTAAAAATCAAACCTGTGTTTCTTTGAACATAAAGGCCAGGAAGTGATTGAGAGATGTCAAGCTGAATTGCACCTCTTTCAGGAGCGTCAATCAAGTCCTGAAGACAATGCATCAATATAATTGCCCTGTATTTCCTTTCTTCAAAGGGGTACCCAATTGCAAAAAAGCATAATTGTCCTGCTTACAACCATTAAAACCATATGGTTGCTGTGCACAGTCTCATGGTACCATCAAATGCTATTTCCCAAGATCTGAAGCATTTAGGAGTGTTTGGGAGTATGGCAGAAGAAGAAAGGGCAGTAGTGGTGCTGAAGATATTGTAAACCATGGTGAGTTAACCTGTATAATGGAATTAGGATCAGATGTGAATTTAGGGTCTTGTTTGAAGTTAAACTGCATCTTCAAGGGGGGAATCAGTCGAGATTTAATAAACCAATGCCCTGGTTGTTTTCCAAAACCTCTTCAATCTTCAAAGATGAAGAGGGATTC
Organism: Ochotona princeps; assembly: GCF_030435755.1. Classification (NCBI taxonomy): domain Eukaryota; kingdom Metazoa; phylum Chordata; class Mammalia; order Lagomorpha; family Ochotonidae; genus Ochotona; species Ochotona princeps. The sequence continues at coordinate 19,530,598 of NC_080840.1, read as the reverse complement.
TATTAGGCATACACTTTGGATTGATGAACAAGAATTTGTTACAGTCCTATTCATTCTGAAAATGATGCTGATGTGACAAAAGTCCGTGATCAGAAAAGTATGAATACTTTGTGTTGGTATTTCTTCAGAACAGTACTTTCTATGAGTAACTAATGGTCCAGAAAGATGAAGTCTGTTTTGCTTCAGTTTCTCCTTTTTTCTTAGAGTTAGACACCTTGTATCCATTTTGGGGGAAAGGATGCATCGCATTTCCCTGCCTCAGGAAGCTCTGGATTTATAAACACAAAGCAGATTCCTTTTCTGTATAGTCTCCAATGCCTTATAAATGTAAAGCTTCAAAGACATTTTTTAAGAATATGAGATTAGATATCTTTTAAGTTGACTAAAAAGGAAATTCTAGAAGAGCCACTATGATCAAACATAGCTAACAAGGATATACAATTATTTTTCTTCTATTATTTTGGTTGTTCTAAATGCCCTAGAATTTACACTTATTGAAAGAAGTGTTCTTACCTTTAAACATTTGCACCAGAATAGAAACTTTAATGTATACATTTTAAGCAAATCTGTAATGCAGACCCTCATTCATTTATTAATATTTATTGATCAATAACATGTCATTTGTAGTGTCAGGGAGTACAGTATTGCTTTATATAGGTTTATATAGGTTTATATTTCTCCATAAGGGTTTTTACCAGATTTAAAACTTACTGAATTGCCAAAGCACAGGAGTCCTGAGAAAAAGCCCAATATTCACATGCTAAACATCAAAATTGAGAAGTAACACTTCTTCTTGACTTCCTGCTTAGAATACATTCCATAGTGGTGCTGCTTAGTTGTAATCAAATCATGGAGTTAGTCAGGTTTCCTGGTGTAACTTTCATGTTTGTTCAAGAACTTGGTGACATACTTCCCATCCCATTACTTGAATCACAGTGCCCGCATTGCACAGTGGCAAATATTGAGAGGAGATATGTGTCAGCCTGGGGATGTTAGTGCTGGGATACATCCTAGAAATAGAGCTGGCAAACAGAGCAGAGGACGGGTATGTATCAGGTGGGGTAGGATTGGGAGTGTGATAGATGTTAGAAATTAGTGTGATATTAGGTATTGAATTATGTAAAACAAACAAGATCAAGCAGATGCTGGTGGAAATCTACAGTCCAGGAGATGAAATCTGGGCTGCAGCTCCAAAAGTAGTCTAGGCGCTGCTCCTGATCGTGCAGGTGTTCAGGGTGATGGAGGCTGTGCTTGCTTCTAATTGCAGCAGCTGGAACACTTAGCCTCTGAGGCAGCACAGCAGAAAAACACCGGCCTTTAAAGTGCATCTTATGCTTATCACTTATGGTGCCTTTGAAGCTGACAGTTTTCACTTTGGCTCAGTCTCCACTGAGCAAAACACATTAAGTAGCCCCAATCTAAGTCAAAGGAATATGAGCAACAGAGCACACAGGACCTGCTGGTGGGTGCCAACTGCCACCAAATGAGAGGGGAGAGATGGTGCAGTGCTGCACTTGAGCAGGCTCCGAAGATGGAGTCTCACATACAGATAGTGGGTCTGGCTTAAGGCGATGGTTACACTAAGTGGTGTGACTGTAGTAGAGAAGTAGATACATTCAGCTTAATCTGAAATTATCTTCCAATTCTCTCATCTTACCAAGTGAAGTAGGAAGCAAGGTCATTGAGTGTGATGATGAAGGCGACTCAAGAGAATCAAGACTAACATGGTCTTCTTGTGGCATGGAGATTACATTAGATGTAACCTATGATTACAGTCTAGATGTATGATCCCCTGGTTGGGCCAGTTATTAAGCTGATATCTCCCAGCATGCAACTTTCTCTTTTGCATGTGACTTCATGATGCTAGGTCACTGACTGTGTTACCTGCATTTCTCCACTGTGACCTGCTACTTGTTAGGAGGTCCCATGAGGAGATCAGAAACCTAGGAGCGAAGGAAAAGGAACTTCTTTTTTGCATATTTTTCTGTTTGATCTTCTCCCAATCAATGTGAAGGTTTCTCTACTTTGGCAGTAGCAATTCATCCCTATTCCAGCTGTGTTTCCATTTTGCAGTTTTCCCAGCACTGGCAGAACCAGCCTTCTTGTAATCATGCTATGCCAGAGAAAAGCTTCAGCTTGTTGTATTCTTCCCTTGGAGGTTTGGGTTCCAGCTCCGTGGTGGCCTTCTCCATTGGTCAGTATCCCCGGCACACAGTGGGATTTTAGTTCCATCGGGAATTTACTCTCCTTTGCTTCGAAAGTCTTAATTCTTAGGACTTCTAGAAGTAGTGACTGCTGGTGGTGATTCTATCTTGATTTCAGCATTCCCTCTTTGCTTTTTAGTTTAATATTTAGCTAAAATTTTATATGAAATATAGATTAGAATTTAATTGAGTTGTCTCATTAAATCCTGAGTATCTGCAAGTATTCTTTCTAATATCATTTATTCTTTGTAAAGGAATTAACACCCACTTTTGGGTAGCTGTGTGATTAAATAAGAGCCTGCATGTGAAACATTTATCACAATGCACTGGGACAGAAAGTTCTCCAATAACTTCTTTTGAGAATCTGAACAGACGGCCCCTCATCCAGAAAACTCATCCCGACAGTCTGCCCATTGCCAACTACTCCATCTTCAGTGTTGTTTTCAATCACTTGATTTCTTGTGCTTTGATTTGTCATGTTGTGTCTTTTCTGTTATGATTTTATCTTCTCTCCCCTCTCTAAATTGGGTTTCTGCTTATCTTTGATAAGACTTAGCATGGGGCTTAGTCAATGAACTGCTTTATCTGGAGTGATGTATTCTCATCTAAAAGATTGAAATAGCCTTCACTGAGACACTAAGGGACCTTAGTTCTTTCACATGTTTCATTGTAAATAACAGCTTTCTGTGTTTAGACTCTAGCCCCTAATTCTCATACAGTTGCTTCAATGTTTTGGTCACATGATGAAGCAGAATTTTGTACCCTGGTAATAAAATGGGGATAGTGCAAGCCATACACCAAGGCTGTTGTAATCACTAGATAATCAGCTTGACACTTTGAGCTCTTTGGCTGGCATGTAGCGTGGACTGAGAGCAGCACAAGTTTCCAGCTTCCTGGAACAGGAACTAAAGCCACGGTTAGCAATGCTGCCATCCCACATCAAGGCTCAAGCTTGAATTCCAGCTGTTTCACTTGCAATTCAGTTTCCTAATAATGTACTTGTACATACAAAGTGCCCCAAGTACTCGAGCCTCTGCTACCCACGTAGAAAACACAGAACAAAGGCCTGCAGCAGTAGCCTAGTGGCTTAAGTCCTCACATTGTACATGCTGGGGGGTCCCATGTGGGTGCCAGTTCTAATCCTGGCAGTCCCACTTCCCATCCAGCTGCCTGCCTGTGGCCTGGGAAAACAGTTGAAATGGCCCAAGGTCTTGAATCCCTGTACCGGTAAGGGAAACCTGGAAAGATCCTGGCTCCAGGCTTGATCAGCTCAGCCCCAGCCGTTGCGGTCACTTGGGGAGTGAGTCATTGGATGGAAGATCTTCCTTGTCTCTCCTCCTCTCTGTATATCTGAATTTCCAATAAAAATAAATAAATCTTAAAAAGAAAAACCCAGAACAAATTCTAGACTCCTGGATTTGGCTTAGCTTATTCCTAACCTTTGCAGCCATTTGGGGAGAGAATCAATTGATGAAAGATCATTCTCTGTTTCTCTTTGTCTCTCTGCCACTCTGCTTTTTTGAAGTAAATTATGCTTTTAAAAATTGAACAAGGAATTTTTTTTCTGTCTGAATTAGATCCAAGTAGTTAAATAAGAATTACAGACCATGTGAGGTGATCATAGAAGGTATGGGTTCTCTGTTTAAAAATATTGATGGGGGGCCCGGCGGCATGGCCTAGCGGCTAAAGTCCTCGCCTTGAACGCGCCGGGATCCCATATGGGCGCTGGTTCTAATCCCGGAAGCTCCACTTCCCATCCAGCTCCCTGCTTGTGGCCTGGGAAAGCAGTCGAGGATGGCCCAATGCATTGGGACACTGCACCCGCGTGGGAGACCCGGAAGAGGTTCCTGGTTCCCGGCATCGGATCGGTGCGCACCGGCCCGTTGCGGCTCACTTGGGGAGTGAATCATCAGATGGAAGATCTTCCTCTCTGTCTCTCCTCTCTGTATATCTGACTTTGCAATAAAAATAAATCTTTAAAAAAAATATTGATGGGGGCCCAGTGCAATAGTGTAGTGGTTAAAGTCCTCACCTTGCATGCGCCGGGATCCCATATGGTCGCTGGTTCTAATCCCAGCAGCCCTGCTTCCCATCCAGCTCCCTGCTTGTGGCCTGGGAAAGCAGTCGAGGATGGTCCAACGCCTTGGAACCCTGCACCTGTATGGGATACCTGGAAGAGCTCCTGGTTCCTGGCTTTGGATCGGCACAGCTCCAGCCATCATCGGACGAAAGATCTTGCTCTCTGTCTCTCCTCCTCTCTGTATATTTGACTTTCCAATAAAAATAAATCTTTAAAAAAATATTGATGGGCTCATTTAGATAATCAACTGAAAAATATGTGCCATGAAATTTTTCTGGCCTGTGTCTGAGAACATTCAAAAATTAGATTCATATCAATGAAAGGAGAAATGTTTTAAGCAATTAATGGAAATAAATAGGAGGTTTAGAAGGCAAAAGCTTTTAAAAATTTTTTATAAAAAGGAATTTCTATGTGGGCTGGCCCCAGCAATGTTAGAGTACCCACAGGCAAATGCTGAGGTGAGGTGGGCCATGCCAGACTAGGCCACAGCACCCAATCAGCACACATGAGACCCATAGAGGAAGGGACAAAACTAGTAGGGGGCTGCATGTGGCTCCCCTGCTGGACCACCACTCCCACTGGTGAACATGAGTGTTGGGATGGGAGCAAACCAGGCCAGGCAGGGCTACAACACCTGTTGGCCTGCATGGAAGCTGGATTGGGGAAAGTCAGGTTGGGTTGATTGGTGCAAGCCTAAGCTAGAGTGGATGTGGGTTGTCTGGACTTTGCCGCAGCATCAGCTGGCAGATGCTGACATGGCAGGCAAATTTTGTCAAGTTAAACTGCAGAACCACCTGGAGAATGCAAGATGCAGGAGTGGGGATGGGCCCAGTAGGGAAACAGTGGGCACCTTCTTCTTGGGTTGCCACTCTGACTGGTGAGCCTGAGAATCATTACTGGGGCATATATAGCTAGACAGAGAGGGGTACCCGACAGTACATGTATGGGCTGGATAGTGGGGCTGGTTGGGTTGAACTAGGCTTCAATGCTCATTGACATGTATGAGAGCTGAGTGGGATGTGGGACAGACTGGACCAGTCTGCTGTACATACTGACAAGCATGGAACCAGGGCAGGAGACAGGCCTTGTGGGAGTTATCGCAGGTCACTCTGACTAGGTTGCAGCTCCCACTAATGTGCGTGAGGAGCAAGTGTGCAGTGGGCAGGAATGGACTGGGCTACATCACCCATTGGTTTGTGTAGAAGACTGTACTGGAGAGAGAATGGACCCAGCATATGCAACCCCCAGCCTATACATAAGCTGATTGGGGTGACAGACTGTGTCAGACCCTGTATTGGCATGCACACACAAGAATCAGCTCCCAGATCATCTCAGATGAAGTTTCTTGGGAGATTCCCCCAACTGAATTACTGGACTCAGAATACCAATAAGAGAGAAGTGCAGGTTCCATGGTCTGACTTTGGAATGCATGTGTCAGAGCTGGGCCCCCTCAGTGGCTTAGATGAAGCAGTGGACAGCATATCCATGTGCACAGGGAGGATATAGCAGTACACTGGAGTCTGCAGAGGATACCTGGTACCGTAACAGAATGGAGAGCAGAATAAATGGATCAGCTATCCCAGCCAAGTGTTGGCAGTGAAAATTTGGGCAAACAGACTCTGAAGTGCACTGTGTCAACCAGTGGATTCTGGAGAGATTTCATCATGCTTGGAGTGGTGAGATCGGCAATAATTCAAAACTGTTGAATTATCAAAACATCTTGAGCAGGACCCTCAGAGAATGCCCCACATTAGGAACCTTGGGGTGGTGTCAGATGACTATCCTCCATCCCAGGATACAGAGGCATTTGGGAGACCAGGTGTGGTTTCTCCCCTTATCTCTTACCTTCTTCCAGATACAGGAAGGTAAAAAAAGAGGATGTGGAAATAAGGGTCAAGGTGAGTAAAACCATTATCACCCAAACCAACTATGTAAAAATCAAAATAAAAAATAAAGGGAATTTGTTTAAAAAAGGAGCAGTCATAATCAGAACTATGTAGGACCTGGCAATAGTTTAAAGGTGTTTATGATCTGAATTTAAAGCCAATACCTCCAAGAAGCCTGGTATGCTAGGACATTATCCCTGATGAGAAGAAATGTGAATTCCTTCCCCATAACTCCTAGAAATAAAATCAGATGGGAGGAGAGCAGGTCAGGGGTTGGGGGTAATGTAATAAGACTTTTCCGCAAGTTTTATATATCTTGGATGGATTGTGGTTGAAATAATATGACATGGTAGAATAATATATGGCCATTTCCCTTGGGTACTAACATATTCAGAGAGATTGATGTCACTAAGATACTGATGCCAATACAAGGAACAATGTAACTCATCTCAGACTGCCTTTGCTTTCTCATCTACTTGCTGCATGGTGACCATTTTATGACTGTCTAGTTTGTGCCAGGCCCTGAGGTAGACATGGGACTCTGAGAGTGAGGACACTTAGATTCCTGTAAAGAGCATGGAAAATCCTCTAGTAAGAGCTCCCAACAAGACCCGTTCAAATAGTGCTGGGTAGGAAGAAGAAAGTGAAATGAAATGGTGTGGTAATGTCGTGAGCTTGGGAGGAGACAGCCACCTACAGTAGAGTGTGTGCCACACAGGTCTTCATGAGGAGTGGAACTTAGACTGATCCTGAGTGTTAAGGAGGAGCCAGCTCCCTGATCATGCAACACCCATTGGTTCACATGGAAGACAGGGTTGGAAACCGAACTGACCCAGCATTGGAACCACCAGCTGATTGGGGTGATGGACTGTGCTGGACCCGGTACTGGCACATACACACAAGAATCAGGTCTTGGATCACTTCAGATAAAGTTTCTTTGAGGATCTCCGTGTCGAACTGCTGGACTCAGAACCCCAATCATGAAGAAAAGTGCAGGTTCCATGGTCTGGCCATGGAGTGCAAGTGTCAAAGCTGAGTCTGCTCAGAGGCTCCGACAGAGCAGTGGACAGCATACCAAGTGCACATGGAGGATATGGCAGTCCATTGGAACCTGCAGAGGACACCTGCTACCACAACAGAAGATGGAGGACAGAACAAATCGATCAACAGTGAAAATCTGGGCAAATGGAGACTCTAAGGTGAACTATGTCAACCAGTGGATTCTGCAGCGACTTCATTATGTTTAGAATGTTGAGATTGGCAGCAATTCAGAACTGTTGAATTATCAAAACCACTTGAGCAGGACCCTCGGAGCATGCCACACATCAGGGACCTGGGTTGGGTGGGAGGGTGGGTGGGACTTCTTCCCTCATCTGGCCCCTTATTCCAGCTACAGAAAAAAAATATATAATAATGTGGAAACAATAGTCTTACCCACTTTCCTGTAGTCCTTAACCCTTTGTTCCCTGATCAACTATGTTAAGATTATCAAAATAAAATCATTAAAAAAAAAAAAAGAGCCAGCTATGCAAAGTGGTGGAGAAGACAGGATAGCACGTGTAAAGGTTCCAGGTCAAAGAATGTGGCCTCGCTAGGGAAAGTCTTAACAAATATCAGCAACCTAAAGAGGTGTTTAATTAGGGGGCTGGCACGGTGGCATTTCAGGCTAAGCCTCAGCCTGTGGTGCCAGCATCCCTTATGGGTGATGGCTTGTGTCCCAACAGTTCCACTTCCAATCCAGCACCAATTGTTTGTCCATTATTTTATTCTCTAGTCTTATTTTCTATCACTGTTCCCAGATTTCCTTTATACATTGTGTATGGGACTCCTCAGATTTTCCATAATAGGTCATGCTTGTTCATGTCTTTTTGCCTGCACTTATATCTGCTACCTGAAATACGCAACTCTTTCGGAAAGACTCTGGCTTTCCCTGTTGGGGAGTTCATTCTTCTTTTGTGCTTAACACTTTGAAGGTGTCTATCACCCTCCGCAGACAAAAAATTACTTATAATTTTGACTTCCAGCAAAATTTTGAGTTGCTTAAAAGCACTTATCTGTTCTTGTTTAGCATTTAAAATTATTTAACAACCCTAAGTTTGCATGTCTGTGGGCTGTATTTTTGATACACGTGCACATTTTATATTGTCCAACCAGGACAAATATATATATATCTCAAATATTTAATATTTCTTCACAACGGAAACATTAAACATCCTATCTTCTAGCTGCTTCTTTGCTTTAGAGAACCATATGGTACATTAGCACTATTGTCCTACTGTGTAAAAGGACCTCAAAATTTCTTCTACCCATGAATAGCTTATAATTTATTAAATCAACCTTCCTCCACCTTTCTTCCAGCCTTCAGCAATCACCATTACACTTCTAATAGAGCACTTCCTCAGGATTCCATATGTGGTGGGATCATGCAAGTGCTTCGGTGCTTGCCTTATTTCACTTAACCTGATGACTTGCAATTCTATCCATATTACAGCAAATGACAGGATTCCATCCATTGTATGGATGAATGTTATTTCGTTGTGTATGTAACCCTTGTTTCTGTTATCACTCAATGTTTCTTCTCTTTCATAAGTTCAGCATTGGGACTGGCGGAATAATGGTGTAGAACATGTTAAGCCATTGGCTGTGATTCTGGCATCCCATGTGTGCACCAATTCATGTACCAACTGTGCCATTTTCAGCCTCACACCTATCCAGCTTCAGTCCTCTGGATCAAATGGAAGAGGCCACCCACACCTTTTGTGTTCCCAGAAATGCTGTAGCATCTCAGCTCAGGGAATGGGAAATAATCAAAATAATAGTAGTCTTATCTTGGCATATCAAAAGTTGTGGAGAGGGGACAGTAGTATAGAATTGACTGATACAGGGAAAGGACAGGGTCCCAACCTTTCCTTATTATTAATGACTACCATCATGGTAACATTAATATAATTATAATTATGCTTGGTATCAAGGCACTGGACTGAGAAGTTGATTCATTTACTCTTCCACAAATTTCATGATTATTTGTGATAGCCTCCATGTTGCCAATGGGAAATAGCCCAGAGTTTCAATGCCTCACCAAAAGTTAGTAGAATTCAGATTCAAACCCAGGTTTGAGGCATTCTAAAATATAGACTTTTACTAAAACATTTTTGGCTGCAGCATGTCATTGGGGACCAATGTTACCAAACTCCTCAATAATGACGAGCGGTGGCATGGACACACAAAAAAAGTCATACCATGTTTTACACATTTTGCTCTTTTAATCACTTACCTGGAGGACTAGTGAATTTTGCCCCATTTGAGAAAGTCAGTCATACTACTACTAATGAGGACGATGGCCCTAAAGCTTCAGAGAAAAATTCCCAGAAGCAGAATAAGATTGAAAATATTATCAAGGTTCATTAGCTCTAGATTTGTAAGTGCAACCCCCACATGCTATATTCTGGAAATATTAAATATCTTAGAAATGTGTTGGCCTTGAATATGCCTCCATTTATTCTGCTTACAGAACAAGAAGCTGGAATTTTGTGAACTTTCTAAGCTGTTGTTGAAATAGAAATGGAAATGTATTTGTGACTGTCAACATCTTTCACATTCCCTTGCAGGTTATCACCCCAAACAAGTGGAATGGGAGAAATTAAAATCTTCACAGTCCATACTCAGCCATCCTGGGAGGTGTTTATAATCCACTGGTTCCAGCATATTCATAAAGCTTTCAGCAGCAACTGAAATTGAGCAGAAAACACATGGGATGCAATTGTAGAGTACTGAGACAGGATTAATACCACAGATCTCAAAAAGCAGTTCTGAGACTTTTATTTCTCATCCTAATGGAATAACAAACTTTCCTATCAGAGGCAAATCAAATGACAAAATATATGATGTGGTTTTCAAGACATTGGATCAGACAGTGGAGGACGGTCATCCCTGAGAGACTGGGAACAAAGTAGTGTGAGCCCCAGTAAGTTGCCTGGGCTCTGAAACAGGAAAAGAAAACTCAGGCAGAGATTGGAAGTCTCCTTGAATAGAAGGGAAAAAATTTTGGAGTCAGAGAGCCAGAGTGGCTAGAGTTTATAAGGCAGGATGCTAGAGGGGAGGAAGCTGATCGGGGAGAGAGCTGGGGCCCACAGAAGTCTCACTCAACGGCTCAGATATTAGGATACTGGACTGTCTGCCATTGTCTGTACCAGCAATGTCAGGACACACTTAAATAGCAGAATGATGGACTTATGACTGCTTATGCAGGACTATGCTATTGTAATATTGTGTGGGAAATCAGTTGAGGGGAGGGATTTTGATAAGGGAGATCCCAGAGCCTATTGACTTGTATCATAAAGCTAAAAATAAAATAGAAGGAAAATGCTTAAATATTTAGCAATTAAATAAGGGAAAATCAGAAATAAAATACCACTCCATACACATTGAAATGGCTATAACAAAAAGATTATCAATAAAAGTTAATAAAGATGTAGACAGATTTAGAAAACTAATACATTGCTGTGTTTTTATAAAATGTTGCAGTTGCTCTGGGGAAAAATTTGGCAGTTCCTCCAAATTTATTTTTTAAGATTTTTATTGGAAAGTCAGATATACAGAGAGGGAGACAGGGAGGAAGATCTTCCATCCAATGACTCATTCCAAACGGCCACAATGACTGGAGCTGAACCAATCCGAAGCCAGGAGCCTGGAGCCTCTTCCAGGTCTCCCACATGGGTACAGGGTCCCAAGGGTCCTCGACTGCATTCCCAAGTCACAAGCAGGGAGCTGGATGGGAAGCAGGGCTATCAGGATTAGAATCGGTTCCCGTAAGGCATCCCAGTGCATTCAAGGTGAGGACTGTAGCAGCCAGGCCACCGTGCTGGGCCCAGTTCCTCCAAATTTTAGCTAGAGTTACCACTATGACCTAGAAATTTCATTTGTATATGTATATCCAAAATAACTAATTTATACTTCATCCCCCAAATCTGACATAATTTTTCGAAGCAGCAATTATAATAGTTCAAACTGGAAACAACCCCAGTATCTGCCCACTGATGAATACATAAAGCGTGTTATTATCTATATATTGGAATATTTCCATTAATGAAAGGACTGAATTATCACCACAATAGGTACCAGCCTTAAAAATATACTCAAAGAATGAAGCTGGCCACGAAAGTCCACATATGGTATAATTCCATTTAATTTGCAGGTCAGGAATAGACAAAACTATAGAGAGAGAAAGCATAGGAATATTTCTTATTACTGCCAGGGGGTTTAATGTAATTGACTATTGATCAGTATTGGATTTTCTTTTGAGGTAAAGAAAAATTCTAAAAGTAGAGTATGGTGCTGGTGCTCAATCTGGGGACTTTATGAAAACACTGGATCATACAGTTTAAGTGAATGAATTGCATGATGCAAGCATGAAAACCAGGACAGGGGCAGGCGTGGCTAGACAGAAAGGCACTGCCAGTATGTGTGTGGGCTGGAGAGTAGAGCTGGTTGGGTTGAACTAGGCTACGATGCCCATTGACATGTATTAGAGCTAAATGGGATGTGGGACAGACTGAACAACTCTGCAGTACATAGTGGCAAGCATAGGAATCAGGGTAGGGGGAAGGACTGGTGGGGGTTATGGGGTGTCACCCCAACTAGGCTGCAGCTCCCACTGGTTTGTGTGAGGGCCAAGTGTGTGCTGGACAGATCAGGCTTGACTACAACGGCCATTGGTTCAAGTGGAGGAAAGGTCTGAAAACAGACCTGACCTAGCAATTGCAACGACCAGCCTGGGCATAAGTTGATTGGGGCGATGGCCAGTGCCGGACCCTGTACTGTCAAGCACACAAGAATCAGGTCTGGGATCACCTTAGACGAAGTTTCTTTGGAGATCCCTCCAACTGAACTGCTGATCTCAGAACCCCAACCATGAAGAGACTATGGTAACCAGTGGATTCTGAATAGATTTCATCGTGATTCGAGTAGCGAGATTGACAGCAACTCAGAACTGTTGAACTATCAAAACTGCTTGATCAGGACCCTCGGAGTATGCCCCACATTGGGGACCTGGGATGTGTGGGAGGTTGGGTGGGGCTTCTCCCTTTGTTTCTGCCCCAACCCCAGATACAAGGAAAAAAATGTATTAGTGTTGAAACAATGGTATTACCCACTTTCCTGTAGCCCTTGACCCTTTGTACCCTAATCAACTATGTAAGATAATTTAAAAAAAATAGTAGTATTACTGACAAGGGCGTTAACATAATTGACTATTGATCAGTGTTGGATTTTCTTTTGAGGTAAAGAAAATATTGTAAAATTAGGGTATGGTGTTATTGCTCAATTTGGCGGCTTTATGAAAACACTGGATCATACAGTTTAAGTGAATGAATGGCATGATGCAAGAATTTTATCCATAAATTATAAAACATGTTCCTTCGTTGTGCTAAGCCACATGCTTTTAATATAGTTAAAATGGATGATGAAGATACTTGAGTACTAAGAATTAGTTTGTTTTTCACATAGCATATAACTATGACAGAATAGTGTGTACAACATGCTGGGTTTTGTGGAAGAATCCATATTTATACCCATTTTCTATGTGTTATGGGAATCACTGGAAAATACACACACATTAATAACAGAATTCATCACTTTCAGGGAGTTTAGGGGTAAATGAATAAACCAGGGTGTGAGATTGGAATCCTCTATTCCTAAACATGCCTACATATGTTATATAACATTTTAGTCTAAAAATTTTGTTTGGATTTCTGCTTTGAGTATACTACTTAAACATAAACCTTGATAAACAATCATTTTCAATCACTTAGTTAAAATACATCTCCTCCAGAGTTCTTTATCTGTAGCCCTTTAATTTTTCCATATTCTAAAATACACGGCACCCCATACACAGTTTGCCTTCTCTAGTACAGGTAGTGTGGGGTAGAGTAACAGATCCTTTCAGACAGGCCCATTCACATTCAAGGACGCGGGTGATTATGCCTGGTCCTGCTCCTGTAGTGGTTTGCAGGAAGCAAATGCTCAGGCTGTTTCTAGCCTTTGAAGGTTGGCTGCAGTTGCTAAAGGATTCAAAGGCGCCCAAGGCCCCAAGAGCTGAGTCTGATCTTGTGCACCTCATATTAAAATGATTAGACTGCGGTATCAGAAGCAGAACGCAGGCCGGCTGGGTAAATAAAAGAAGAAAACTTTCACTAAGCAAAGAGTGTATTAGGAATCTGAGGCTTGCCATATGGCAGGAAATGTGGGGAATGGATATGACAGCTTAATGGAAGCTGCTGAAATATAGGCTGCCTCCATTTTTTGCAGAGTCTCTTAAGTGCAAAATGTCTGATAGGTGCAAAAAGTCCTTCTGGTCGTGACGTTCACATTTGTCAAATGGTCTCCGCCAGATGTGTGCACCCAAGGCAGATAGATGCCCATAGTTTTCATCTTGAATTCTTAGTCTAGCCTCGTTCACTGGCAGCCAGCGGAAGAAATACGCATGGGAGATGCTTAGCAGGTCACTGTCCCCTAAAACACAAAGCTGCTCATTAGAGATGGTATCGGGGATCAATTCAGCTGGTTGAGACTGCGTGTGACACCCAGTGGCACTCTCGTCTGACATCAGTTAATGGAGTTAAAAAAAAAGGATTGAACTTGCCCATCTGTACAACAGAGATGATCAGACAATCCAGCCGGCAGGGTTATATAGTTAAAAATATGAACTGCCTGGAATTCCTGGTGTGTTATTACTGTGCTACACCCCAGACTAAAATCCTTCAAATGACTTTTCAGTGCCTGTGGAAGAAACACGGAGAAAATGGAACAATGCCTTCCCCCACAACAGTCTCTCCAGCCTCATTTGGCACATTTCTTCCTTCTTGTTGGACTCCACCCCTCTCCTAATTATTAGAAGTGCCAACTTTCTCCAAGAATTTTGTGTATTCTATGCCTCTGCCTGGAAGATTCTTGCCTTCTTTGCAGAGCAAAGACGAAATTCCCAGTCAACTCATGTTTTAAATAACACACTTGGTTCTACCAGCTTTGTGACAAATTATATAACTTATATAATGAGAAAGAGAGGAGAGGGGGCAAATGAGAGAAGCGATTTTTCTATTTAATGGCTCACCCCTAATCATCTGTGATTGCCCAGTGGCCCAATCTGAGTCAGGCTAGAAACTCCATGTTGGCCTTCCACATGGATGGTGAAGATCCAGGCTTTAGACTATCTTCTGTTACCTTTCCAGCACATTACTGGGAAGCTGTATCAGAAACAGAGGAGCTGGAAATTGACTAACAAAATATGGCATGCCCATTGCAATTTAACCCCTTGTACCACAATGACGGCCCCTAGGCCTAACTTTCATCTGCTCCATTACATTCTCATAGCTTTTTAGAGAGTTCTCTTTGGTAAACTAATTACATATAATTAGATATGTATTTCTGTGTTTAATGTTCTTCCCACTTTTTAGTGACTCAGTGGCTGAATAAGGGAATGAATACAATACATTTCTGTGTTTGGTAAATTGTGCTATGCTACAATCATATAGTTGATTATTCATCAATATGGTCATGCTATCACAAGTATTTGGAGAATAGTAAATGCCAATACATCAGCATGTTTCTTTTATACATCCTATTAATTGCTTATGTGCTTGTCTTCTCAATAGATTCTACAATCCTCAAAGACAGAAGCCAGAGGTTAAAATGTATTAAATCCAACATAAATTTTGCAAGGCTATTTGACCAGTTATTCTGTGTTCTACACAACCATTTGATCTGGTGAACAGCATGTTTCACTGTGCCAAGTATGCTCATAACACACAGAAACCTGTTAGAAAGGACACGTTAGGGGTGTTTGCCACTTAATGATCTGAGTCTTGATAGTACCCAAGGTTATGAACACAGCACCAGACCTTCCTGGTTATACTCCACATAGTTCTGCCAGCTACTGGATGTCACCTGTCACTTTGACTCCTTTGCCCTAGTGACTGTCAAAATGCTATCTGCCTCAGATCAGCCAAGCTCAAGTTATCACACACTCCATTGTGTCTTTCTGGCATAAGCATCTCAACTGCATTAAGCTGTTTCCAGTTGGCAGCAGGATTCTGCTGCATCAGTGTCAGCTCTCCCTGTCTTCGCTTGATTCCCTGTGAGTTGTAGGTTGAGCATCTGAAGATTAAACTGCCAGTAACCTTGATTCAATGGCTTCAGCATAGCTTTGCTGCAGCGTACAAGTCAGCACGATTTTAGTCTCTCTAAAAATCATACAGAGAGGGAGCCAAGAGAACAGACTTGAGTAAACTAGACATGGGTACAATTCTGCATCTGCCATACATTAATTGTGTGATTTTGATAAATATAAATCGATTTCTTTAGCTTTGAGAACATCTTAGGGGTTATCAAACGACTTTAATGAAACTGAATGTAAAGTGACCAACATGGTGACTATTACAATGATTACTATGAATTAAGTTATTTCCACTGTTAGTATCATTAATTCTGAGCTGAATGAATTTTACCCATCTGTATCATCTATGGCAAGAGTCCAGAGAATAGTCCTACAATGGAAAGTACCTGAACAGATCCAAATAGACTGTTTTATACTTTCCTGGGAGGCCATTGAGCTATTCTTCACACTTCATGCCGATATGCCCTCTGAGGTTCTAATGATGGTGGAGGGAGGGAAGACAGATGAAAAGTGAGAAGGATAAAAGACTTGTAAATTGAATTTTAAGCTTGAGAATTACATGGATGACCTCACTATCTATTTTGCAAATTAGTTTGCTTTTTAAATTTCCAAAAAGTTCAATTTCTGCATCTAGTAAGTCAAGAGAAAGCAGGATTTTGGTGAGTTTCTTATATGTGCTGCATATTCATAATGTGAACTCTAAAAATACACACAGAATCTATCCTTCTGTACAAATATTGGAGCTTCTCCTTGTGGGGGGTGATTGTTAGAATTACTGCCAATCAACACAAGATAATATGTCTCAGAATGGTGAGACAAAGCCAGAGGCATGTAGGCTTCTGTGCAAGTGGTCAGAACTCTTGCCTCCCTCCCAGAGGTATCAGTGGAGGACACTTCCCACAGTGATGTAGTAAGTGAAACAGCATTCCAGCTCACTCACAAATGAGTCCACAATAAGGGTGTTTCCAGTAGAATTTCAAAGCGAAGAGGATATAGACATGTTATTCATCTCAGGTAGTTCGTTCAATGTTTTAACTCATTACAATTACAAGGATAGTGTTATTTGTGATTAAATGTAATTATTACCTCTTGTTTTGATAATATCTATTTTTATTGGAAAGTCAGATATTACAGAGAGGAGAGAGAGAGAGGAAGATCGTCCATCCATTGTTCATTTCCCAAGTCGCTGCAATGGCCGGAGCTGAGCAACCCATATGGGATCCCAGTGTGTGCAAGGGGAGGATTTTAACCACTAGGCTACTGCAACAGGCCCTAAATGTAATTATTAAATGATTCCAAGTCCACAAATATTATACACAGCATGGGATTTACCATTTGGGTATACTTAAAGTGTCCCCAAAGTTCCAATTTGACTTGGATCTTTATTACAAGGATAGTGTTATTGAGAAGCACAGTGGAATCTCTAAAAGTGGGGTCCCTGAGGGCAGAAGCTAGTTTTCATGTGGCTCTGAATTTCCTTAAGATAGCTGTTACATGTGGAAACAAACATGGCCTCCCTTATTTACGGCTCTAAATATGACCACTGGCTCCAACAGGCCGTCTGCCCTCTTCCACCCATCATGGGGTCCTCACGTCCTGGAACCTCCAAAACCTTGAGCTAAATAAATCTTTTTTCATAACTAGCCTGTATGGTCTTTCATTTATAGTGACAGAAAGCTGACTAATAGAGTGAGCTCATGTTACCTACTTGTGGTGTCTCCCTACTCATCTGCTCTGGACTCGGGGCCAACTTCCATGAAGATGTTTGTTTACCTGGTCTCAGAGACAACTTCCATTTCAGGTTATATTTCACAATATATTCGACCATCTTAGGTACTTTACAGTGATTATGATAGCTGTAAAACATATGTGCATAAACATACATGAAACGATCTATACATGTGACATGCTCACATACAACATACGCATTTCTATAGCTCCTCAAGATCAGAGGTGGGAGAGAGGCTTTAGTGGCCACACATCTATGCTGCTGTTTTCAGATGTTCAAATTATTGTGTCTCTATATACCATATGTACTGCTACAGCCTAATAGCAGGCAGGATGTGCATACTAGGCTCACATTACAACCATAAGCATCCAACTCTCCATCCAAGTCTTTCTCCGTGCCAGGGAACCAAGGAGAGCTGCAGCTTTCCTGCTTCTCACAAGGCAGTGAGGTCTGAGCTTGCAAGGCAGTTCTCCAACTGTTTCTTCCTACAGGTTGTCGGGCCAATTCCAGGGTTCCATACTCTTTGTGTTAGGGGATTATGCTTTTTAAACCTCAGTAGCATTTTGTGTACTGATAGGTAAAAGTTTCCAGCACACTGAATATGACTTCTGATGTCTTTGCTTTTCTGACATCAGGCAAAGACAACATGTTTTGGCACAGATGGTGTCAGTTTAATCATTGGCACCTAATGTAGCATGATACACCACTGTTGACCCAAAAGTACATTACAGGTAATTTTCCCTGAAATATTTGTTTTGGAGGGAAAAATGGAGAAGAGTTCAGGAAAAAAGAAAAATACTTAGTGGCTTTAAAATCTGGTTTAGGATAGTTTTTAAAAACTGAAACATTAGAATATTGCAGTTTTAATGGCACAATCACTCGATCATTGTAAACCTAACATGTACTGTGAAATGTAATTGGTTGCTTCACACATGTTTATTTTGTGCAAAGCATGGATTTTTCTTCATGTTTTGTAGAGCCTCATGTGGTCTGGTTTGTGCTGACCACTGCAAGTGCATCCGTTAGGAAGTTCGGTCACGTGAATCAACAAAAATGTTCGATTTTTTTTCAGATCACACTGTTGCAAAATCAGGAAGTCCAAGCAGATGATGAACAAACCATTTGCAAGCTCAGCATCCTTCTGTTGTGCTTGGATGGAATGTTTGTCCTCAGGGCCATAAAGCTGCTACTACATCTCCAGGAACTGCATCAGCAGAACAGGAGGAATTGAATCTTCCTCTGCTACTGTGTCTACATCACTCTGTATTCCCTTCAAAGTCGCTAGCTCTTTTATCTACATCCTGACTCTGCTTTTTCTGTTAAAACAAAATTGCTTCCCCTCATCCCTTCCCAGTACTAGTTTCTTCACAGCTAGTCTTACACTATGCAACATGAGCCATTATCACCCTGAACCAGTCATTACTAAGCATGTCCTCACGTCCTGTACTTTATGACTCTAACTATCACATAGTATTAGGTCACTTACTTGCTTACTTGTGTGTTGGCTGATGTGTGTAATCTCTGCCATGATCTGTCCTCATATTGTTCTTAGCACCAAACATGTCAGGTAAATAGCATGCATTAAATTAATAGAATCTCACTAAATGAATTTTTATTTGTGTTTAATTTTTACAGTGGCTCTGTGGGCTAGGTAGTCACTGGAGCATGAATTATTTAACCATCAGAGCCAGACTAGAACCTAGGTCACGTCCTCACAGAAAAACTGCTTCTTGCAGAAGGAGGCTAGCCTGATAGTTCTTGAAGGTCTCGGATTCAGGACATGAAGGTCAGGCCGTGCACCAAGTTAATCGACATGTTTGCTGTTTCCACAGAATCCTGGAGTTAGACACCAGAATTCCCCTTTTGGAGGAGGGTTTATTCCTTCCCTCAGTGGATTTTCCCTGAAAGACCAGAAGTCAGACTGTGGTTTCCTTTGAGTGGCCTCATCACTGGTGTAAAATTAATTTTGTTTTGCTGACCAGTTAACGGGAAACTCCAGACCTTAATATATTTGTTAAGTAAGATTTTTCTTTCAAAAACAAATGAGTTATGCTTCTCAGAGGAAGCACCTTTTCTGAATTCAGGTCCACCGTTTCCAAGATCATTCCTAAGTTGCAATCAAACTATGTTTTATTTATTGACCTCATTTAATGAGACCTTCTCTGTTACAACTGCTATCAAAACTATTGAGAGAAGATTCTGTTCTGGATGTATGGGGTGGTGACTGCAGTTAATAGAACTGGATTGTACTCCTGAAATTTGCTGAGACTTGAACCTAACTGTTCTTACCACACAAACATACACATGTTTATTGTATGCCATTATGGGCATGTTAAACAACTGAAATATAAGCAGTGTTTTACTTATGATGTATCCTTCAATAAGATTGAAAGAAAATAAAGAAATGGATTAGTTGTCCAGCTCATTTCCTTGACAATTTGAATCTCTTCATTTTTACCCATTCACTCTAATCTCATTGAGAAATTTATGTGTTCCTACTCTCTCTGAAAAGTACACTGTAAATCTAGATGGTTTACTCATTACTGTTGAAATTTTTACTTGTTTTTCTGTCAGCCGTTCTTTCTAAATCTCCATTAAAATAAATTTTAAAAATGACTTAAAATTGAGTTCAGAACTTTGCATTTATTTTAGAATAGCCAAAAATGTTGCTTTATTTTTTTTAAATTGCTGCCTCAAATTTCTCAATTACGTAACTTTCACCAAATAATTTCAAATGCCACATTTATCATGTATTAAATCCTGTTATTTATTTCAATTTCCTCATTTTCTTCAGCACCTTGTACATTACTATTCCTGGTAGGACAAAATGTTGTATAGACCATATTTTTGTAATCTGTTTCAATATCTGGAAGAGCTGTTTCCCATCAACAGTTTTTAAAAATAAACCATTTTATTTTTTTATGGTTTTTACATAGTTGAGAGGGATGCATGCTCATGTGGACCAGCCATTAGGGCGGGGAGGGTTGAGGAATGGGAGAAAGTGGATCAGACAACTGCTTCCAATTCTCTTTTTTTTTTTTTTTTTGGTATCTGGGGAAAGTGTAGAGAGAAGAGGAGAGGGCCATTCCCAGCAACCTAACTGCATCAGTGCCCAGGAATGGGGGACGGCCCCCCGATGTCATTTTAGGGTCCCTGCTGTAAAGCATGTTTCCAAGGATATTGCATAAGTAGTTTTGATAGTTTTGGAATGCTGTTGATTTCATTGCTTCACGGTTGAGGAAATTTTCCCAAAGTCCATTGACTGATAGAGTCTATCTTAGATATTTATTCAGGAAAACAGTCCAATTAGTTCTACCCTCCATGGTACTAGATGTCCTTTGCAGGCCTCAATGTGCTGGTTGTCATGTCCCCCATGAGCACCTGGGCATGCTGTCCACTGCACAGGCCTCAGCAACCATGGAGACCCAGTTCCAACACATGCACTCCACTCCAAAATGCTACATGTATTCTAATTATCTAGATAGTGGAGTTCTTCTTAATCCCACAATCTAACTTCTATGTCTTCTTCATGTAGAAATTAAATATTTCTTGTTAAATTCATTTCTAAGTATTTCATCACTTTGTTACAAGACATTGACATTGCATTTGGAGTTGAAGGTTGATAAATTTCTGAATCAAAGATGGTAAGGTTTTTAGACTTTACAGATATATAAATGGGGTTCTCACCTCTATTTTTTTTTTTTTACCAAGTATAAAGTCCAGCTATTTATTGTCCAGATGGGTTGAACAGTCTCTTGGGGAGACCATTTCTGGGCCGTTGTTAGAGCTGGCAGAATATCATCCCATTCAACCAAGAGTCCCGACATAACATCAACAGCAATTTGCAACATTATGGAATTGACATGGTTGTGAGTAACCAGTGTGTTACAAAAAAAAAAAAAAAAAAAAAAGCAAGTTCTTAACCACAACTTATGATTAGCCCATTGACATTTCAGTTTTAGTTTTATATACAGAACCGACTGCTATATACATTAAAATGGCTATAGGGTACTATTCAGCTGTCTCGTGTCTATTTCATTTTAGTATTTAGCCATTTGTTGTGTTGAAGTATAATTTTGCTGCTCTTGGCAGATTTTAGGGTAATCTAGACTGACTTGTAACTGACTTGTAACTCTAACAAGACATTTGTCGACAATTAAGGTGCTGAACATTTTTTTGTTTGTTTGTTTGTTTTTTTGGGGGGGGTGTGCAGGAAATCCCCAACACCATGGTGAGGAGTGACTAATCTTTGTGTCCCACCCAGCGAGGCATGAGCCAATCCACTCCAGCTCTTTCCTGTCAGATTCCAAGCTCTACTTTTTGTTGTTTGTCTATTTATTTTAGTTTTTTTTAGTTTGTATGATTGCTTGTTTGCTATGAGTGGTTTCCGGAGCGATCCTGATGGTCATTGCGAGAGAGGGTGGGGGTCCAGAGGTGCAGCCAGGTTCAGACCAGAGAAAGCTCTCCTCCCTGGTCCTGAAGGACGTTTATCGTTCTTCTGTTTCTGCGGACCGCTCAGGGCTTCTGGTTGTCTTTCCGATGACGTTGTCTTCTGCACGGTAGTGTTTGGACTGCTTCCATCCCCTGCGGAAGCTCCGGTTGAGGGTGGGTGACCTCAGAGTACTCGGCCTCCAAGGGCATCCAATTCCCTGTGGCCTCCTTGGCAGTTGGGATATAGTCCTTGTTGCTTGTATTAATAGTTTGTGGTGAAGGTCTGGGAGTCTTCATGGTTGGGATCCAAGCTTCCTCCTTACCACCTGCTCCACCCTGGAGTGCCCTCCTGCTCCGCGCACATGACCTCCTGTTAAGAGGTTGTCAGGATCGCAGCCGGTTCCCACCTCATGCATTGGTATAGTAGTTTTGCTATTGTTTAGTGCCGCTTTGAGTCTGTTGTCTATGAATTACCAGATTTGATCTTGATAGGCTATATTATACTTTTTCCTCACTCTTTTTATGGTCCTGAAAGACTTCCCTGCATTCCCCCCATCACGGATTAACATAGCGTATTGAGGGTAAAGTAGGTGTTACAGTTTTTCAATGTAGATCTTAAGTATTTTGACATTAATTGTTGGTTTATAGTTTACATTGCATTATCTTATTACATTGGATACAGGTTGTTATAGATTGCACTATTATTACAATATACAGGTACTATCTTCCAAGTTGTCATCTTATCATCTCAGATTAAGGCAAACATGTGGTATTTAACCTTTTGGGATTGGTTCATTTCTCTTAACATGATGGATTCCAGTCGGGTCTCACCTCTATTGTGCTGTGTGTGTTAAGATCTCTATAATCCTTGTAACAAACAAAATCCATTTTTCCTTTATTGGAGTTGGTTCTCTAAGCATGCTTTGTCAGCCCCTTAAATATGCAGCTGTATCTACTGGAAACCTACTGATTCAGATATATTAATGTTGTAACCATTGGCATAATTTAATTTTAAAAATTCATCTTAGGGGCCTGGTTTGGTAGCCTGGCGTCTAAAGTCCTCGCCTTGCACATGCTGGGATCCCACATGGATGCCAATTCTAATCCCAGCGGCCCTGCTTTCCATCCAGCTCTGCTCATGGCCTGGGAAAACAGTTGAGGATAGCCCAAAGCCTTGGGACCCTGCACTCACATGAGAGACCCAGAAGAGGCTTCAGGCTCCTGGCTTTGGATAGGTGCAGCTCTGGCCATTGTGACCACTTAGGGGAGTGGATCAGCAGATGAAAGATCTTCCTCTGTCTTCTTCTCTCTGTATATCTCACTCCGTATCTCTCTCTGTATATTTCTGTATATCTCAATAAATAAAAAATAATCATAGTACAGTAGATTGATCCTGAGTTGGACACAATTATATCTGAAAATAACTATTTTTATATCATTGTTTATCTTACCAAATGAGAGCTAGTATCTTCAAACTGTTAAACACTATTATCCTTATCTTGCTTAAATGACATGTTTTCCAGAGTTTTCACTGAAAATATATATTAAAGTCATTTTTAGGAAGTGTTTATCAAGAATTTTTTACTTTCAGAAATATGCAAATTTTATGTTTTTACTGTTTGTGCTGATTCTGACAATGGCTATTTGTCTTTGGTTTGTTAGAATATTAACTTGGGTGTATATTCCTCAGATGGGTAGAATGTAATAGGCAGGCTATATGTCTCTAGTAATGAAGGTGGACACCCTGCCAAGGGAGCTTGGTGGAAGGATTTGGTTTGGAATGAAAATTCCACCTTGATGGCCTGGTATTGTAGTGTAGTGTGTAAGCCATCATCTGTGACATCAACATCCCCTCTGTGCACTACATTGTATCTTGGCTGAATTTCCACTTTCAATCCAGCCCCCTGTAATGTGCCTTGGAAAACAGTGCAAGATGGCCCAAGTCCTTAGGCACCTGCATCCACAGAGAAGCCTAGAAAAAGCTCCTGGATCCTTGTTTTAGACTTGCCCAACTCCTGCTGTTGAAGCCATTTGGGAGTGAACCCATGATTTAGATTCTCTCTCTTTTTCTCATTACAGTCATCTGATGGGCTTGCCTTGTTAAAACACAGACTATTCCATGTGGCTGTATTTCTGATGCAACTGCTTCAAGTGTGAGTGACAATTTGCATTTCAAACAAGTTCCAAAATGAAGCCAAGATTATTGGTGCTGGGACAGCAGTTTAACATCACTGACCCAGAGGAAGAGAATTTGTTCCCAACTTGACCAAAGCAACCCTAGCAGCTAATAAGAGTCTTGGTAGACCACAGTGATATGTGACCATTCAGACAATGGACACATCATAGAAAAGGAGTAAAAGGAATGGCTGATGCCTCAGTTTGGGTAGATTTCAGGCTTTATGTAGGAATCTGTAACAATCTTTCTCCTAAGATAACTGGAAGGCCCAGTTTCCAGAAGTTGTAAATGAGTGTAGAAATATGGAAATTAAAATGTTGGAAAATGAAGAAAGGAGCAAGTAGAAATAAAGAATACTGTTAAAGAGACAGACTGGTGACATATTTAGACAATAAAATAGGGAACGTGCAAAGGATTTTCAAATATGGCTTTTCAAGGAACAGAGGCAAGCCAGTAAAGCATGCAAGGCGGCGTCTTCTGTGATAACTGTGCCAAAGTGTTTTAGACACGGACACTGATTTGTTCCTGGATTTGGCAAAGTTCAGAAATAGAAAATCCAGGGAATGGCACAGTGTGGTAGGTGTTAACAGGTATCTCTTCCCCCTGTTCCTTTGCTGTTAAACAGATGGGGAAAACATCCTGGAAACATATTAAGAATATAGATGTTACAAGTTGTGGTAAAAAGTCTACTCAAAGCACTTTAGGCTGATTAATGGAGTCTCAATTAGTTCTGCCAGCAAATGATGCCACTGACATCTTTCCATGTGACATAATCTGACCTTCTTGATTTTAGTACAATATTGGCAGAGAAGGAAGAACAAAAATAGCTAGCCAAATGTCAACACTTTGTAATTGCCTTTGGGTAATATCTTATGATGAGCAATGATACAGGTGACTAAAAGTGTTTAGTGCAGGATGACTTTCCAGAAAGTTGTGGTGGGAAATAACTTTTTAAAGTTAGAGATTTTCGATTTCTACGGAATTAAAACCCTAAAAATCGGTAACCTGGATCCTACATTATCTATTATTGGAAATCACAGTGGTTAATCCAGAGCTAAGACTTGTGTCCATAGCATGCACTACAATATCACCTTGGGGCAGAATCTGTACAGGTGTAGATAATCTGGACTTTCTATTGCTTTATGCAAATGCAATATACAACACTGGCTTCAGTACCTCCAAGAATGAAGCATTTTAATTCACTTATGTAACAGTAGCTCAAGCTCCAAAATGGCTCAGGACTCTTGCATAATGATATTATTTTCATATAATCCTGGCTTATTTGATCCCACTAATAACCTATCAAAGCAATTTCCTTATTGCCCTGGAACCACACTAGTCTAAGAATCAGCAAGCTTCAATTGTAATTAGTACCCAGAAAGTGTGTGCATACTGTCTGATACCTGTGAAAATTTCATGAAGTAGTCACTGTGGTTCTCATTTGCAGAATATTTTACCCTCTGGTGATGCTCATCATTGAGACATATTTGGTTATCATACTGAGAGTGCGAAGGTTGGGAGAGGGTAGCTCATGGCATCTGATGAGCACAGGCCAAGAATCCTGCACAATATCCTCCCAAATTCAGCATCTTGACAATTATCTCCAGTCCAAAGACAGGGAGGGGTACCCGAGTATTCACTCCATCACACAGTTGAAGCGACTAGAAATCTGAGGTTCAAGGAGCTAAGATGAGTTTCCAGACACATCCGGTAATGACTGAGTCTGGTTTTGAGCACAGATCCAACAGGCTGGACAGTTTCTGCTGGACAGTGCACTGATCATGAATGCATGCATTACAACTTTGGTATCTCTTCTGATCTCTAAAAACAAGCAGCCAGTATTATTGTCTGCTTTACCCTCCTGAATACTTTTCGTGTCAGTGAAAGTCACACATATGAACATTTTCACATAAGATTTGTTTTTGTAAGTAATATAAGCATGGTGATTAAAAGTAGACTTGAGTTCTGACTGCCAGTTTTAGATCTAACTTTCCACCTGCTTTCTTGTAAGATGTTAACTTTCACATTCCTGTATTTCGTTTTTCTCATCTATAAAATGGAATGATGACTGAATTAAATAAAATGAGTTTAGATAAGTGCATGATATGTGCTAAATAAGTGTCGGTATTTTACTGTTATTAAAAACCAGGGAATTTTTAAAGAGTTCATTGACAAACGGAACTAAAAGATAAGTTTGTTTGGTTTAAAGTCTGAAGCACATCCATGAGAGGTCTTCAAAGAGTTCAGTAAAACATGCAATGCAAAGGCTCTATATAGTTTTCAAAATTGAGCAAATAATCTATTAATTCCACTCAACTATGAAATTTTAAGTACCATGATACTTAACTTTTCTAATTTTAGAGAAGTTTTAATTAATCCAGTTTACCCATAATACCTATGACTGAGCATCTAGCCAAAATTCACAAGCTTACAGTCCAATCATCTGTCGATTCCTCCTTAATGGAATCAAATCCACTAAGCCACATCATTTGGAGTGACACATCAGATAAAAGCTGCTCACTCAAAAGCAATCAAATAATTACACATTCCCTCCTTACAGGCAGCAGAAGACTAAGTATTAAGTTGGCATATCAGAATCAGGATGAGTTGCCTGTTGTAGGAGTAGAAATACTTGCATTGGGCATGGTGCGGTAGCCTAGTAGTTGAAGTCCTCGCCTTGCATGCACTGGGATCCCATATGGACACTGGTTCATGTCCCAGCAGGCCCACTTCCCTTCCAGCTCTCTGCTTGTGGCCTGGGAAGGCAGTCAAGGACGGCCCAAAGCCATGGGACCCTGCACACGCATGGGAAGCTTTGGAGAAAGTTTCTGGCTACTGGCTTTGGATCAGCACAGCTCCAGCCATTGCAGCCACTTTGGGAGTGAATCAGCAGATGGCAGATCTTCCCTTCTGTCTTTCACTCTGTATATCCGACTTTCTAATACAAATAAATAGATCTTAAAAAAAGGAAACGCTTGCATTGTAGACAGCTTACAAGTATACTCATTAACAATTACAAAATGTCTTAGGAGAAACATTCTTCATCATGCCAATTATTCCTTTAGGAGCCTCATTGCATTACAACATCCTAAGTGAGCATGAGTATGGATGTAATTGCTTTAGATTTTCAGTCATAGAGTTCTCCCTTAGAAACTGTATGAAAAAAAGTTCTAAATGGATCCATTTGGGAAGGAGAAGATAAATTTAATAAAGAAATTTAATCTCAGACAGTCTCTACTGAAGTGAGAACACTTGCCTGACTTTTAGGACCTTATTCTCAGTAGAACAATGCCCTCGTAATGAACTAAATATAACATCACTTTGCTTTAGAAATAATTATACTGCCTCACTTCCAAACAGCCAATGTGGCTGTGTTCTCTCCAACCATTCTGGCTGAGAATAAGAAAATCATTAAGAAAATGTAGCCCACAGGCAGAATAGTTTCATCTTCAGTAAGACTAAAAGTAAAGGAAAATTGTTTAGTTAAAATAGCTACTGGATGCTGAAGCTGGATGTTAGACACTGTTCTATGGATGGGAAGTAAAATTGTGAGACTGACAAGACCCATGTCCCCTCATGAGAGGAGATAAGAGATACATGAGAAAAATACATACATAGGATGATTTCAAATTGGTATGTCCAAAGAAATAAAGAAATGTTACAAATAGTATTAGGTATATTAAATAGTCTTCCATCACAATAACAAAATATAGCAGAAGCCTAATTTTATAAGAAGAGATAAATTTTGATTTGTGGTTCTGGAGGTTCAAGTTGGTATAATTTGGGATTCTGTAAAAAGTGGTGAATGAGAATTGCAGAAGGGTCAGTAGAAGGATCACATGGTAAGCCAGGATGTAATGAGAATTATTGGGCCCAACTCAGGCATTTACAATGACTCTCTCATGAGAACTACATTCTGATTTTACATCCACAATAACCAAAGGCTCTCTCACCAAGCTTCACCCCTTTACCCCCATTATTGAATTAAATTTTCACCCTCTTATAACTTTGGAATTTAAAGTCCTGTATGAATTTGAAGGCCAAGACATACTCAAACTACAGCATCAGAAAAGAGTTGAGAGATGCAATGAGAAGAGATGGAAGGAAAGAGAAACTTTTAAAGTATTATTCAGTGTTAAGGAAAAATAGTCCACAATATGCAAGTTCAAGCCCTGCCAATATGGAGCTTGTAGTCTTATAGTTTTTAGTTTTTAATTAATCCTCAAGATATCTCCTGGGTTTTCTTGATTTGAGATGACAATATTGCTCCAGTCATCACACACGCATCCCTAGTAGCAAGGTGGGAAAGAATAAGCACAGGGAATGTATTTTTTCTTTGTAACACTTCTTTGTATTCCGACAAGACCCATCCAAACTCCAACACCACTAGCCTGAGCTAAGTCATTTGCTCTTACGCATAGCAAAGAGGATATAAACACACAGCTTTTCAATCGGGTGTCCAGGAAAGAAAAGCAAAAGTCTGTTCATTTGAAAAAGAAGTCAAGATTAGATATTGAATAGAACCCATAGGATCTGCTATTAGAGCTACTTTAGAGTGGATACTCCAGAATGTTTTAAACAGATTGTATCCAAGCTATAACCTGAAAGATATGGACAAACATTTGAAGTGAATAGCTCTGGGAAAAGCATCAAAGTAGTGAGAGCAAATTCTATGGATTGAACTTAATTTTTTTAAAATAAAAGTTTTCCCTCTGTCTTTCAAATAAAACAAATCTTTAAAAAGGGGTGATGGGGGAGAGATCACCACCTATGGTGTCAGTATTCCATACAGGTGCCAGTTTGAGACTCAGGTGCTCTACATCCTGTCCATCTCCTTGCTAATATGCTAGGGAAGGTGGCAAAGACTGACCCAAGTCCTTGGACCCCACACCCATATGAGATCCCAGAAAGAATATTTTGGCTCTTGGCTTCAGACCTGCCCAGGTCTTGACCACTGTTTCTCCGTTTTGTTCTCTGTAACTCTTCCTTTCAAATAAGATAGATTAGCATTTTCTATATTTTTATTATGCCTATATAATAAAATGGAGAAAAGATAGGTGTGAGGCATGGCTTGAGAGTCACAGGAATGTGTTCAGGTCAGACTGAACAGGTCAGCATGTACAGAGCACACAGGGCTTTTTGAGTGCAAGGGTAAACCCTTCACTGTTTAACAGAGAAGCAACATACGTATTTGTAAGTTTAATTTGCATTTCCTTTGAAAGATGCAGGAAAGTTTGAGTGAATATTTAGCAAAATGTATATGCACCTGTTAAGTCTCTTAAACGTAAGAGATGAAAGAAAGTTAATAGAACATTGATTGCCTTTATGAAAGGGTCCACTTGCACTTCCCTGTGTACCCTCCATGTTCTCTGCCCTGCATCAGCAGCTACGTGGCTCTCCAGTTTCCCTCTCAACTTGAAACTGGTAAGACAGTATGTGAAACACAAGCTCCGGGTCAGAGAGCAGGCAAGTTGGAATGTTTGTTTCCCTGCTGTGGCTTGTCTGGTCTCCCTACTATATCTGGTTCCTAACTGCTAGATGTGTTTCCTTGCCTGCTTCCCTCTGTACTGGTGATTACCTCTCAACCACCCAAGGCCAGGAATGGCAATGGCTGTTACTGTTGCTAGCCCTGGTTCCACACTATATGCCCTATGGCTCCCTAAATTTTACCTTCACCATTGCTAAGTGTCTACTGGTTAGACATTTTCCAGCAATTCAGTTTACATGTGTTATCTATTTACCTACCTTGGAAAGTTGATGTGGGCACTTGTACAGTGCCATATACTGTGCATCAGCTGATACAATCTTCAAAACAGTTGTGGGTAGGAACTGAATCACTGTTTTAATCATGAAAAGATTCATTTCTGAAATGTTGATTAATGTGAAATATGGCTGTGGTGTCAGGTTGGCATTTCACTTTGCATTCTCTAACTTTGTTTCTCACTACAAAAATATGAGTTCAGTGTATTTTTTTCCTTTGCCTTTATTTCAGTGCTCAAGGCCTAGTCATTTTTTTCATTCAGGCTCTTTTTTCTTGTTTGTTATTTATACTGCATGTGTGCATTTGAGGGACTTCTCAGTCAACATTTTCATGGATTGTCTGAAAATGATAGCACAAGGCCATTGCTCACTCACCACAGGGGCATTAAGAGCAGTAGAGAAAATAAAGTTCAGTTCCTGTTACAAGTGACAAGCACAGATAATACACTATCAAACTAGGAATTTGAGAGTGGGTTGTAAATCAAAACACCACAATATGCGATGGACTCTATAGGGAGTGGGAGCAATAAAGGCTTTTTCTCATCTATGCATTTATCCAGGCTCAGGAAAAGGCACTGGGCCTGGAGAATTGGAGCTCCTAGAAACACTAATTCTCCTAGCTGAGTAAAGTTGAACACTGGCATGCTATTTTCACACACCAGGCATCAGGCTGCCACTCTGGTCTGTGTAACAGCCTCCAGCAAAAACCCACAACATCTTCAGTGAAAGGGGACACTTCTCAGCCATGCTGGGAAGGGAAACAAGGCCCAGTCATGCACACATCCATTGGAGCAGAGATGGAGTTGACAGATGTGTGACAGTTGAAGGACAGGATGCTCCTTCACTGCACCTGCATGAGAAGCTGCTTGGAGCTTTTATGTCATGATCGTGGTATGCTATTTAAGATCTCTTATTTTGAGAAGATCCACAGAAGCACAGTGAATTTGGAGCTAATTTCCCTGGTTACAAAACAGTTTAAAGATTTTGGAGAATAGGCTTGTAGGTAGTATTTATTTTGCTTCTGAATTATAAGTTTTCTGCTTTTGAAAATGCAGTATTAGTTAATAATCCAGGGTAAATAATTTTTCTCCACAATATGTGTGCACACAAACATGCAGCTTAGTTTTCTTTTTTTTCTTTGTTTAGTAGCAGCTTAGTTTTCTTAAATCAGTTTAAATCTGGTACTGAGTGTTCTCAGAGCCACCATAAGCAAGTGTGGGTTTTTTTTTTTTAATTTTTTTGTAATTCACTGTAGTTATGTTGGGTCCTCAGTGGCTTATGTAACACCATCTGCTGGTGCAAGGAACTTTGAGCTTTACTGCATCAACATGGTAATGCCTGCTACTCATACTCCCAGCAGCGTCACAGTCCATTCAGATGTGCTTAGGCTTACTGCCCTGGTGCTGGAATGCAGAATATTCTTCCTATAGCTTCCTGGACCACTGTTGGTATTTGTATCCTAGTCCAAATCCTTTAAATCCATGCACTATTCTATTCATCAAAACCACCATTGATCCTAGATATTGTACAGTGATGAAGTTTAGCTGCCTCTACAATCTGGGAATTTATCACTACCCTCCTCTTTCAGACCAAAATATACCCCTAAAGAATGTACTATAATCCTCTTCAACAGGTCTCTGTCAAAAGTCAAAAAGCTACATAAGATCACAGGCCAAGGACCAATATGCTCCTTCAAGAAAAAGTTGAAAAAAAAAAGTTGGCCAACTCCTGCCCTTGAACTGAGAAAGCCTGATCATCTGGATTCTCCAGTTCTGAGTCTGAAACAGGAGAGTCCTTGCCAATCCCAATGTAAGGAGAAAAATTCACATCAGTCAACTTTGAGGAGGTGAGGAAGGAAGTACTTTATGATCTTCTAAAAATTTGCTACAATGAGAAAATATAACTGACTAAAGTGTTTTGACATGGATGATTTTGGACAGTCTAATGACAGGGCTGTTTTCATTTCCCATGCTTGAACTTCCCTAATTTTAACTTGGTCAGCCCTGGACATATGTAGAACCTGGGGACCACTCCAGAAGGCGAGAAATAAGACTCACTGGTTTTCCATAGCCAACTATTATGAGAGAGGAAGGGCAATTAGTCTTTCCTGGTTGCAATTCCTTCTTAAGCTCCAAGAACACCTATTTTCCTAATATTAAGGAAATTAAGAAACTTAATAGTTCAGTAACTCTATTATTAGCCTTGTTTCTGGAATCACAGTAATTTTTTTTTATCATTAGTTTACCTGCAACAAATTTTGATCCTTAGATTTGTTTGAAAGATTTATTCTTGTTGGAAAGTCAGATATACAGAGGGGAGGAGAGAGAGAGGAAGATCTTCTGTCCAATGGTTCACTCCCCACGTGACCACAACGGCTGGCTGATGTTGCGCCTATCAAAGCCAGGAGCCAAAAACTTCTTCCAGGTCTCCCACGTGGATGCAGGGGCCTAAGGACTGCCTTCGACTGCTTTCCCAGATCACAAGCAGGGAGCTGAATGGGAAGTGGAGCTGTCAGGATTAGAACCGGAACCCATATGGGATCCCGGCGTGTTCAAGCCGAGGATTTTAGCCTCTAGGCCACGGCGCCAGACCCTGATCCTTAGATCTTACTAATGTCAGATCTGTGAATCCTACTAAGTACAACTCACTAAACTGCAGTTCTAAGAATTTTGACAATCATAACATGTATGTATCACCATAATTAAGCTGTAGATTTCATCATTCCCAGTTTTCCTGATTGCAATAAATTTATGCTCTAAATCCCTGACCCAGGCGGCCACTTACTTGCTTTTCTATGTATTACATTGAAGTCTTAGACAATTTCTTATTTGAAATTCACTGTGAAAGAGAAAGAGAGGGAGAGGGTGAAAGAGAAGAAAGATCTGCTTGTTCTTCAGCCAAAGAGTTGCAACTTCAAGAACTGGGCCAGGAGCCTGGAACTCTTCCTGCGTCTCCTCTGTGACTATCAGGAAATCAAGCACTTTATTCACTTTCATGGTATTTCCATATGCATTAACAGGGAACTGGATCTGAAGTGGAGCAGTTGGAACTTGAATCAACATTCAGGTAAGAGATGCTGGCATTGCAAGCATCTGCTTGTTGCACCAACATGATGATCCCACTCTACATTAGTTTTGGCTACCCCAGAATTTCAGTAAAAATGTGAAGGCTATAGTAATTTTGTGTTGGCTCATTTTGTTCTGAATGTTTTTACATTTTAAAAGCTATTATGCTATTCACCATGATGCTATGTATACCTGTGCTTTGTCCACAGCATCAGCTGTCCTGAAAAAAGCAGCCATCAACATTTGAAAACCAACTTTGTGTGGACATGTTATTTCTCTCCATCTTGTTAAAGTCTTGGTGCGGAAATTGAGTCAAAACTATAAATCTGTTGCTTGTATAAGTCACTGATGCAGATTTCCAAAGTGACTGTTCCAATGTACATTTCTGTCAGCAATACTGAGAATGCTGACATTTATAGTGAGATATTAGTTTTGGCTTTAACATGCATTTTATCAATGATGAAAACATTGAACATAATATATAAAAGCTAAAAATATTGATCACATGGCGATTACTTGAGAGACAAGGTGAGAGACAAGAGATTAAAAGATGAACACAGAAATATGGTTAGATAGGAATAAGTACTAGTATTCTTCAGCACAGTAAGAGGACTATGGCTTATAGCCACTTATATAAGCAACTAGAAGAGAGGAACATATGGGCTCCATACATAATTACTTGAGGTACAATGCTGATTACTCTGATTTGATCAAAACTGTATACAGGAATCAAGACATCACACAATATTCCATAGATCATAAATTTAAGGCAAACTGTTTGGGTGCAATGAATAAATCCACCACTTGGGACACTCTTATACTCTCAGAAAAATGGTGCAGGACACCTGCCAGAAGGAAAATGGTACCTGCCAGCCACACAGAGCTACAGAAAGGAATGGAAAACTATGGAAATGGTTAAGATGGTGGTACATATTTACATCACTAATTCTCAAGAGTAAGCTTAATTGCAGCACATTATGGAGCCGACAACATATGTAAAAGCAGAGGATGTCAGTAAACCCACTGTGATCTGGGGACAAGCAGAAGTATAATATTAAGCCTTCTAATATTGCACTGTGAAGTCAGATAATGTGTCTCAAAGGTAGACTGATTCACTTGTTTATCAAAAATCAATGTAACAACCAAAACATTGATTTTTGTAAACAAAGTTTTATTGAACCACAGCAATGCTCATTCCTTTACATGTTGTTTACAACCGCTTATGCTACAGAGTCAGGACTGAGCAGCTGAGACTCAACACATGAGCTACAAACCTGAAGCATTTGCCATCTGATTGAATTATCCAATTTTGTTTCTTGACAAACTAAAAAGTTTTAAAATAAGAGCAGAAAAGGGTAAGATGCAGACGTTGACTTTTTTATTGTTATGTTAATTTTAGACAAAGTGAACTTAGTGTTAAGATATTATGAGGTTTAGCCTGATGCAATAGACTATGACTAAAGTCCTCGCCTTGCATGTGCCAGGATCCCATGTGGGTACCAGGGCATGTGCCAGCAGGCCCACTTCCCATCCAACTGCTTGCCTGTGACCTGGGAAATCAGTTGAGGATGGCCCAAACTTTGAGACCTTGCATCCACTTGGGAGACCTGGAAGCAGCTCTTGGCTCCTGGCTTCGGATCTGCTTAGCTCTTGCCATTGTGGCCACTTGGGGAATAAATCAGTGGTTGGATCTTCCTTGGTCTTTCCTCCTCTCTGTATATCTGGCTTTCCAATCAAAATAAAAACCTTTAAAAAATAAAGTATTATGAAGGCTGGTTCAGTGGCATATCACATTAATCTGCTTGTGGCACGAACTTCCGATATGGGAAGTTCCAGTTCCAGCTGGTCTATTTCTGATCTAGTTCCTTAATTGCCTGGGAGAGCAGTGGAGGATGGCTCAAGCTTGGACCCCTACATCCATATTGAAGACCAAAGGAGGCTCTCAGCTTCTGGCTCCTGCTCAGCATAGCTATGGCCATTGTTAACTGTTTGGTGAGTGAACCACCAGATGGAAGATCTGTGTCTTTGTCCCTCTGACTACCCCTTACTCTTTCAAGGAAAAGAAATTTACAATTTTTGTTTTATGATACGGTTTAATAAGCACTGGAGCTATTCCCTCCCTTCCTCTATGTTCTCCCCCGCAGTCTTACAATGTGTGTCTTTCATGAATTTTCATAAGCCCATCATGCTGCTGGTGAGGTGTCTCCCAACAATGAAGGAGATTATCAGTTTTAAGAACTTTATAAAGGCTAAGGATTTATGTGAGATAAGAATGCCTCAATTTACCCACAAGACATAGCAATCCTAAACAGTTAAAGCATTAACAACATTTCAATATATGTGAAGCAAAACTTGACAAAACCAGAAAGAGATCCAAAAGTATTGGCTATTTCAGAAATCCTCTCTCAGCAATAGATAAAACTAGTAGAAAACAAAACATTTGTTTAAGAACTTGAAAAATCATTCCAAGAATGTTTGGCATATATGAGTTTCTTGATATATTTTCTATAAGTGGAATGTGTATGCCTTGAACATATGTTGCACAACTTAGTTTTAAATTCTTGTTCCATTATAAGATGTTGAGTTATTTTTGTTATAACATAGACTAAATCTGCTAATTTCACAAATAAAGCAATTTATGAAGCAATAGTTAAGCTTTCAGAAAATTATGAAAGCAACATATTTTGTATTTAATATATTTGTTTTGGTTTTCTTTAAGCTATCACAGCTAAGATCTTGTTTATTTTTCCATTCCTGAAAATGAGTTGGAGTACATAAGCAGAAAAAACATCCAAAAGCAAAATATCCAGAAAGACAGTGGTGATAAGTTCAGCTGCCACTTGCGATGTTGGTATTGTGTCAGATGACTTATGCAAGTCCAGGCTGCTGTACTACAAAATCTCGTTTCTTGCTCAGGTAATGCAAATTTGAGGGTCCCAATATTTGGCCCTGTGCCAGCCGTATGGTCAGAGCCCGATAGAGTTCCAGGCTTCAGACTGGCCCCAATCCAACTGTTGGCAATCACTTGGGGAATGAATCAGCAAACAAAACGTTTCTCACTACAGTTCTCTACTGTAAGCAAATAAGTAAATAAATCTTTCACAAAGTAAAACACCATGCAGAGTACTCCTAGGAAATAAGGGAACTCACTACAAACTTCTAAAAAGCTAAAAATGCAACAGCTGCACTTAGAAGGGTATTAGAGTTGGGAGTGGTCAGTATTTTTCAAATAGTTGAGATTCATCAGTTAGGAAAGGACAGGAGTGAAGGATCTGAAGATGTCAGACAATAGGACAATACAACCTTTCCAGGCAGTCACAAGAGCCAGGACTGGAAGAAGTTAAAGCCAGAAACTTTATCCAAGTCTCGCTTTTAAATAGCAAGGGTCCTAACACTTAGGCCATCTTCCTAAGCTTTTCCCAGGTCATTAGCATGGGGCGACATTGGTAGTAGAGCAATTAGGACTTGAACTGGCATGAGTGTCTCAAACAGGAGCTTTACTAGCTGTGCCTCAACATTGGCCACAACAAGTCAGTTTTAAAGTATTTTAAAATAGATGTTAAAATTTATTTGAAATTATGCTTTGGTGATTTTAACTCATGTTGTATAGATTTGAATACAAGTTTTAGTGTATAGATTAGATATGTTTTTTAAAAGTATGGGAGTCAACTAAACCTTATAAAAATTTTACCATCTAACTGATTTTTTCAAATAATTTAAGTAGATGTTTTAGGTTGTCTAATGGCCATTTGTGAAAGCTTCACTTGTAAGATACTATTTGGCTTTGTTCATTTATCTTTTGTATGAAATGACTGGTACAACTTGGTAATGACCTTGCTTATTTTATATTAAGCACTTAACATTGTCTGCATATTAAATGGACTTAGGATTCTTACATAACTGATTTATTTTAGCAGTGGTGGTCTAACTATGATTTAAGTGTGGTCTACCTTTCTGATAACTTGAGTTAGTGAGTTCAGTTTCGTGAGTTCAGTTTCAAGGACTTCACACATTATTAGCTATTTATACCAAAGATCTTGGCAGAGCAGCAGAGGAAACAATGGCATGTTTGCTCAGGCTTATTTCTGGAAATTATATGGGACTACATAGAAAAGGAATGCGTCTAAATCTATTAGAATTCCCCATATTCCACTGTGTATAAAATGACCGACTGAGAGAAAGGAAGGAAGGAGGAAAATACTGCAACCTTTGTAAAATGTAGATTAGATGTCCCAGGAAATTGTGTGGCTTTGTGGATCTGATCAGAAAATTTCCTTTCAGGACAGACAATGGGACTGTCCAGTTTGAATTTCTGATATTTTTATTTGCCATTCAAAGGACTAGTAAAAGAGTGTGGGTCAGGCTTCCATCCTCAACTTTGGTTATGAAAGAAGTTTGTATAACTTCATAGCAGCTTACCTCAGCCACGGTGAGTTTAACAGGCTATTTGTGCCTGGTGGGACTGGCCCAAACTGATCCGTAGGGAAACTAGAATGTGATTTTTGACCTTGTGGACACTCCATGCCGCGTACTCCTCCTGAAGAATCTTTTCCCAATGTTTTTTCAATAACCCTCATGCATTAAAATTTGTGGGTATCATTAATTTCTAGCCTTTGGCCTGGCCCACTCCCAGTTGCTGTGGGCACTTCTGAAGGGAGCCAGCAGACAATTTTTCTACCTCTTAAATCAATAAAATATCAAGACAAAAAAAAAAGAAAACTTACTGGTGTAGGCTGTGAATGTTACTGGAGCCTCAGTGTTTTACTGTTTGAGTATGCTGAAATTACAATGAATGGGAAGATTCACCAAACTGACCAAGAATGTCTAATGGAGAGGTATCATGCATCCGAATGGGAGATGTATGGGGTGTTCGGGAGAACACTAGAGACACACATGGGTATCTTGGAAAGTCAGAAATGCACTCTTGGGGAGGTGACATTGGACTGAAACCGAATAGATGTGAGCCAGGTGAAATGAAGTGAGGAAGTATTCCAGGTGGATGAGTGGCTGAAGCAAGATAACTTGGCACATATAGGGAAGCGACAGTAGTTTCATCTCAGCAATCATTGCTAACCCCTGAGCATCTCCTTCGGAAATGCTTGACAGCTGCTGCTTTCAAAAACATTGGCTTCTTAGCCTTCTGGTATTGGCAAACCAATGCTAGCAGGTGTCTTTGGAGTCTGGCACTTTGAAGATACGTATAGGAATAAGTTGGTTCCAGAAAGTTGTGACAACATTACTAGTGTGGAATGATTTTACGAGGTACTTGAAGAAAGTGTTTGCAATTTTAAGTTCTATCCATTCCATACAGGTGACCAGTCATCCATGGTTGTGCAGATCACAGAGATGGGTCTTCCTTTGACTCGTTTCTAGTGGTTTTTGGTCCTTCTAGCAGCACAGTAGATCCTCAGTGTCAGGCACCATGCTGGACACCAGAGCCAGCTACTTTGGGTCAAGCAGAGCTTCAGTAGAGATGGCCACTCAAGATCTGCTGCCTCACAGTTATCACAAAGGCTCTATCACAGACGTTCTTTTCAAGTGATGATTTCCTCACTTTGTTTCTGGAACATTAAACATTTACTTACTTGCTTATTCATTCAACAAATTTGTTAAACATTTAATTGGAAGTAGAACAATTTATCTTTCATGGTGCTTATAGCCTATGAGGAAGACATCAAAATCATTAAGTATGGTCACAAGTAATAATGAACATACTAAAAACTGCCAAAGTTCCAGAAAGGCCTTAAAAGTTCTTAGAGCAGACCACTTTTTGTTTTTATCCCCAGGAAGTCATAAATGGTCTCTTAGAGGAGGTGGTACTTGTTTTAAATGATATTTCTTGGTTTATGTCTCAGAATTGGGAGAAGGGAGGGATGTGAACAATTAGTTTACTGACTAGTAAGAAATGACAAGAGGAAGAGAACACAGGGCAAAGAACAAAGATCATCGATCATCCTGGGGAGGAAGCTACACATGCAAAGGCCTGAGAAAGAGTTCCAAGGAGTCTAGATTCCTGCATAGGTGGCAAGGCCGGGTCACAGCCGGACAAGAAGGCAGGGCTGGA
This sequence comes from Ochotona princeps, assembly GCF_030435755.1. Taxonomy (NCBI): domain Eukaryota; kingdom Metazoa; phylum Chordata; class Mammalia; order Lagomorpha; family Ochotonidae; genus Ochotona; species Ochotona princeps. Next base: position 19,492,034 of record NC_080840.1, on the reverse strand, counting down.
TAGCAAAGCTCTTTAAATTCTCAAAACAATCGAAAGTAGCAGTAGCATCATCTAAATGACCAGAGTATTTCCACTGAGATTTCTGTTTGGCCTTCAAAATATTTACAAAACCAAAGCTCTGTTCTCAAAACCTATTGCCTCTGCAGATTTCTCCTAGCAAATAACATCTTCATAAGCTGAGTTGCTCGGGACAGTTTGGATTCTTCCTTTTGTTACACCATTTATCTCATGTTAATACTTCTGCTTCAACAGCAAGACCATGCCTGAAATTCAACACTGCTCACCTCATCCTTGTCCCAAGCTACAAAGATCACTCCTCTAACCTATTTAACTCTCCCTGCCTCTGTCCTGGCTTCTCCTTATCCCTTTCTTCACTCAAACCAATAGTCAAAGTAGCTCTTTTAACCCCTGAGATCACATAACTGGGCTCAAAATCCTTGAAATCACTTTGCCATTGACCCTCCATAAAAGCAGACTTACTAAAAAGGGTGACAACGCTGCAAGACTGTACCTGAATTGGCTCTAGAACTGCAGTCCCAGTGCTCTCCCAGTCTTCCTCTTGCTCCCACCATCCAAGCCTCCTTTGCTTTACTGGAACTCACCCATGCTCCCACTTCTGGATTTTTGATTCCATTGCCATTCATTCACCTCTAAGTTAGATTTTGCTCCTGGCTCTGTTACATAACAGTATCAGATCTTCCAAGGGTTCCCATCTAAACTTGTAACATTTTTAGAATAAAGACTTGCCAGAAGCGAGCGTGAGCAGCAGGAACCCAAACACATGGGCCACCTTCTGCTCCTTTTTCAAGGCCATTAGCACGGAGCTGGATCTGAAGTCAGGCAGACAGACTTGACCAGACACACATGAGATACTGGCATTGCAGTTGGAAGCTTCACTATGCCAGAAGAACAGTCCCTAAGTTGCAATTCTTATCTACTTCTCTGTTCTCCCTTTATAGCTCTCCATGGTACTAATTTTATTTTTTACTACTTATTAAAAACTCCCTTGTAGAATGTAAGCCAATTCAGGGTCTCAACTAAAAAACTTGTGTGAATTTTGGGAGGGAGAAGTGAGGATTATTGATTTATCCTTGATGTCTAAGTTGTCAAATACTCAAACATTTTGCTAAGTGATGAGTTTGTCTTTAGTTTATCACAGAGGGTCAGTACCATGGGAAAATCAAGATCCCACAGCAACTTGCGTGACACTGATCTTGGGCAGTTTACAGAACGGCAGTCAAGCTTTTATGTTGTGCTACCTCTTAGAAATGTATTAGAGTGGAGGACTGATGAAAGTCTGTGGAAGTTCTTATGGCATAAGAACCTGTGTTGTACAAGGTGATAGGAAGCCGACCGCAGAAGGTTGCTTCATGCAGACTAAAATTCCTGCCACCTCCAACCAGCAAGTCCGTCCAGGGCTTTTCCTGCCTTTCCTTGTGAGGGCTTTGCCAATTTCTCTTCCAGGCCTGTAGTTTCCTTTGAAATCTCAAACACGATGGGGTGGCAGGTGGTCAGGGGGGAATTAGAAGGCTATTACGAGATGGACATCACTGGGCTAAAGAAATGCTTTGAAGACTTGCTTCTAAGAGGGCCCTGTAATGGTCCCATGGGGTTTGCCTTTTAGAGGCTTTAAGGAAGGATAAAGAAGCACCTTTATAATAAAAATTACCTATTCTACTTTGACTGTTTCTTGATAAATATGTGTGAAATTTGAAATCTCATTTCAAAGAGGAATGTGATCCTTATTCAATGGGATTCAATGAAAAAAAACCCTGAATTGGAGAGAAGGGGGATTTATCTATTGTCAGTGTGTCTTTATGTAGGGGAGACAAGCTTTGATGTAACTGATAGCTTGGTTATATAATAGACAAGAATACAGACATGGCATGTGATGTATTATGCAGCACTTGAGACCAAAAGTTTGCTTCTCTTAGACTAGAAAGTTCAATCTGAAGACTTTTGTTGGGCAGAACTTCCTTTGCAATAGATCAGGAGGACCTGTGAAAGTTATCTTAAGTAGGCACCTCATAAACACTTTGGGAAAAAAATTGTTAACCCATTAAGCTTAATAGCTTCTGAAGCATCCCAGGATGCTAAAGGAGCTAAACCTCTAACAAAGAATTTCACTTCTAAGGAAGTAGTATTGAACCTACAAAAGACGAAATCTTGAAAGTGGAGATTAGAAAGCTGAACTATTATGAAAGTCTGAATAGAAACAGTCATTCAGAGAGCATCTAACAATTCCAGGGTTGGATACTACAACTTGTGTACATCTGGAAAAAAAATCACTTAATGATCCCCTGGTTTAAACGATGAATCTTAAAGGCAAGCTGCTCAAAAATGGCCAGAAAGCTGGGAAATCCTTGTAAGATTGTAGTGTGTGTATGTGTGTGTGTGCGACATTTGCACAATACTCATCCTGAAAATGGTAACCCATCAGCAAAGGTGGTAAAGCAAGTGTACTTGATCCTAGGATCTTTAATTGTATGCAATGAAACACTAAATTCTAGAAGCCATGCATTCAGTGTAGACAACAAACAACTAAAGGCAACAGCGAGCCATTATTGGACATAAGGGCACAAGATACTTTCTGAAGTTCACACCAATGCAGGGATAACATTTTACTCAGTCAGTGCCTGGCTCCTAATGAGAACTCAAATGCTTAGTGATTGTAATTACTGTCATTCTAGTGTAGACTAAGATTTGTGCAATGTGCATTGTTTGGTTTAATTGCATAAGAGACTAAAATGACCACCAAATTATTACAAGCCAGCATTCTACACCAACAAATTACAATTTTAAGAAATCTAGATGTGAGTCAAAAAGATCCAATTCCATATTATCCTATCCTAATGCCTTTCATCTGGTCAACAAAGTTCAACAAATTGGACTAGACATCAGGCAAATATATGGTGTGCCTTATACTGAATCCCTTTTCTAATAGTTCAGATATTTGTCTTCCTAATTTATTATGGCCAGGCACTCACTTCCAGTTCTTTTCCCATTTTTTCTTTTGACATTGAAGCTCAAGCCCCTGTTCGTCATCCAGAGATATACATCTTGTCTTAATTTGGACAAGAGTATTTGCGAAGAGATTGTAATTTAGTGTGGGCTACCTGGGTGACTGTCCTGTTAAAATTATTACTTGCCTTAAGGTTTCATTTTGAAATCCTGAGAAGTCATTTTGGATGGAAGCCATGTTGAATACATTTCAATTTATTGCTTTTTCTAAGTGAACTAATCTAAATTAAAATCTCACAGAATCAATACCTCATTTTTATCATACAGCATTCTGATCTTACCTTTGAATCATTCATCCATCCCTTACTATGGCTTGGAAAATCCTAGCAGGGAGGAGCCACTTTATTTTATACCATGGAAATGACACATTTGTAGCCTCTTGTTTTGTATGTCTCCAATTCAATAGCTAATATCTTGCTTTAACACATTTATTTTGTAGATCGTTCCCATAACCACTTATGAGAATCATCTAGTGCTTATGCATTCACAATGCACAGGATTACAATCTGAAAACTCACGGTCTCCTAATTCATCTGGCTTGTTTCTTACTATAGTGATAGCCACCAGCCTAACAAATGGATAGATATTTTCCAGGTTTTCCAGATGTTTTTCAAGTACTCTTCCTGCAATGTGTTCACTTTGAGTATTTGTTTATGGTTTGTAAAGATCTAGTGTCAATTTGGAAACATTTGAATGACTTTTAATGCACATACTGTTCTAATGTATTTTCATGGCTAGTGACCTAGAAAAGAACAGAATCAAAAAACATAGTGTGAGGGGAATTTATTCTCATGACAGAGTGTGGAAAAAAAGCTTTCAAGGAACTTAGTTATGTCTCGTCCATTCCATTATTCTTTTATGTCCCACTTGTATTGCATAGTCTATGGTCAATCCATAAAAGTATAAAAAGGTCTCACTTATATAGCCACGTACTAGCACATCTGCATAAATGATACATATTTTATGTCCAGAATTCCAAATGGTTACTCATATTTCTTTCCCCTCAGCCTGCAAAGTTTGGTTCATAGATTTTCAAGAGCAAAAGATCATTAAGGCATGTGCCGCGTGAGGGCAGGGATTCTGCCCGACTTCTCATGGAAGGATTCCAGAATGTGGTGGGCAGAGGTATAAAACAGAATTCCAATACACATTTATAAGAAGTCTGTTCTGATTACTATTAGTCAATACTAAAGACAGGTACAATTATTGCCTAAAAGTCTAAGATCAGGAAACATCTCAAATTTCTGGAATTACAAGCAGATAGCTTTTAACGATAATCATACATTTTTTCTCTTGGAGAAAAATAAACCCAAGCTATAGGTGATGTAGTTTAGTGAGAATATATAATATATTAAAATAATGGTTGAGAAATACTATTGAGATGATGTGCAGAGGTTGCTGAGATACCCAGTAGACTCTGTCAGCTCAGCAATGTATCTTCACCGACTTTGTCCTACAATCCTGAGCAAGTGGGAAGAGGATATAGGATCCATAAATCTGAAAAAAATAAAGTAGTCAATGGCACAAAGTGTTTAGAGTCTAGCTGAATGCATATGGAGACTTGAAAACTCACAAGGCAAGTGTTGAGGCACAGTGGTTTAAGCCTCCACTGACTGCACCTGTGTTCCATGATAGGTTATTTGTGCAAGTCCCAGTTGCTACTCTACTTCCAATCCAGCTTTTTGTTAATGCATCCTGGAAACTAGTGGAAGATGTCAAGGGTTTGGACTCCTTCCATTCTGGGAAGCTCAGTTCCTGGCTTTGGCCTCATAACCTTTGGTGCTGCAGGCAATGGAGAAATGAAATCGTTGATGGAAAATATCTTTCACTGATTTTAAATATTAAATCTTAATTTTAAAAAGATAGCACAAGGCCAAATACAGCAAATATCTAATGAAATGATAGATAACATCATATAGGGCTAGAATGGATAGAGGAGGCTTCTGGGAGATTTTGGACAATATTGTACCCTGAAAATGTGAAATGCTTACAATTCAAGAGAAAGGATATTAGCGTGAAGAAAGGTAGAAAGGCTGCCATTTATCGGATCAGCGCCCATCGGCCCGTTGCGGCTCACTTGGGGAGTGAATCATCGGACGGAAGATCTTCCTCTCTGTTTCTCCTCCTCTGTGTATATCTGGCTGTAATAAAATGAATAAATCTTTAAAAAAAAAAAAAGAAAGGCTGCCATTTATCTGAAAGTGCTTGCTAGACAGGAACATACAAAGGGATTTGTCCTGGGAGCTATTTTGTAACACAGACCAGAACTATGAGAACTGGACTCAGTTTTTCCAAAACACATGAAAGATTATTTCTGTACACAAGAACATATCTGGTTTCTGATTTCAAAGGAGTTGTTTGGCCAAATATTGACTGAAATTACATTAATTGTTAGAGTAATAGCTGAATTCTAAATGGAGGTGAGTATCCCCAGTGCCCCGGGACAGAGACAGATCATGCAGTATTTCTCTGTGGTATACATATTTCTTTTTTTGGAAGAAGCCAAAAGCAGAAATAAATGGACTAAAAGTACTAGACAAATGGAAATGCTGAAAGAGTAGGTACTTGGTAACTTGTGCAGTTAACAATCCCAACGGCTACCTGAATGTAATTGCAAGTAACCTCACACACCTTTCCCTCAAATCTCCTCAGCCAGAAACTGTATATCCAGAACTACAATGGAGCTGGGGTCAAGTAGAGAGCTGGTTTCCACAGAAATGCAGCCCATGGTGCTTAGTCTGCCCTCTTATTATCACTTGAGATAAATCCTAAGATTTTTTTCACTATAGACAAGAAATGACTGAACTCTGATCTCCATGGAGCAACTTGGGTGATGGCCAGGCAATTATGTGACTGATTCATCAAGACTGTATAAAGACCATACATCCCAGATTTAGAAATATGTCTATGGCTAGGTACTACAATTTATAAATAAAAAGTTTAAATCAGCAAAAATTGGTTATCAACTTAAATATCCATTAACAGGAACTTAAAATAGTTTATACATGCACCAAAGCAATGAATAGCCTTTGAGAGAAGATACTGGAGGACAGGCATTAGGTGCAGTGGACACATCCTGGACTCCAGCATCCCATGTCAGAGTGCTTGGGTTTAAGTCCTGGTTCTGCTTCTAATTCCAGCTTCTTGTTAATGTATCACCTAGGAGGCAGTAGGCAATGGCTCAAGCAATTGAGTGCCATGTGGGAGATGTTGGAGTTCTAGGCTCATGGTTTGGCCTGGCCCAAGTATGCTTATCGCAGAGATTTGGGTAATCAATCCAGCAGGTGTAATATCTGTCTCTGCCTTTTCAGAAAATGAAAAAGGCAAAGTTCTATTAGATGTCAGTTGGTGTTCTTTGAATGGGGAGGGGAACTGCCTTGTTTAAATACACTTGACAACCATGAGTTTATACCATGGTGTTGTGTTTAGGCAAGTTATTTGTTACTTTATTTCTGAGAACCACTTAACATGTGAATGGATCCAGATACTTTGAAAGAGGTGGAGTGAGTCAGATGTCCAGGATGATTAACTTCTTCAGAGATAAAATAGTACTTCAAACACGGAAAATGTCAAGACTTTTGAAGGTCTGAGAGACAAAGAATTAAAGTGCTAAGCCTGAGTTGTTAAGATTGCTTTCCCTTGACTTTATGGAAGATGATGGTCAAACTTCTTCGTATTAATTCTGGTTAACCATAATGTTCCATTCTGCTATAAATATGTAGTCACTTTTAAGGACACCATTTAGAATTTTTAAATTAAAGTGAAAATGTGTCTTCTGAGCAAGAGCAATGAATTTTATTTAATCAGCTTTCCATCCATCACTGTGTAATGCATGCAGTTTCTGTTAATGCATTGGAAGGTGCAAGTATGGTGCTGATGAATTATGGAAACCTTATAAGTATGCTTAGTGCATTAAACCCTTTCTGCTAACACTCCCTGCAACCTCCCAGCAGATATGGCCCAAATAATTTCAGGTAAACAAAGCCTCTTAATCATCTTTAATATTCAAAAGGGAGCACACAATTAGTTAATATGCATAACAATTTAAAAATATGAACACATTTTCTGTGTGCTAAACTCAGCTGCATTATTGCTTGAATCTAGTCTATTAATTGAAAGCAAATATGAAAATTTGTGCTCAAGTCTGGGTTTATATTAATTATATATTGTGTATCCTGTTGAATTGAAAGATTAGAAGATAATTCATAAGGTTAGTGTTTATATCCTCAAAACGTGAATCAACATTTATCACTCAAATACAAATTAGGGGCACTTGCAACTAGGAAAGGTTTAATTCTACAATTTATATTTGAAATTAGAATAAAACAAGGGCTGCTACCTACAGCCAAATTTTAAGAGAAACATTTTATGAACACATTAAGTACAGGCCAGTACACAGTAAAATTCAAAGTGTAATTATGGATTGTTTACAAAGTCAGCTCAATATTCAATGGCCTGATATTTTGACGGAAATGTTGAGCTTTTGCCCAAAAGATTTGTCTCCTTTTTAAAAGTTGGTAGCCTTATGAAATTATTGAGTGGTTGTGCAAAGTGTTTGTTTATTCATCTCAAAATTGTACCTACCATTTGTTGAGCATTTGCTGTATGTTTGTAGCTAGGCTTATCCTGCAGGCCTTACCTTAGATCTTACAGTCATGAGGATCATAGTGCATGAGTTAACAAGCAACAGAAACTCTGACATTAAGTAACTGCTTTATGTAACAGAATATATGATAGAGTGTAGATTTGCAACCAGGACTCTCATCCTCCACTGACAAGCTTTTAAAAATTCATTAATGTATTTGAAAAATGAGGGGAGAGGGGGTTACACTCCTATCTGCGGTTTAAGTCCTTAAATGACTCCAACAGCCAGCAATGGGGGAGGCCAAAACCAGGAGCCAAGAACTCAATGCAGCATCTCAACTGCTTGGGTCATCTCTTGCTTCCTTCCATGGTAGTTAGAACGGAGGAAGATGGAATGGAGAACAGAGCCAGGATTCAAACCCAGGCACTCTAATATAGGTTGTAATTGTCACAAGTGCTAACAACCATTGTGCTAAATGTTTGCTCATGATAAAATGGTTTGAAATTCTCACTCTTAATGAAGATAGTTTCCTCCTAAACATCATCCAAGTATTTATGAGCCTTCCAAAAGCAATTGCATCAGTATCTAACATTCTGTGTGCTCTTGTTATTGCTTTGAGTGGTAAGGTCTATATTCCCTCCGCATGAATCAGGATTGACTTTACATCCTGTATTAACTAAATTCAAAAGAGGTTGTTAACTTTGTATGCTAAGTCACAGGTGGTAAGATGACCTCTTAGAACTGACATAAGGCAAGAACAACAAGTCTACTCAAACTCTAGACTTTGAATCCCTGGCTCAATGCTCTATCTACTTACCTACTCTGCAAGAAGCACATACCCTATGCTTCTCCTTTAAAGTTTTCCACCATATCTGATCTAAATATGCTCCATTTCTGTACATCCTGGTCTCAGTGATTAATAGGATAATGTAATGAAACTCCAATAAAATACAATTTGGAAGTGTAATGATTTGAGAGCTGCCTTAGAAACTACAACCTTGGAAATGACTCACATGGGACACAAAGGCAGGCCCAGTTTAAGTGCAGGACTTCTCCCAGTGCTTGCAAATCACACTGCTCATCAGTTTACCAGATTAATAAAGGGAATTCTAAAATGCAGCAAGTGCAAATGTATGAGGACTTGCTAATGCTGGGCTGCACTATCCTGGGTGAAGAGTTGTGGATGAAGTAGAGTGAATGTGCCCCTGTGGAGGACTTGGTTGGCAAGGTAAAGACACTGCTTTAGGGAGCCATCGTTCAACTTCAACGACCGTTAACCGGGCCAAGGTATCCTTTAACGAGTGCCATGCCACCTCTCCAGGTTCCCTTGTGCTCCAGCTTCTCATGGAAAGGATAGTGTGCCCCATTCTGTATCCCAGTGCAAAGTCTGTTTTGAAAGCTGAATTCTCTTATAGAGGTAGCTTAGAGCTTTTCACAGAGCTTACAAATTAGATCCCTGTTTGTTGATCCAGATGTGGAAAGAAATATAGCTTTCCTAAGGGCGAAACGGAACTGTGTAGAGGCACTAGAACAATTGATTTCAATTAGCCTTAAATAGTAGTAATGAATTCTCCAAAGCACTCTTCCCAAAATGTCCTTCAGCTGATAATTTATTTCTACTCCGTTCCCTCTTCAGAGGGAAACCTTTAATGGACTGTCTTTTTGCAGCAAATCTTATTTTAACAGTTAATATGCAGAAGAAGTGGTCCAGTTCCCTTGACACATGTGTCTGATTTCAATTTAGCAGGAATGGGAGGAGAGGTGAGGGAAGTACCAATGTGGGATATGGAGGCCTCCTCGACGAAATGGGCTCTGGGTTTCTTACAAATCTCTCCAAATTCAGCAAGTTACTGGGCCATCTTTTAAATCTTGGATAATGACATTTTGGCTAAAATATAATCTTCCATTTGTAAAACTATATAATCTAAAAGTTCAACTATAGAGTATCCATCAGATTAAGATTATAGTAATTTCTTCTAATTCATTCCAGAAAAAATAACAAATAAGTCATGATTCTGTAGACCTCTTACTTCCATTTTAAGTTTCAAATATCCGAGTCCCTCTTCCTGTTTCTTTTGTCTGATCCAATTTCATGGTGAACTGCTCATTCAAATACCCAATACTCTGCGTTAATCACTTGGTCATATGTATTCTTGTCCCTCTCTCAAGTTCTGATTCCATGTTTAATTCTTAGAAGTTTCTATTTAATTTGATTTCTGTGTGGTTTTAAATAATATTCACTGGTATTGCAAAGTCCACATGCAGAGAGGGGTCTACGTGCAGAGAGACAGAAGTGAAGAAGAATCAGACCTAATGGATTAAATATCCCATGTGGTAGAAATTGAAGTTCAGCAATACAGTAGTGGGTATTGGTAAGGGCAGGACCAGGGCTTGGAAGGAAGCACAAAAGTACACTAACAGTTGGGAGGGCATGGGAACCAAGAGTGACCAAACAAAGCTGCAGGGCCATGTAAACCCATAAGAAACAATCTGGGCAAATGCATTTAGGAGTAGCTCCCTTGTGAATAAAGACTGGTACGAGAAAGTTTAGGGTGTTGTGATTTTCAGGGCTCCTTCCAACACTCTACAGCACAGAGACTTTATTCTTTCTACATTTTCTTCATAAACCAGGTATGTTTGGGAGTGATAGAGGATTGATTCTGTAGCAATCATCTTGAAGGTAACCTAGAGACACTTGAAGGAGCTCCAGCTGTCCCCTTGTCTCTACTCACAGCCTTTATAATTTTTGCTTGTGAGACAGTTCCCCATCTGCACCCCAGCAAGAAGATCCTGCAGTATATAAGCTCCATCTTTGCATTTGACTTCTCTTGGGAGTCTAGCACATAGGTCTGGCAGTGACGGCTCAGGAACCGATGGCGGGCATCCTTGTGTCAGCTTTGACTTCTGGTATATCCATGATACCACATCCTGGTTGTGCTCAGGATGTTGTATAGGACACGTAGGGAAAGAAGCAAAGATAGAAGTGAGGAGTGGGCGTGATGGCTCATGCTTTCCAGCCACACTGACTGCTTCCTTTGCTCTCGCGGATTCTTTCTCCACTTAGTCAGAAAGCCCTGAAATAGTGCCTGCCACTCATCCTAACTGGCTCTTTAATTTGGTCATTTACATTTCCAGAACATCACTGAAGTCTTTCTATCAGACACCATGCATAAAATAGGAAAATCAGGTACTCTGTGCTAGCGACCTCAAGCTCATGAGCATCTACAGTAACACCATCACTGCTTGATTAGCTACAAGTAAAAGACTTCATTTGTAGCATTGACTTAAAAAGTAAGAATAACTTTCAGCGTGTGTCTGGATAGTGATTTAAATGTTTCGAGCTAAAACTGTTTGTTTGACAAAAGCCTTGTGTCAGACCCTGATGTGTGGTGAGGATGAAACACATGGTTGCTTCTGACACCTGTCTCCACTTTCTCATCACTCGCTCTCCCAGCCCTTTCTACTCACCACTGGCTGTGTGACCTTGGGCAAGTTGCTGAATGTCTCCTAGGGTCATCTTCTGCCAAGACCAACCCTTGCTGAAAATAACAGCTTATAAGGATTAAATAAGAGTGTGCATGTAAAATCTTTTGTTTCATGCCTGGAAAATGGAGACTTGGTATGTTGCCATTACAGTTGTTAATCTTAAACGCATTCCTCATCCATGTCTTTACATTTCCCTACACAGGGATGCGTATAATCTGTTCTGGCTTTGCTTGGGATCACCCTGTGGTACAATTTTGCTTTACTGTTGTTTTCACTATTCCATCTCTTGACAATTCTTTCTACCACTACCCCAGCCCAGGCAGCAGCCCCAAACTGATCTGCTCTGAGCCAACTCAAACAGACGCACGCAGCACAGATGGACACCCAGACTCCTCCCTGCAGTGTGGAACAGCTTTAAGCTGTCAAATCACACAGTAGTCTCATCTGGCCCCTGTCCACCGTGAGATCACCATCTCAGCCCTAGGCCTGGTCTTTTCTTTCACCCTTTACAGTGGAATTCTCTGTCCCCCTCTCCTCTTTAAAAAAATTCTTCTCACCGTTTCTCTGCCACCGCCCCCCTCGCTTAACAGAGCTGACTATTTCATCTGCATCTTCTCTCTCCCATTTCCATACTGATGGATGAGGCTGTTCCATCCAACTGTATCTGAGTTCCTTTGGTCCTTGCCTCATTTGGGGGGTTTAATTCCAGCACTAATGTCCATGGCAGTATTATCTCAAATCAGAATATATGGCTACAGTGTGCTGATGGAACTACAAGGAGAGCCAGGTGCCTCTGGCCCCAATTCTTAGTCAAGAGTTCCACAAGACTCACAGTGACAATGCCAGGTTAATGAAAGCCATCTGTATGCTCAAATCTGGCCATGAGGGCAGTAAAGTCATGGTGCTCAGTACTTTAGTTTCCCTTGACTAACCCAGAATGAATTTTGTAATTTGAAATATTGAAAATTTTGTCAACATGTGGGGAAGGAAATCACTGTTTATCCAGTGCTAATCATACCCTGGATTTCTTTGATTGTAAGTATGAGTAGAATGAATCAGCAAAGGCAGAAGTATATTCCAGAGAAAGAATTTGTCCAGAATCTCTCAAGCCAAAGCCGCGGCTGAGTTAGCACATATAATTGGGTTCAGAGTGAAAATGTGCTGCTGCTAAGGAAAGTGATTCAAGGGATACTGACAGAGCTGACAGGTATGTCAGCAATCAAACAAGTGCTCTAGTCGAATATGCTTCCCCAAACTCCCCGATCTTTCAGGACAATAACCTTTCCACTTAGTTTTAACATTGGTCAATGAAGTACAAACAGCACTTACCAAAAATTCTGCCAGAGAATTTCATTAACCAGAAACGCTAGTATTTATGCTCTTCCAGGATAATTTTGTTATAGATCATGAATCTGTACAGATAATTTTATTCCTGCAATATACTGCATGAAACTATTATATACGAGATAGGTTTTCTAGGTGCTTTATTAGTAAAAATTAAATATATAGTATGTAGTATATGTAGTTATAATAAAGAATTATGAAATTCATCTCTAATTCCTACACTCTGAATATTTGAAAAACATGTGTATAATAGAGCCTAGAATACAACATTGAGATCAGTTATTTCTCATCTTAAATTGTTTAAAGATGTGTGTGTGTAATCAAATTTGGTTGCTTGTCAAATGACACATTAAATATACATATATTCAATAAGTAATCTGTGCAATTTGTACCTGACTCCATTGCCTGCTCAGCTTGATTTCTCATAAATAGTGCCCCAAACTGTATTGGGGAATGACCCTTCCCCACTGCAAGCAATGAAATACATACTTAAAAGGTCTATATTTAATAACAGAGCTTACAGAAATAACTTGCGTGTTTTTTCTTGTATTAGTTATGAATGTGGTAGGTTTTTAAAAACATAATATTTAATATATTTAGTGAGCAACATTTTATTTCAAATACATATAAGAGTATTAATATTACATATAAAAGGGATGAAAATCAAATTTCTATAACTCTTCTAAAGGAGGCTTATGTCAATTTTATTTCATGACTGAAAATTTTAATTTTTTATGTATTTTTTATTAATTATGTTGCATTATGTGACACAGTTTCATAGGTACTGGGATTCCCCCCACCCCTACCCAAACCCTCCCACCATGGTGGATTCCTCCACCTTGTTGCATTACCACAGTTCAACTTCAGTTGAGATTCCCCCATTGTAAGCATATACCAAACATAGAGTCCAGCATCTTATTGTCCAGATAAGTTCAACGGCTTCTTGGGGAGACCATCTTTAGTCTGCAGGTAGGGCCGGCAGAGTATCATCCCGATCAATTAACAGCCCCAACATGACATCAGTAACAACTTATAACATTATGGAATTAATTGACATAGTATTGAGTAACCAATATGTTAAAAAAAAATGCAAGTACTTAACCACATCCTGTGACTTCTTCATTGACATTTCAATTTTAGTTTATATACAACCGGGTGCTATACACTTTAAAATGGCTATAGATTTTCAGCTGTCTTGTGCCTATTTTCATTGTAGTATTTAGCATTTTATAGCGTTGAAGCATAATTTTGCTGAACCTGGCTTTTTTTTGGGTTGTCTAGACTGGCTTATAACTCTAACAAGACATATGTCAACAGTTTAGGTGCAGAACAGTTTTAGGTGTGTGCAGAGAAATCTTCAATACCCTAGTGAGGAGTAACTAATCTTTGTGTCCCACCTAATAAGGTATAAATGAATCCATGTTGACCGTTTCCTGTTTGACTCTAAGCTTTCCTTGTTGTTCTCCATTCTAGATTTTTTGTTTGGTTGGTTGGTTATCTGTTTTCAGGGGTTTCTGGGGCGATCCTGATGGTCATTGCCAGAGAGGGTGGGGACCCAAAGTTGGAACCACGTGAGGACCAGAGAGAGCTCCCCTCCCTAGTCCCAAAGGAAGTTTACTGTTCTTCTGTTTCTGCGGACTGCTCAGGGCTCTTGGCTGTTGTTCTGATGCCCTTGGATCCTGTGGTAGATCAAAGTGGGTGTGGATGACCTCAGAGTTCTTGGCCTCCGAAGGCACTCCCAATTCCCCGTGGTCTCTTTGGTAGTTGGGATGTAGTCCTTGGTGAAGATCTGGGAGTCTTCAGGGTTGGAATATAAGCCTCCTTCTGTCCCCCTGTTCTGCTTCGGGGTCCCCTTTGCTCTGTGCATATGACCTCCTGTCAAGAGGTTGTCAGGATCGCTCTTGATTCTCCCTGTGTCTTTGTAGTTTATTGTCTAATGCTGATTCGAGTCTGTTGTCTAGGAGTTACCAGTTATGATCCTGGTTGGTTGTATTTCACATCTTCCTCACACTTTCTAGGGAGATGGAAGATTTCTCTGCTCTCCCTCCCCATTACAAAATGTTTTTTTTTCTTCTTTAATACAGTCCATCTTCCCTTCAAATTAGTTAAATTCAAGCTATCAGGACAGTGTTTCCAGGAAAATTCAGAATCCAATTGGTTTTACTTTTTCTAGCCTCCCTGCCCTCTGACTTTCACTTTGGAGAGTTTCTTTACTGCTTTTGATTTTCTGTGGCCTCTGTCATATTTACTCTCCTTAATCAGAAGGGCAAAGGAATTAGTAGTTTGAGACACAGAAGCCTGTGAAACACATGCCTGCTACTGAAGCTACTTCTGTGCTTTCTAGGTGACTTAATACGCCGGGGCTATCATTTCTTCAAGTGATTCTGTCAGAGTAGCTTGCAGGAAGTCATTGAGTCTCACCTCAAAACTGGACCCCAAACTAGAGGGAGGTGACCCGCTCTCAGCTTAGGCTGATGTGATACTATCATCAATTCATGATAAAATCTTGAATCTTAATATTCTATGAATTTTACCTCCCAGTGACTTTTTGGAGAATTGTGGTTTTCTCTAAAAGAACATTGAGAAACTCAGTAGTTGACCCTACTCTGCTGCAGGAATGATTCTTAATGGGATAAAATAGTTTTAAATAGGCATCTTAGGTGTATAGGTGGATAACAAACTTCCAAAGGTCCTAAATATAGCTGAGGGAAGCTCTACAAGCTCTTGTTACAGGAACATTCACTACGGGGGTGCTTTGGTTATTGCTTCTCATGTGTGCCCATTAATATTTCCCTGACGAAACTCTAGGAAACAGGTGGCCTGCATGAGTTGAAGGTCCCCATTTAGGGACCTCAGGGTGGTGTTTTGTTTTTTTCATTTCTGTAATTAGACTATTTTCTCAATTTTTATGTGATGCATACATCCCCGTTTCTCATCTTCCATTTGTATACATCTCACATTTATTATATAACATCTTGGAATATATAGAAGCTTTCATTGCTTCATTTGAGAAGCACCTGGTTTAGGTCAAAAGATAAGTATCTCTTATCCATCCCCCAATCCTATTGCTCTATATGCTAGTAGCACTCATTGGAAGTTACTGCAGCAAGTCTGAACTAATTTTGATGTCTCTAGCAGATAGACAAGTTTGTTTATCTTCTGTGTCTAGACAAAAATAATTCCCTGCATATTCATTATACTGTTACCATATCAGTAAATTCTTCAAATAAGTAATATTTTAATTTTGTAAATATCCAACAATTTGGCATCTGACACTATGCACTTAGGCTTGGACTCATTTACTGAGTAATCTTGGGCAGGCTTTTTCTCTCCATGTGTGCACTGGTTTTCTAACTTGCAAGACAGGAACAAGCAATGATAGCATCATGGTGTTAATCTTCACAACTGCTGAGAATCTGTGAAAGTGCTTACCACATGTTGGACCTACAATGTGCTTAGTCATTGTTAGGTACTAAACTGCTACTGGAGAGACTCCCTGTGGTACTCAAGCATTCATGAAGGATCTACTTCTTATGCCTTTTCTTTCTGGACTACAGTGATGAATAATAAAACATAGTCTATTCTTCAGGGGAAAGTGGTCCAGGGGAGAGCTCTGGAGTTATTTATAAAACCTATAGTTTCGTTACAGACAATAATGACTATTAACATTTAACAAATACTTAAGAATATTTTCATATTTCAAGAGACTTACGAGGTGCTATTTTACACCTTGTTTAAATGAAACAATGGAGATTTAGGCAGATTAAATAACTCATCTGTCAGACTCCGGAAACTGCTCTTCATTTCTCCATGTTGAGGACCAAGCTGGGAAAGACAATCATCCACAGAAGAAAAAACACTGTTTTCAACACCTGTGATGAGGGATGATGTCAGCTGGGTAATAATCAAAGGAACAGTTACCAGAAGAACCAGGGAGTGACCAATGTTCTAAATCACAGGTGCAGAGTTTGGGAGGGAGTGATGGCAAAGGGAAGGTTCATTGGGAATGGCTGGGTCTTAAATGCTGATGCTCTTGAATTCTGGGAATGTGTTGAAGAGACTTTTAAAAGAAAAGATGACATGATTCACCCCCACCCCCCCAAAAAAGGTGGCCCATGTTTGGCCTCAGGAAGCTTTCTGGACGAAACTCAGAATAAAATGAACGTAATGAATCTGGTGCTGGAGGAGAAGTGCACACCGAGTTATGGGTGCCACATCATTGGGGTGATTTGATGACTTCTTTCCCAGGGGATGGTTGATTATAGAGTCATGGCAGTGGCCATGTAAATGGGGGTCACTGACATCATCTTACTGCTTATTTTTGGGGGGTAACTATGAGCTCAGGAGGGCGACCAAACATCATTCATGGTGAGGAAACCAGAACAAGGGATCCCGGGCTGGTTCTGAGAGGGTGATCAGATATGGACAGTTAAATGGCAGAGGAGAGGGGAGGGTGGAAGGGGCTGCTCATGAAGGACTGCTGGAAAGCAGCAGACATCACAGCACATTTGGAAAACCTCCAGGAGCTGGTCAGGCTGGGACAGGGCTTCTCAGCCTCAAAACTATTCTCATTTGTTTGGAGAGTTTTTTGTTGTGTACAGTGTGGACTGTGCAGCAGTTGCCTAGCCCCCAAACTCCAGGTGCCAGTACTGATCCTGCTCTCTCCTGTTACAAGGACCAACAGTACCCAGAGTCATTGCTAAACGTCCTTGGAGGGGCAAGATCCTGCCACTCTCCATCCAGTTCAAAACCATTGCCAGGACTTGGCATGTGAAGGAAGAACATAGATGACGTCACACACTGCAAGAAAAGCAAAAAGGAGATTTTAAGAGCCGTAGTACATCATGACCAAAAAGGATGGATGGGCTTGAAGTTCAGTGGAAAAAAGTGAGGGATTTCAGAAAAATTGCTGGGCTTCTGTGGCTTGCAGTGGTTCAGGATATGAGAACATGGTACAGGAGTTCTTTAAGAAAGGCAGGATTAGAGCTGAGAGGAAGTCCCTGGTGGAGAAGGAAAAGGAGCTACAAAGGCTGGAGAACCAACAGAACTTAGTTCTGGAGAGAAAGCAGTGCATACCACTTTGATTAGCCCCCTCCTGTGCATTAACCGTGCAGCTTTCACAAACATGAATGAAGCAGAATGGTAATCTTGTGAGGAAATGCTGCTTCAGCCAGCAAAGGCAAATGGAGAGCAAGGTGGGCTGTGTCAGGTGTCTGCTCCTCGAAAGGGAATCTAAAAGCAATCATGGATGCAGACACAGGGAAACAGATGGTCCTTACGATTGTCCTCAGTCACTTGACAAGCTGGAGAAGTAATTGTTGCCAAGGAAATCATAAAAGCACGATTGTGCCAACAAGAGCTGCTGCCATGGCCTCTGATTAAGGGCATACTTCCGGAGGCAAGGAAAAAGAAAATACAGAGCGACAGAGGGAAATCAATTAGCTCCTTGCAGATGGGCCTTCGCCATCCCAGAGAGTGTTATTGCTGCTAATTATGAGGTTAAGTAAGATGGGAAGAGATAACAGAGGGTGGTGTCCAGGGATTGGGAGGTAACCTGACAGCAGCCGTAGTGCCTGAGACCACTACAGAACAGCTGTGAAGGGCCGACCGAGACCTAGCTGCCAGACCTGCTCAGAGCCCATGCCAAATGCCCTGAGGATGTGCAAACTCAGGTTCAGAGATGGACTGAATTGTGAGGGACCTTCAAATCCCACTGGCTGGAGAAGTACAGTGTGTGTGTATGTGTGCAAGAGCAGATGGAGGAGAAAGAGGGGGAGGAGTACTAGAGTGGGAAGCATATGTATAAATATGTATCAGAAAGAATATTTGTAAAGCCAGAGCCTGGGGCAATAATTTGAGTATTTGATCAAAGTTTTTTTATCCTTCATAATTGAAATATTGACATTTCTTGGGCATGTGAAGATGAATTTCAGTTATTTTATTGGTTCTGAATTCTCTACAAATAAGACACATAAAAACAATGAGGCTTCAGAAGCAATTGCCATAAATAAGTTATTTGCACTTTTTATAGCTCTTCACATGATTTTGTCTGATCTTGACAACAGCCCTGTAAGGGAAGAGGAGGTGTTAATATCTTCATTTTTTTTTAATTTGATAGCTATGGTAATGCTATCTTAAGTATTTTCAGCCTTCCATATCTTTCCAGACAGTTGCAAGAGGGTTGAGATTTAAAATGAAAAATCAAGCCTTGATTCTCAGTCTGGTGTTCCTTCCATTACAGATGCTAAAAGAAAAGTTTATATATCTAGAATCATAAACCCAGAGCAGATGTGAGAATCTCAGTTGCCTGACCACATCTTTTGATGGTAACTGAAGTCACTTTTCTCAGTTGGTCTTTCAAGCCACTCAGTCTACTAAAGCCCACCCAAATCACTTATAACATGCACTGACTTCTTCTACCAGCCTACATCCTTAGAACTAATACAGCCTGTCTCTTCAACCAAGTTCCTGATTAGTTCTACCTGAATTTTCCTTGCATCAAACATTTCTCAGGGTGCAGCTTATCAGGCTAGTCTACCTGTGGTGCCAGAATTCCATGAGTGCCAGTTGTAGTTCCAGGTGCTTCACTTCTGGTCCAACTCAGTGCTTACAGCCTGGGAAAGCAGAACATGACCCAGGCATTGGGCCTCTGTACCCATGTGGGACACCTGGAAGAAACTCCTGGTTCCCAGCTTCAGACCAGCTCAGCTCGGGCCATTGCAGATGGAAGATCTCACTGCCTTTCCCTGTAATTCTTTCAATTACAGAATGAAATCCTTAAAAATTGTCAATTCTTTGCATCATCTTGTTGCATGCAAAACCAGTTATGTTCACTAGTATGAAGTCTTTTTTCCCCCTCATTGCAGAGGGAGAGAGATTCACAACTATCAAGATTGGGCCAGGAAGTCAGAACTTCTGGTCTGCCATGTGAGTAGCAGGTACTCGAGCGTTTGAGCCGTTACCCAATGCCTCCTGGAGTGCATGTAATCAGGAAGCTAGAATCAGAAGCAGAGCTGAAGCTCAATCCCAGGCACTCTGATATGGAATGTAGTGATGCCTTTGTGACCATGCCACACACATACAGACTCTAATAAACACTGACATTTTTATATAGACTTCAAAAATATTAGCTGAATATTTTAAAGTGGGTGTCTTATAGGTAGAAAGATAGTCATCCAGTAATTTCATATGGCTCAGGCTCTTCGTATCATGGTGTGAAGAGGACTTTTTGCCATTTTTCCTTCCCCTAAAAGAACTCTGCTCATCTGAGCAAGTTGCTATCCTTGGCTCCAAAATAAGATGAGAAAGGACATTTTCTACCTTCCCAGTCTCCAAATCCCAGAAAGAGAAGAGAATGAATTTAAGGAATGAAAGTTTCAGGGAAAGCATTTGGTTAAGAGTAGAATAGTTCAGGCACTCGGCTGGCAGAAGAAATTAGTCAAAATAGAGAGAAGGTAAGGGAAGAAATGGGCAAAGGGATGTATAGAAGTGTCTGTGTGTGTACACGTGTGTATGAGAAAGTACTTAGGTGCTGTGAGACAGAGGCTGGAACTGCAGCAGCACAAGTTATGGAAAATCCTGGTTACTGGTCACCCGGGCCACTCCCTATATGGTACCACCTGTTACCAATGATAGATGGAAGCCAAGGCAGCACCTGACATGTGCCAGGATGGAGAACACCCAGTGGTGCCTGCCTCAGTGCTACACCTACTATCCTTTAGTAGCCATCTGTCACTCCTTGATCTCCCCAAAAGTAACGACTCCACTCTGGCCTGAGATCTTACATGCACCCTATTTCCCCTTGTATTGACAAGTCCTACTTGCATCAGGAACCCCAACTTGACCTATTGTCTCCAATACATTTGCAATTTGTTTGGTCAGTTTACCCCAGACAAGTCTTTCAGGGACAAAATTCCCACCTTGCACTTGAATATGAATTTATAAAGCACAAAGCATTTTTTGACCCAATATTCCTTTAGATTTTTCCTTCCAACATATTTGTCCACTAAGTCAAAGAGACAAATGAGATTTAAAAATTTCCAAAGGCTATGTCTTGCCTATTAGGATGTCTAATAGTTTTCTCCCACTTCAGTATTTGTTCAGACAATAATTGTGTTCCAGGTACTTCAAATGGATCTGTCTGGTCTTGGTATGCCACACGAATGAAAGCGAATGAACCCAGGTTTTGGAAGGCTTTTGAAGTAACGTAGGAATGAATTAAGCCTGAACTGTTGAGAGCTATATTGTTATACAGGCTATAAAAACATGTACTTTGTGATTTGCTTTGTAAAGCCAGGAGTACTGAAATAGTTTATTCATACACTTCTCATTTTTTGAGTCCTAAAAAAAATAACGGGGCCAAACGATTTGAAATATATTTGAAGGCCTGAGACTGTTGAAAGGAGATCAATTTCGTAAAGATTACTTCCTGTTCAATACCACAACTTCCGTATTCTTTAAACTCCTTCCCACGTGGAGTTCAGTTGCAGGTGAGACTCCTCATCCGAGCTCAGGTACAAGGGACTCTGGCTTCATAACTATTAATAACGCAAAAATTGACATTCAACAAAAGGCAGAATGAAGAAATCAAATGTGAATGGCTGTGCAAAATTTACAACATTAAGAACTTTGGAAAGTACATTCTACATGTCAAAAGGTATCAGTTGAGAATATAGCCAAACTTACAATACACTTGCATAGAGTATATGTATACTATTTGTTCATCAAGTCATATCCAATCACCAGTTTGCACAGTTCAGTGGCTCCCCAGTTTAGCATGCTTCAAAATTACTTAGTAAAATTGTTAAAACACATTTTTGGCCTCAGCCTAAGAATTTCTGGGATTGAGCCTGCTACCAATTGAGAAACACTTTGAAATCCTCTGCTGTAGACAGATCCCTTAGTAACTTTCCACTTCACCCACTGGTCTTCTATGTACAGAGCCAATCCAGGATTTTCCCTAACCATCATCTTCACTTGACTGCCATGTTGGATGGGGCTTGCTGCAAATGTTGTATGCTTTCTCAATTTTCTCTGCATCTTTCAAAAGGCAGTTTTGTTAGCTTTTAGAATAAGGTCGCATGGTAAACAAACATTGCCATCTACATATCTAAAAATGCTTTTATTCTATTTTGATGTTAAAGTGGTGCCTTGAACTTCCTCTTCAACCATTATTTTTTGCTGCCTTCTATCAGAAAAGTACTTACTCTATGCCTACAAAGCTATCATGCAAAGTAGTTATAAAAGAAAATTTTATTCAGTTGTTTCCCTTCACCCATAATGCTTTGGAAGTTTTATCTTTTGAAGAGTAGATAGTAGAGAACATTCTTTACAGACTCATGGTTAGAGCTGAATCAGTGTCTAACACATTCAGGTATTTGACACTGGCCCAAAGCATATGTCCAAGAAAATATAACTTGGGATTGTGTTGTGATTGTTATTAACATTTAGATTGTTTTGAAAAATAATCTGAACATCTTTACTGATATTTTACTCCCTGAAGTCTTAAGAGATTGCATATTCCAGTGCAATAGTGCAGTTGAGTGGTACACAGGGAGTTTAATTATGTGCCTTCCTGTGAAAGCCTTTAGTGGGAAGCCAGAGCATCTACACAGTGGGAAATTGATTAACTCAATCAAAATCATCTTCAAACAGCTCCAAAAATATACCTATCAGCTTGTGACTGAGGAAAGCAGTCAAGCTTCAAGAGGAGGAGTCCGGTGAATGGATCATTTTCTCTGAATTATTAGTTTAGACAAGCAGAATAGTATATGATCATTCCCACCTGGAGACTCCCTTGGACTTTCAGACTCTTCTTGGAGCAAATTTTGAAGATTTGTTTCAGTTTCTGGACTTCAGAAATATAGGTCTTACAGAACCTTGTTTAAAGAAAACATACCATGGTCATAATTGTGTAAATGTACTACAGCTCCTCACTGCACTTCACTGTGAAGCGCTGGCTCTGCATAGAGATTGAGCCATCTCACAAAACCAGGTAATGAAGAGAACAGCCCAACGCCCCATGCTGCCTCACCTCAAGAGTAGAGTACAGACTTCTAGGTAATCTATCCGACAGACATAAGGCACAAGATTGCTTTTTCTCTCCTTTCTGCACGACTAGATGGCTTACCAATGAGAATGACAGAAGAACTAAGAACTACATTTTTCTTCATGAAGTGCTTGAGTATGTCTAGAAATTGTGTTGTGCATACATGTGCACACACACATGCATGTTTTTATCTTTGGCCTGTGGCTGAATAAAAACTAAAAATTTTTTAACAAAATAACTTGTGAGAAGCTGGTCTACGGAATAAAGTCAGCTTTGTATTAATGAAGTCATTTATGTCCTGGTCAAGCTCTCCAATGTCAGCAGCCACCACTCACAGTTGCACTGTGTTCTGGCCACATATGATCACTAATGTTAGAATTTTTGTTCCAAACCAACTAGCAAATTCCTGCTCGTGCATCACGTCCAACCTTTCTATGAAACATGACCTATAGCGATACACAGCTCAGAACACAGGAATGAAGTTATGGACAGAGGTGGAAAGTGGCTTTAAACTCCATGAAACTAAGGTGCTTAAAACTTCAGTTCTCCTCCATGCACCTCTTTTTCAACTCCCTTGGACCCACTGCAAATGAACTTACTCGACATAATAGGAGATACTAGGAAATCAGAATTACCAAAGCAATATGAAAGAGATGTCTCCTTTGGCTTCAGCTAAAACCACCCTGGAAAAGGTTCCTATTGTTTTCAATTGAAGCAAGCATTGATTTTGATCCTTGGACCAATATCTGTGACCAAGGAGGAGAGACAGTCTCTGCGGTCGAGCTTCTACCTTCCAAAAATTATTCTAAAATACACTTATACTTCACTTCACCTTTCATCTGGAGGAAAACTTAATGAAATGTTGTCCTTCATGAGTAAGGTTTGCTTTTTTCTACTTTTTTTTTTATTCTTACTGCTAGAATGAGAAGTGTAGCCATTTCCTTCACTGGTGCCATTTGTATGCTGGAATGCCTCAAACAGCCCATGCAATGATTCCCTTTGCCTCTCTTGAAATTGACTAAAGTGTCACTATCTCAGCAAGTATTCTTTAATATCTCTAAATAAAAATACAAACTATTCACTGAGATCTACTATATACTTCATATGCTTTTGTGGGTATACTTGTAACTTGTATGATACATGTCTTTTTCCTCCCATATTTTCCAGTGAACTGTTTATCCTCAATTTTTTTAAAGATTTGTTTACTTTTATTACAAAGTCAGATATACAGAGAAGAGAGACAGAGAGGAAGATCTTCCGTCCGATGATTCACTCCCCAAGTGAGCAACAGATCTGAAACCGGGAACCAGGAACCTCTTCCGGGTCTCCCACGCAGAGGCAGGGTCCCATTGCTCTGGGCCGTCCTCGACTGCTTTCCCAGGCCACAAGCAGGGAGCTGGATGGGAAGTGGAGCTGCCGGGATTAGAACCAGTGCCCATATGGGATCCCGGCATGTTCAAGGCGAGGACTTTAGCCGCTAGGCCACACCACTGGGCCCAATCCTCAATTTCTAATGCAATGTTTGACACATTGGTGTTTAATTTTGTGATTGAAACAAATTACAGCACTGAACTCCTTAAATTACAGATGTGTATTTATGTATCTTATGCTAAGGCATGAGCATCACAATTCATTTGTACACTCTTCAAGATCACCACAGTGCATAACACATAGCAATTGCTAAATAAATGGGCATTCAGGATTCATGTCAAATGAATGAATAGATGAATGGGGAACAGATTCTATCCACCAGTTTTTATTTGCTAAAATGATATGGCTGCCATTGTGGTTTGACATGAGGCCTACAAAGATTTTTTTCTGCAACTTGTTATGTGACTTAAGGCAGATAAGCAGAGGGTATTTGATGCACAGAAAAGAAAATTAGTCATTGGGGACTGGGCAATAGCGGAGGCTCATGCTGTGTTCTATTCATTTTTCATTAAATAACCCAAGAAGTCAACTCAACTTCCCTGAAAGTACTTGAGATCCAGAATGCAGAGGTCTTGTACTCTGTATTCATAGATAACTACCAAAAAATACATGACTAAGTTTTCTTCCACACAGGTTCTTGTGAGGCATCAACACCCAGCTAATGATCTGCTTCTACAGAAATATTCACTGCAGGAATAGCGTTAACTGGTGTGAGATTGCTGTGGGTAGCAGGAAAGGATGAAGGTTGTTGCAACTCACCACTGTGAATAACAGTCAGATCAGGATGATGATTACTATGGTGATGAGACATTTCTGTCTTCCTAGAACATACATAACTTGCCATTAGTCATCTCTTCCACACTGTCAGGCTGACATAACCTGAGGAGTTATTAACATCTCAAAGAGGCACTCAAGGAGTGTTACATCTGAGCTGTTTATGTCTGCCAATCCAGAGCTAAGAGCACTCTTCAAGGCCTTTGTAGGGATTTTGTACCGTATTAGAAAACAGGAGCAGACAGACTTGGCTTTTGGCCATGATGTGTTCTATTCAGACAGTTGCTGCAGTATGATTAGAAATAGTCACTTTGGAAGCTACTTTGTAGGAGCATGATCTTTAGCTATCACCGAACTTTTTGTGTTTTATCAAAATACTTGATTTTGTTGGTTGCCTAAACCCTCTAGAGAAGGTTCACTCTTTGATCAGTATGTAAATGGACATTAAGATATTTTAAAACATTGATTGTGCTAGAATCCTTTTGTGTTGGTATAACTGACCTTTAGAATAGAATAACATATGTGGAAACACTTGGATATATTTGTTTTACTATTATTTATTCAGCTATTATAGCTATAATGAAATTTAACAAGACCAATAAGATAACTATACTGCCTAATATAGTAAATATTTAACAAATGATTTCAAATAAGAATTAAAGACTACAAACTGCTATGTGTCCATACATAATCCTGAGAAACTGGAAAAAGCAAACATTGTATCCAGTCTCAAATATTTGCCGTTTTCCAAACCACAACTGATGAGCTTGGGATGTCTTGGTCCTCATTCTTTGTGCCTAGAGTGACTTTTTTCCACTTGTTCACATGATAAATGCCTGTGTCTGTCCTGACCTTATCGCTTCCCAGGCTCCACCCTATATCATCTCTGACAATTAGCAGTACCAGTTGCTCTCCCCTATATACCATTGCACAGTGTTTCTTTCACTGGCCACAGTGGACTGTAATGTCTTAGTAGTTTCATGTGACTCAAGGCCAGATGCATCATTCAGCCTTGTATTTCCAGCACCTGCAAGAGAACTTGATAAATGTTGGCCCTAAAAGTTTCAGTATAGATGAGAAAGGGACTGCTGTGCAGCCAGAATTTGCACACTGAGAGCAAAACCAATTGCCACAGATCTAACTTCAAACCACTGAACACACATGATTGGCTCTGAAGACCCGCCCACATTTGAACATTGTTTTTGCTTGTTGTCTGGTATGGGCAGGGACTAGGAGAGTTCAATTGGCACAAGGAGGAAAGGTTCCTGAAGGAAGTTTCCAAGTTCAGCAGTCGCGAGATCAAGATTGAAGTGGTTCAGGAAAAGGGTTCAAGGGTCCCATAGCACCCAGAATTCGTCAGGTCACTAACATACAAGAGAAGATGTCCCTTGTGCGTCATTAGTTCAGTCTGCCACTGGGCGAGCAAGTGAAAAGCAGTGTGCCAGTTTGCAATGAGACTGCAAACTCCAGGGGAAAACTCAAGGTTTGCTTCCCACCACCTTCAGTCGGCATAGCAGATACCCAATGCATTTTGAATGTGCTAAAGAAAAGGAAAGCAAAGTAATCATGTGACCAGAGTGAAACTTCCAGCTTTCCTCATGAAAGCCTGGGATTTCAGTTTAGTTGGGTTTATTTTTACCTCTTGAGATCTCAAGGGCTGTGCTGGAGGTAAAAACAGAACTTCACCAAAGGACTGCTTCTATGCTGAGTCTCATCCCTGCCATTCTGTGTGGTGGAAAGGAATTTTCTGAAAGGTCTCTTGAATACTTCAAATCTCCAGGCAGCCGAACTTCAATTTCTTTTAAAATATGAAAAGATTTCCCCGACAGCCTTCTGCCCGACTCTCCCCTCAGGGTGACTTGCTGAACTCCGGAGGTTCTCTGCTGCACCTGTGTTTGATCTTGCACACACTGAACTGCAGTCCTTGGCCTTGGACTAGAGACAACTTCCAGTACTTACATAAAGGCTACTTTGAGCACTTTGCCAAGGACTTGAGACACTTTTTCAAAGAAACAAATACATTTGGTTTCCAGAGTTAGCAGGAGGCCAGGCCAAAAATAATTTTCTACCTGTTCTTTTCTTTGCTTCCATCTAGGATGTAGCTAATTATATATGGGAGTATAGGGGAGCAGCCAGCAAAGGCATTTCTTTACACATGCACACTGCACTAGAAGGAAATTCAGGCCAGGGTTGTCTTCCAGAAATGCAAAATTTAAATAGTCTCTGCCTGTGTGTCAAGGCTAACAAGCTTTAAAATGTGATGGTTTGAAAGGAAATGTAGATCACAGGCCTCCGGCTCACAATTGGTAAAAATGTGTGCTTTCTTATTGGGTGATAGAAGTCAATTTTCTGAGTGTTTGCACATCATCCCCGCATCTTTAATGTAGATGCTCCAAGGGTTGAACATCAAACAAGAAGATCTGGGTCCCAGGATGGAACTTCCTTTGGCCTTGAAGATAATCTGAGCTTCTGGCTTATTAACAGTAACATTGCCGTCAGTTGTAGCACTGGAAATGTGCTTAATGATTTCTGATTTCCTAGATGAGAATAAACAGACTTTGTTAAGTACAGTTAATGAATGGATCAGGCTGGTCAATATCTAAGAACATGAAGGGGTGTGCCTGATAAAGTTTGAATAACCTGAGTGTAAAATTAGGTCACACGAGTATAAACAGAAATCAGTTGCATCTTTTCTACCTGATGACATTTGGCACTTTTACTGGCCTGATGTTACTGGCCATGCTGTTTGGCAAGCTGAAATTCTGGTGTCTCAGATAAGATTGATAACATTGATGTGTAACTCGTTGTGTAACTCATTAAGGCCACTAAAGCAGTGATACAAAAGTAGAATCAGGTAAGTAATAAAGTATAAGGAGGAGCATTGAGTTAGTGTTCAGAGAAAGTCTCTGAATTATCAAATGTGTTAAGACATGCAAAGCTCCTGGGAAATGATCTTCCAAGCATTAAAATCGGTAACAAGCTCCCAAGTGGTACATTTGAGGGAAAGAAATTATGGAGTGGGAAAGTAGTGATATGAGATGAAGTCAACAGAAAATTAGGGAATTATGGGAGATCTTGGAGGCCACAAGGAGTGTATTTCAAGAGACAATAGGGAATTCTGAATATTTTAAGATCCAAACCACAGGATGTTGTGTGGAGAAAAGATACAGTAAGTAGAAACAGACAATTGAGAGGTTCTTTGAGGAGTTCAGGCCTTAGACAAAGGGGTGGTGAGGTAGATTTGGGATAGATTGAAGTCAGGGCCAATGAGACCGGCTCATTTATATTATACAATTATTTGTTGATGTAAAGAAAGTAAGGTAGTGGAATGCAGTAATGATTCATTTGAGGATTGATCCAGTAACTAACACCTGTAATAATCTGGAGAAGGAATAAAAATTGAGATGGGAAAGTCAGCTTCCATAGCATATTCAATGGGGGAATTCCTGTAGTTAGGTAACTGGGCTAAAACTGCTCAACTTTTTCTCTTCAGTTATTAACCAGAAATTTCCAATGCAAGTTTTCATATTTGTTGATTTTCAGATAATAGTCTCATGATCCTTTCATCCAATGGGTTTCTACATCAAGGAAAATTAAATTCCCTGTTTGCTTCATACTTAAATTGTTCACAGTATTATTTGATGTTCATGTTTCTCTTACCACTCCTGATGAGTTAAGAAAAGAAAGATGCCTTTACTCACTTCCATAGCTGCTTTTGTTGTTCTGTGCTGACAAGGAGAGAATGCTGTTGGCAAAATCTGATGTGGCTGGATGTTTGTGTTTTTTTGGAGGGCCCAAGGTGAATATAAATAATTCAAAATGGCTTTTGTGATGTTAGCTTGATTCCATTAATTCTGTCATCCAGATACTAAGATGGAAGAGGGAAAATAAAGGATTTGAAGGGCAAATTAAATCTTGATTTGGCATAAAAGCTACTTGTGGGGCTTTCACCATGTGCAAGAAGCTAAAAAATAAAAACAAAAAGCCTAAGCTAGTGTTTACCGAATACTGTGTGACTAATAGTTGTATTCAGAAAACTATAGTAGGTATAAGCATTTGAGATGAGGAAACACATTAGGGAGATCTCTTCTACTTCTGTATCTAGAAAATAGAGAAGTGGTTTCAACTGGTGTGTGCTCGATTCTGAAGATCATATTCTCAATGCTGCAGGAGCTGCTTTTCTGTTAAGAGGCTCTTTAGGAGTTCAGTATTTGGTGATGCAGGATGAAGAAAGGAGGTTACCAGCTATCAGCAATTTGGGTCATCAAATAAAGTTATAGCGAAGAGCTATCACTTATTCTGAATAAAATATCATTCCAGGACATTGTATATTGAGTTTCCTGAATTGCCTAGCAATTTCTCTGCATATTTAATGAATTTGACTTATGTAACATAAAATACAGCCTACTGCACATATTAAAGAACACAAAGGCACATTATATTGCATACTATGTTATATATATGTTTAAGTTATTTGTAATATTTGACACATTTGAAATTTCAATATGTAAACCATATATATTATATATCTTTCACAGGCTCAACAGGTTGACTTGGTTTCAATTTTGCATAACAAAGGAGGCATCAGAATGGAAATCAGGAAGAGTTTACATCATTTCCATTCTTATTATTGGATTTCTCAGGGCCTTAGGTTGTCCTTTTAAACCATAAAGTGGTTGAACTAAACATTTCTGGACTCCTGAATAGACATTTCTTGGAAAAACACAAATGACAAGTCTCGGGCATCTAAAAAGACAGAAATGAAATGGTGCTCAACATTGCTGAACATCGGGTAAATGCAAATCCAAATCACAATGAGATTGCCATTTAACAGGTGTGAAGGACTTAAAGAAAATATACTACAGTTGATCTTAGCCAAAAGGTTGAGAAGTGATGAGAAAGAAAATATAACTGCTTGTGAATATGTGAGGAAAAGGGAACTCTTTACACTGTGGGTTGGGAAGTAAACTGGCATAGTCATTACTGAGAACGGTATGGTGATTCCTTAAAGGTAAAACATGGAACTATATGATCCAGCAGTCTGGCTACTGAGGTCACAGCCAAAGGAGGTGAATTTCGTTTGTTGAAGAAATGTCTGTACTCCCATGATACTGCCACGTTACTTGTAATCACTAGAATATGGAATCCATCTAAATGTCCATAGACAGATGATTGGGTAATTAAGTGCTGTTAAGCCTACAAAAAGGAATTTCTAGAGGGGATTGCCTTAAATAAAGGCAAGTAGCACAGGGATTTTTATGTGTATCACGTAAGAATGTTAGAAGCTGAGGAGTAGAATGACAACTATGAGGGATTGGGTTGAAGGGGCAACAAAAGGATTGCTTGTCTAAAGATGGGAATTTCAGACAGGATGCACAAGTTTAGGACATTGTTATTAACTGTGCTCTACAATGGGTTATATTCTTTAAAATCTTAAAGTGTAGATCAAGTGTTCTCACCCCAAAACAGAATGGGACTTCATGCTGATTAATTAGCTCAATGTAGTCATGTCACAATATATACTTCAAATGTGCTGTACCTGAAATATGAAATGTCTATCAATTTAGAAAGTAGAAATGTTTTCCAAGATGACTTGCAGTTGTAAAGTCTGATCTGCACATGAAAACCTAGACAGTCTATCCTACCAGTTGGTTTTTGTGTCCACGATGTTGGCACTATGATCAACATCCTAGTTGTGTTTATTTGCACTCAACCATTCAAGGCTGGGAGCTGCCTGAAAATGGGCAAGGTGTCTTACATGCCTTTACTTCAGGATTTAGTCTACAGTAGACACCCAATAGCTCAATCTACCTGGCCTTGGCCAATATCACTTCGCAATTCGAGATGGAATTATCCATAGAAAGTACAACATAACTACGCTTCATTCCTCATTATTTCAAAGCAGTTCATTTCCTTCTGGATATAAGTAAATAGTTCATGTTGATTGAGGTTTAAGTTGGAATCCCTTGTTGGAGTGCTACTAGAAAGGACAAATATGTAGTAATTAAGAAACCTTTTAACAAGAGGTCTCAAAACAATTTACTAAAAAAGCTTCTACACATTTTTAGCTGAGTTACAAAGAGATCAGGAATTTATTAAAGGTTAATAAGCTATTCACCAACTGATACTTCAACTTCTGAGCCCTAGCATCACAACTTGGAGAAAGTCGACAATAGCAGGTGAGAGAATCAGATTCTGTGTGCCCAGTTTCTTTAGCATAATCAGTTTACCTGTGTCAATTTCATTACCATTTGTAAATAGGGATGCTGCCTCATGGGAAGAGAAAAGCTTCCTTATTCTTTCCATCTCCAGGCAGCATAATTCAGCATTCAAATCTATTCCAAGAGGGCACGGGCTTTCTGTCATGGGCTCTGAGAACTGCAGCAGCAGCCTCTCTTGGGTTTGATTTGGGGTAGAAAATATCCTGGGTTAGGTGTTAGACATCCCTCAACCATTCATTCTGGTTGCCTTCTTCATCAGAACTGTATTTGAAAATCCCTTTATCTTCCTTTGACCCTGCTAGGCTGCTACCCAAAGGAATACACTCTAATCCTCCTCAGACTGTCTGGAGAGATTTAGCTCTCAGTCAAAAAGGTTTCAAAAGAAAAGATTTTCAATAGTCCTGGAAGGGAAATGTATTGTTGTCTACAAAGAAGTAGGTCAAGTTTGCTTGTTTTGTGTGCAGCTTACATATAAAGTTTTCAAAGCATTTAGCATGTATTCAGAAATATGTATTATACATGTATTGATACATGATTGCCATCATTTCTGTATTTTAATATTTTAGAAGGATGATTAAATTTGTGCAACTTTAAAACCAACTTATGTTCCAGAAGATCTTAGAATATTCAACAGCACTAAAGAGATGCTCTTTATTGCTTTCTATCACTGAAATAATACAGATTTAAGTGCATTGTGCTTAATGAAGGCCCTAACAGGACTTGCTTTTATGTGTGGCAAAAATTTGATTAAAAATAAATGGCTTAACTGCTTGAGAGTATAGATTTTCTTGGACACATGTTCAAATTTGACTCATGAATAAAGTTTGCATCTGAGAAAATAAGCCAACAACATCCTTGAATCATGTTCTTTGGAGTCATAGCACATATAATTCCCATTTTGCTACCAGTTCGTGGGTGGATGGGGAGCGTATCTTAACTCTGAAAGATCAGATTCTCCTTTTTGGGAATGATAAAGGGCTTTCCTTGTGAGATGGCTATGTGAACAGATATTTTATGCACAGCAGCCAGGT
The DNA here is from genome assembly GCF_030435755.1 of Ochotona princeps. NCBI lineage: Eukaryota > Metazoa > Chordata > Mammalia > Lagomorpha > Ochotonidae > Ochotona > Ochotona princeps. The sequence goes on along the minus strand of NC_080840.1, from coordinate 19,460,093 downwards.
CCTGTTCCTGTTTCCCTAAATGCCAAATAATTCAAATTAAGGAGGGATTTGCTCTGTGTTTTTTATCTCTTTGTTCTGTTTACTCATCACCTTTGGGACTCTCCCCATGGTCTAGGCATTTTATTTCTCTCATTATGTTTCTCTACAATATATTTATAAAAATGCGATTTGACTTGTGATAAATTAGGAAAGAATACTTGGCTTAGTGTTTTCCTACGGGAACAGAAAATGCCAAATGACAGTTACTGGAAAGGTAGCCACTTCCCATGACTCCAACATGATTGCTAATTTAAAGATACTTAAACTCAGTTATGTAAGTCTAGTAATAAACAGGACTTTGGGAATTAATAAAATGAAGTGAAGCATATTTTGTTTTACCCTTCAATAAACTCCTTGCTATCAGTCATGATCTGGAAACATTTGGTAATCCAGTTCGTTAACAGAAGAAAGCATTGTTACAGAATTAAAGCATCAAATAGCAACAATGACTAGACAAATATTAATGATACAAGCTATTCAGTGGAGTATGTGAGTTCTTGGCAGATAGCTCAATTTTTTTTTCAGATGTAGCCCAATCAGTGACTTCTACTTTTAGAGGATCATGTCAATTTCTTCATGGTAGATTTTAAACTTCACTAGAAATAAGTCTCGTCTATATTAAATGACTTTAATAGAATCCCTTTCACAGAACTCCGTTTGTTCATTATACAGAAGCTTTGTGAGAATCAAAAATTCCCAGAAGTCAGAGTACTGGAGATGATCGAAGATGCAGTCTACCCATCCTAAACCGTAATAGGGGAGTGATGAATGGATTGCTTCTAGAAGATCATTTTAAGGTCACGAATCATGCTTCTTTGCTTTTAAGTAAGAAGCTTCAATTCCTTGATATTGATGACACCACTGAATTGCTTCCTGGATATAGGCTATTCAGCAATTCATATGCAGATAATCAATTTGTCTTGATCATTCTTTATTTCTCCTAATTAGAGGTTTCTACTTGCCATCTTTAAATGAGAATACACCCGATTTGAATATCTAATAAAATTTCTCCTTTCTGTACTACAAAGAAGTATTGTTCAGCCACTAGATACTGTCACTGATTCAATCACTTTGAGGCATATACTTTATGTAGCCAATATACAATTTTTGGTGATTAACTCAATACCTGGGAACTTTTGTTGTGAATTCTGTCTTCATGCATGTAATTACTCATATCCATTGACAATAGAGCCTATAGAAAATAAAACATATTTCCCAGTCCTAACTAAGCAAATGACAAAAGCAAATTCAAGTCAATTGCTTTAACTGAACAACATTGTAATATAATTACTGAAAGCAATCTGTTTACTGAGACAAGACAGGATGCTGCACTTTTAAAGGCTATTTACTGGAGAGTAGAGTGTCTAGGTATCTAATAAAGCTATAATGCATCAACAATCACTTTATTATTAGCTGCTAAAGAGCATCAAGGAAGATTTATATCTTCTCTTAACTTCACCTTGAGAGTTTCAAATTCAATTGTTTGGTTGTTTTAGATAAAAACAGAAGTTAAATGGGGGAAAATGTCTTTCAACAGACTTAGGATGATTTAGAGTAGTTTTAATCATCTCTCTCCGGGAAGATTATTGATGTGGCTCAGACATCAGCATGAACACCGATTTCATCCTCAGAGAGGAGAGATGCTAAAAACTCATTATGAACGAGTGCATTTACACACAGCTTCCTTCACATTCTTGGAGTGAGCGGAGATTCACAACTGAATCTGAAACAGAGCATTTAGAATGTGCAACATGCTATGGCTTCTAATGTAATAAACAATTCTTGGAGTCTTAGGTCTATTAGCATAAATAAGCCATTTTCTATCTAGAAACCTAATACACATCTTAACCAAATTTACAATCTACATATATATGAGAAAGTTTTTAAAGAAAGAAATTGATTTCCTCTGTGTGTTTGGGAATTAAGGAGCAATGTCTTCAGTTTTCTCCTCCTCACTTTTCACATCCTGATTTTCAGCTAGAGACTATTCCCAATTCTCTACACATTGAATTTTTACAACCACTTTGAAGTATCACCAACACTCCCTCATATTCTTACCATTTTTTCTTTACCAATCAGCATGCATAAATCTTAATTGCTCTGGGCCAATGCAATGGCTAAGGGGCTAATTCCTTGCCTTGCACATGCCAAGATCACATATGGGTGCTGGTTCATATTCCAGATGCTCCATGCCCCATCCAGCTCCCTGCTTGTGGCCTGGGAAAGTATTAGAGGACGACCCAAAGCCTTGGGACCCTGCACCCACATGGGAGACCCCAAGGAAGTTCCTGGCTGATTTCAGTTCGGCTCAGCTGTTGTGACGACCTGGGGAGTAAACCAGAGGATAGAAGAGAAGATCTTTCTCTGTATCGCCTCTGTAAATCTGCTTTTTCCTTTCCAATATAAATTTAAAGAGATAATTTCCCTTTAAAGCCCAATACAAACGTTACCTTCTTTGCAAGACTGTCACTTATTCTTTTAAGTGAAGTTTTACTCCTTTGAACTCTTTAACTTATGCAAAATGGTGTAATTTCCTACAATATTTTAGCAGTTTTTGTTTCTTATTTTCCTTATTAACTCCTCACCAATAGGATGCTAATTCAAATATGGATCTTTGGTAGTACTAAAAATGCTCCTTAAGTAGACTCCCTTGAAATTCTTTAAGAACCTAAAATTCCAATAACAAACTCCTTGAAGCATGTTCAGTCAATTTAGCCTAGAAACTAAAAGTCATTTCAGGTATTTAAGCAGAATGAGATTTAATGAAGTGAATTTCAGGAAAGATCAAATCTAAATGGATAAAGGATCTAAGCTGACACCCAGAAACCATCAAACCATTAGAAGAAAATGCAGGAAATACTCTGCACGATGCAGGTAAACTTCCTAGAAAAATCCAAAGCAAAGGCAGTCAAAACCAAAACACAAATTGGACTAAATCAAGCTAAGAAGTTTCTGCACAGTAAACGAAACAAAGTAAAAAAGTCAACCAACAGAGTGGGAGAAAATCTTTGTACACTAGACAGGGGGGTTAATATCCAGAATGTGCAAAGAACTCTACAATAGCCATAACAATGCAAGCCAGTCAAGAAATGGCAAAGGAAGTGAGCAGACACTTTTACCAGGTTTTATTATTTATTTATTTATTTTAAACATTTTTTTATTAATTATTTTGCATTATGTGACAGTTTCATAGGCTCTGGGAATCCCCCCCCCCTCCCCCCTGGTGGATTCCTCCATCTTGTTGCAGTATTACAGTTCAAATTCAATCAAGATTCTTTCTTTGCAAACATACTAAGCATAGAGTCCAGCAACTTATTGTCCAGATGAATTGAACAGTTTCTTGGGGAGACCATTTCTGGTCTGAAGGTAGAGCTGGTAGAATATCATGCCAATCAATTAAGAGCCCCAACATAACATCAACAACAGTTTACAACATAATGGAATTGACATGGTTTTGAGTAACCAGTATGTTAAAAAAAAATGCAAGTTCTTAACCACATCCTATGATTAGCTCATTGACATTTCAATTTTAGTTTATATACAGAACCTATACACATTAAAATGGCTATAGGGTACTATTCAGCTGTCTCGTGTCTATTTTCATTTTAGTATTTAGCCATTTGTTGTGTTGGAGTATAATTTTGCTGAACTTGGCAGATTTTAGGATAATCTAGACTGGCTTATAACTCTAACAAGACATTTGTCGACAATTAAGGTGCAGAACATTTTGTTGTTTTTTTTTTTTTTTTTTTTTGGAGGGGTGTGCAGAGAAATCCTCAACACCATGGTGAGGAGTGACTAATCTTTGTGTCCCACCCAGCGAGGCATGAGCAAATCCACGCCAGCTCTTTCCTGTCAGATTCCAAGCTCTACTTTTTGTTGTTTGTCTATTTATTTTAGGGTTTTTTTTTTTTTTTTAGTTTGTATGTTTGTTTGCTATGAGTGGTTTCCGGAGCGATCCCGATGGTCTTTGCGAGGGAGGGTGGGGGTCCAGAGCCGGAGCCAGGCTAGGACCAGAGAAAGCTCTCCTCCCTGGTCCCGGGGGATGTTTATTTTTCTTCTGTTTCTGCACACAGCTCAGGGCTTCTGGTTGTCATTCGAGCACTTTTCAAAGGAACTAATCCAAATGGCTAATAGACATGAAAAATGCCTAAGGTGATAGCTTGAAGATTGGTGCAGCCACTATGGAAGTTGGTATGGACAATACTCAGGTAACTGAAAATTCACCTGCCATTTGACCCAGCAATAGCACTACTTGGAATATATTCAAAGGATCTGATACATGAGAAAGCAACTTACACCCCTGTATTCATTACAGCACAATCAACTGTAAAAACATGGAAACAACTGCATAAACAGACTAAAGAAACTGATATCTACTCCATAGAATACTACTCAGCTATTAAAAAGAATGAAATTCTAGCATTTGCATCCAAATAGGTGCAATTGGAGACTATTATACCAACTTGAATGAGCCAATCACAAAGTGACATAACATTTTTGCTCTAATAAGACAACTTCCATCAAAAATACGAAATAAAGGAGAATGAACACATGTGTAACGCCACGCACAAAGGATGTAGTAGAGACCAGAGTACAAAGAATCAAGGAAAAACTGAATGCATCTCTACTAAGCAATGGAGGTAGATTCCCAATGAAACTTCTAAATATACATAAAACAAAATATTGCCATCTCTACTATTGCCTGTGCCAGCAGTGTCATGACCCATGTAAAGAGCAAAGTTAGAACCATTTCTCTTTCATCCCCAATTTTAAGTGGTTGTTCTCTCATGATGCTCACTGTTAATGTGGCTGAGGATTGTTTTGCTTAGGGAACGGGTCTTTGTTTCAAATTGCAGTTTTTGGTTTTAAATACAATTATTTTTGCTGTGAATCTTACTTTTTCACCTTTCCTATTTATCTTTTTCAGTAAGTCTTTGTGATTCATTAACGGATCATTCATGAGACATTTTGATCGCTTATAAGCACCTGATGTTGTATATGTCCCGTTCAGCATGGTTTTTGCTACGTCTCATGGGCATTGTTATTTTTATTGTAATTTCTTCAGTGCTACATGGGTCATGCAGTAGCATCAATTTCTATAAGAATGTTAAATTTTTTTTCATCACTTAAGCAATACATTGATCATTCTGCAGCATGTTGTTTAACTTTGTGTTGATGCAAATTTTCTGTTTTTCACCATGTTGTGGATTGTATTTTTCTGGCTCTGTATTTAAGGGGATGTATAATAGAAGTGTAGTAGAGACTGACAAGTCCAGATGTGGAGACATAGTACAGTATGTCTGCATCCAGACCAAAGATGGACTCCCAGTGAAACTGTTGAATATTATCTTGACAAGATGCTGGGCTCTTGATATTGTCCATGCGTACAGTGTCAGGAAACACTTCAATAATGGAATGAACTAATGACTATAAATCAAGAACTACCCATTTTAATACTAGAGAGGAAATCAGAAGAAATCCTAGAGCCTACAGAATTATAAAATAAAAAAAATAAGTGACTCATAGGCTCAAAACTGTTAAAAAGCTTGGGCTCTGTTAAGTATCAGGTATAAGCACATGCAGAAATTAAAAAATAAAAAAGAACACAGAATGAGAGCCAATATGGTGGTATACCAAGCTAATCCTGACCTTTTGGTACCAGCATCCCAGATGAGCACTATTTTATGTCCCAGCTGCTCCAGTTACAGTCCAACTTCCTGCTTTTGGCCTAGGTAAGCAGCAGAACATGGCTTGAGTCTTTGGGTCCCTGTACCCATGCTGGGAGGCTTAGAAGAAGCTCCTGGCTCCCATGTTTGGATTGCCTCAATTCTGGCCATTGTGGGCATATGGGGAGTGAACCAGTGAGAAGATCTGTCCCTTCTCTTTGTAAAGTCTCATTTCTTAATGTAGGTACTAGTTGCCTTGAAATTCCCTCTTAATGTTGCTTTTGCTGTACCTTACAAGTTTTGATGTTACACTGTTACACTGCTATCTTAATTTGATTCCAGGAAGTTTTTGTTTACCTTTAAAATTAATCATTGCCAAATTTTCTCTTTACAATGTTCAATTCCTGGAATGCAAGCAGAAATGGGTTGATGGTTTGAGTTAATAAGGCTTCAGACTTTGTAAATTGAGCCCAAGTTCAGGAGAGGTGAAATGTGAGACATGCAGTATGAGGAAGTTAAAGTGTTAGTACAAGATGGTCGTGATAAACAATGGGAACTTGAAAGATGTGAAAACATAAGAAGGTTGACAGGGATATGCTGCAGGACCTATGAATCGCTAGCCTCAGAGTCATGGTGTGTGTTCGAAGTACAGATGAGAAAGTAATCTGAAGCTGGGGAAACTGGGGGAACTGGGGATGAGGTGAATGATGTATCCCTGAAGGAGATCCAGAGAACTGTCTTTTTGCTGCTGGTGTAATTGAAGTTAGTGTAAGGAGATGAAAAGGTTCTCACCCACTCTGATTCGTGATTCAAGCTGTGCTCTCATGCATTGATGTTTATTGTTTACCTTTTTTAAATGAAGATTTGAGCTGTAAGTCATTTTTTAGCTCAGGAAAACCAATAAACAGTGGATATTAAATGCATTTTTATCCTGTTTCTGAAGTGTTAAAGAACCTTTGCTTGAACTGAGACGACCTGAGATAAATGACCTACGCAACACTAAATTTTGTCTCTAGGAAAAGAACTCATGAGTAGATCAAACGAAGTTCATGGAATCATAAGCAAATCCTTTTCCCTACACCTTGAAAGTTTGAGTTCCAATGTTGATAATTCAAAATGATTATGAGGGATGGTACTTGAACACTCACTCCATGCCAAATGTGCACCAGATTGATTAATTATCTCAATTTGTTTAAAGATAAAGCAAAACAGGTTAAGTAACTTGCTTACATAAGCAAGGCTAGTAAGTTTAAAACTTTGGGCATGGTAGTCAAGCGTATCTTGTTGAATACAATGCATTGCTTTCCATTCCAGGACACTTTCTTCTGGTTTTGTTGTTGTGTTTGCTTCTCTTTTCCATTTAAGTCAAGTCAGTCTTTCCTGTTAGACAACTGAAGATGGGTCTGCCATAACTTTCAATAAAGAATGTAAAACCACTGGATTCTTGTGCACTAGGATAGGAGTGTAATGCCCACATATTCTCCATGTGAACCAGGGAGTATTATGTGGTCTCATTGAATCACAATTTTCTTATCTGCAGAGGGAGAACAATCTCAATGTGCTTTGCAGTATTAACAAAGACAAGATGCAGTTGAAGCTTCCAGAAGATGTCACCCTCTGTCAATGCTAAGAGAATATGTGATACTCATCTTTTGTTTCAAAGTACGTACCTCACCAATAGTAGACAATGGATAAATCAGTTGATAGCTGGCTTTTGAAGTTAAGGTAGAAGAACGAGAGGAGAGTGAGAGCAATGGCCAGTAGTTATATGCCCCAGCTATACTTCAACCCTGGGACTGGAGAGCATCACAATGAGATAAGAGAATGACATGTGTGAGGTCTGGTCTAGAACTTCTAAGAGCCAGTGACAGGCCTGGCACAATGGCTCAGTGCTCCAGGATTCCATATCGGTACTGATTTATGTACTGGCTGTTTCACTTCTCTTCCAGCTTCCTCTTATTGTCCAGGAAAGTAGTGGAGGTTTGCCCAAAGCCTTGGGAACCTGCACCTGCATGGGAGACCCAAAATATGATCCTGGTTCCCGATTTCAGGTTGTCTCAGCTCTTGGCATTGTAGCCATTTGGGAAGTGATCCAGTAGATGGAAGATCTTTCTCTGTTCTCTTTTGGTAAATCTGATCTGTCTTTGCAATAAAAATAAGAGCTATTGACATTCTCATTCTCTTGATGTGCTACAGCAATTGTGGAGGACCCAGGATGAAACTAAAGAACAGGATAGAAGCAGCTAGAATGACAGTCACTTTAGGAAAAAAACCTGCCCTGAATTTACAGTTTCCATATGATTCTGAAGAAGCGATGCTTTACTGAGTTATTTGGTTCCTGACACATAACCATACTTAGGTTTGTCTCATCCAAATAGCATTTCTTTTTGGCCAAAAAATCCTCTTTCTTGGCATGTCAGATTATTAAATTCAGAACCAACCTCAATAATTACAAACAATGGAAAGAATCAGGGAAAAAACTTGAACAATGAAAATGCTTTGGGTACAATTTGGCTATTTCAGCAGGTTTAACAGAACAGCTCATAATGCTGTAGAATACAAGTCAAAGGTGCCAACTGGTCATTGTGATATTCATTGCTTTCAGGTATCCAGATACTGAGTTTTATCACAGACCTCAGAATCCCAAGTCATTTTTCTCAACAGCTTCTTTACTTACAAAAAAAGACATTAAGTTTCCCACAGTGACTTAGGAATCTTGCGGCAATGCTGGACTTGAGTACCATCAGTTATCCCTGAAGCCCAATGTCTAATTTCCCACTCTTAGCTATGTGACGATGCCTATGTGCTCACAGAGAGTTAATGTTTTCCAAACGGTTATTTTTGTGACATTCTGCAGAGAACTGCACTGAGTAAAAGCCAGAGTATTCTATTCCATCTTTGTAGAGTGCTCAGCCAGAAAATGTTAGAAGATGGAAGTTATCCAGAGTCTCAGTGAAATACAGGGAATAAAAAGAATTCTAGCTACCCAATTGAAAAAAATTTACATAACTCTTCAGAGTAGGATGCCAGTAAAGTCAGCAGTTTTCCCCCGAGGATAATGGGATCATGCCTTAATTCTCTTCATATTTTATTTTTGAAGTGCTACCACTAGGTGTATCTGAATGAGTCAGCAGAAAGTGAATCTTGTTAAAGGGTTGGTCCGAAATGCAGTGTTTATCACATGGTGATTACCTATCTGTTTGGAACCATTTTTAAAGTTTTCTGCAGTGCCTAAATCTTCTGTTTTTCACCGATTTATAAAGTAGTTCTAAAGCCCCTATGTAATGTGCCAAGAAATTCTTACCTCCCTTCAAAAAACTTAAGATTCTGTTATTCAAAGCATTATGAACAACTGTCAGTTCTGTTTTGGTCTCATTTCTTCAGTTTCGGGAGTTTGATTTAGTCCTTTGCAATAGTAAGGGCTAGCAAACAAAACGAGACAAAGAATACCACCTGAGTAAACAGCCTGTGGTTACACATGATTTCCCCCAATAGGCGTAATCTACAGAAGTAGTGCATGATTAACAGAACAGCAAGGATTGTTGAAAGATTAGGCACTAATCAAGTCCATTTGAATTTTCATATGCTCAGTTTTAGTTTATCACGGCTTTTATCAATGAAAAAGATCACTAAGTTCAAAGGATAGAGAAAAATTGGCTTGGCTCTATCCCTGGAATTTCCAAATCACTGAACATTGTTTAATCCCTAAGATGAAGATAAGGAAGCTTCAGCCTAGGTCAAACAGGGGCATATATTCATGCCCTTGGGTGATTCTGCTTTCCAAACTTCTGAATATATACCAGTTGCAAAGTTGGAAGTATCTCAGATTTCCCTCGTGCATTGTTTTATGTATTGGTGGCACTAAGCATTTTTAAAAATGCTTTAAACTTCCTTATTTTGAAAGGTAGGAAAAAGAGGGATGTGGAAAGGCAGAGGGCTCCATCTGCAAGTTCATGCTCTAAATACAATAGCCAGGGCTAGCCCAGGCTCATGCTAGGAGACTATAAATCAGTCCAGATTCCCAAGGAGCTGTTATAAACTCATCAATTACATGAATCATCACCTGCTACCACCAAGGGTGAGCACTTGCAGTAAATAGGAGTTGGAAAAGGTGTGAGAACTGAGCTCAGGCACACTGCATGGAATGCAAGCATGCCAAGAGGACTGCACACTTGCAGCAACTCGGTTAGCTGTTGCCAAACCCCACTCCTGAATATCTGAGGATGGCTTACTATCCATTGTGCTTTTTGTTCTGTGATTTGTTTTCTGCTAATTCATTTCCTCCTTATTTGTGTGTTTCTCATGGGGATACATTATTAACCACTTATTAGGCAAGTCTTTCCAGTTTGGCCTGTACATTTGAACTTTGTATATAACTTCTGACTAGTCAAAGGCTTGTTTGTCATACAGCCAAAGGGACTTGTATTTTATGGCCTCTGAGTTTTGTTCATGCTTAGAAAGACTTTCATTGCAAACTTCAAAAATATTCAAAATATTCTACATTTTTCCAGGTTTCTCTGATGTCAACACTATATGAACATATAACTTTAGGCTTTAAACCAGATTGGTAACTATATACTCCATGCCCCATCCAGCTCCCTGCTTGTAGCCTGAGAAAGCACTAGAGGATGGCCCAAAGCCTTGGGACCCTGCACCCACATGCGACATGGAAGAAGCTCCTGGCTCCTGGCATCATATCAGCACAGACCTGGCTGCTGCAGCCACTTGGGCAGTGAATCAGTAGATGGAAGCTTTTTAAGTCTGATTACTCCAATAAAAATGAGAATCTTTAGAAAAGGTATATCCTTTTCTAAATACAATCCAGAGGCTGGCTACTTTGATTCACATTGTGGTTTCATTTGTTACCAGCTACATGACCTTGAACATCTAGGGAAAGAGTTTGATAGTGCATACAAGGTTGTTATCAGAATTCATTCCTGAGGTATTTAGAAATGGTGTTCTCTACATTAGCTCTATGAAGGTGCTAACTTCAGACATCTGTGAGCATCTCAAACATAGATCCTGGCATAGAGCCAAAATATTACAAGTTTGTTTTCCTCATTCCAAAAATTACTACTAATTTTAGCCATTAACCCATTAATATTTCTGCAATTCCTAGCATAAATGGTTGTTCCGTTTCTCCTTCCATCTTGGGATGCTTAGATGAGATATGTAAGAGGGCTTTTCACAATGGCTTAAGCCAGCCTGTGGGAGACTAGAATGTGAACTTTCTTCACATACCCCATTACAGCCACAGTTCTATACAAGGCAATGACGTCTGTTAGCCATAAGGTGTAAATAAGGGCCTTAGTCTTAAGTTTTATTGATGTCGTCTCACATTAAAGCCCCTAGTCATTCAGCAATGGTTTGCATGGTTATTGGGAAAAAAAAAACCCTGCCGGTTCTTGGCACCAGTAATTCACGAAACAAACTATGGAGTGAGGGAAGTATGTTCTTTGCCCCAGAGGCCCTTAGATTCACAGGAGGATGTAATTGAAAAACATAAAACCCCGAAGCTGTCTATGTGACAGAATTGCTGATGATATAGAACTGGGGCCAGCAACTAGAGCTACGTACTCAAGTTAGGAGAAGCTTCAAGTTATCAGGTTCTTTGCTTCCAGTTCATGTCTTTATAGTGGAGGCTGAACTTACTGTTTCAACTCCATCTGCATTCATACCCCATGGGGCTTTCATATGTTCTTCCTATCTAGAGCAGAAGCCACCTGTCTACCATGTGTGTTCCAGAAAAGCTGACCACAACTTACTACTCTATTAATCCTTTCTAAATTGCACATCGAAAGTTCAACATGGCATTGCTGTTTTTATTCCTTCCTATGGTAACTATTAGTTTTCGATTTTCACCTGGTGGAAGTTAAAGACAGTGGTTATGAACAAGTAAAGGACAAAAGCATAGTAATATTCTCCAAAATTGCTTCTTGATTTATGGCAACCTAACTTATGGCATCCTGACTTATGGAACCAAAAAGTGTATCTTGTGAAATAAACAGTAAGTTCACTTAGCTGGAAATAAAGAGACAAAGTGTGTCAGACCAATATTATGGTAAGAACAATAGGATTCTGACCTGGAAGCATGAGCAGACATTTGCATTTTATTTGATGGAAGTCTAGCAGCTTTATATTTGCTTACATGGGAAGGATTCTGTTGAACAGGACACTTTGGAGCAGGACTCTTTGCACTTCCTATCCAAACAGGATATGCAGTTTCAAGGGTAAGAATGGAATTGTCCTGAGAAATAAGGCACCTCATATACTGGTGATATAATTTGGGGGAATAAAGGTTTTAGCCATAACAAAGCTTACACACTCCATGGAGGGGTGGATGCATTGGCAAGTGACCATTAATGAACTCAAACATTCAATAAGTTAGAAAACAAGGAAAGAAAAGATTTATAGGGCAGGTGAGGAAGTATTAATATCCTAGGATTGTCACAAGAAAACTTGCAAGCCTGAAGCAGAAATGGGTTGTCCCAAAGTTGTAGAGGCCAGAAGTCTGAGCTTAAGACCTTGATAGGATATTCTCTGCTCAAGGTTGAGAGGCAGAATGAGTTTCAGTTGCTCTAACTTTTCTTGGAGAAAAGTCAATTTTTCCTTCTGTTACTCACATCTGTGCTTCTGTTTTCATAGTTTTCTCCCCACATCTCTGAAACCTACATTTTCTGTCTTTTGTCAATATATCTATAATTGGATTTAGGATGCCATTTTATTTTTCCTCAATTCTTTTTACTCCAGGCTCATGTCCATGGTGTATGCTATTCCAGTGATGACATTCTGACTATGAAGCAAATAAATCAAGCAATAAAAGCAAGGGGAAACAAACATACAAGCAACAAGGGCTATAGCTGCCCATATGAAGCTTCTGCATCAGCCACTCTAATCCAGAATATCACCAACATCACTTAGAGCAAAGGCATTTGCAGATTGATTGAGTCATTCCTGGGGTTCCAGTGGGCACATATTTTGGCAGCCAGTGCACTGTCCACTACCAACTCAAATATGCAAAGGAGAATAAGAGACTGAAGGGGTCTAAATTGAAGGTCATTGGCATCTGAGTGCCTGCTGAAACCAAAACAATGAATGAGAATCACAGCATGAGGAGCCCAGGCAGCCAGGATCAAAGCCCAGGAACATTAATACTTACTTGGCAGGGTGAACAGCTGTCTGTAGGGTCAAGAAGGCGGCAAAGGCATGTTGCTTCAAAGAGAATCAACAGCAATATTTCTATGGGATCTCTGTAAGTCCAGGGGTACTTCCTATGTTCCAGGCACTTTGGGAACCAAGTTAATGAAAAACGGTGAACAAGTGTTCACAGCAGGTGTTTTTATTACCAGTTGGACATAGCCAGATTTTGGAATCTTAAATGACTTCAAGACTCAAGAGCTAATTAGTGAACTGAATTTGAACCCATATCTGTCCAATTCCCAAGGTGTCACTTTTCTTATTTTCGATAGCATTTCAAGAAGAGGAATCTTGAAGATAGAGGACCCCATATATGACTTCAAGTTGGTCCCTGAAGTCTATTGTTAACTTTTTCCTATAACAGAATCCTGGTTTGGGGAGACAGTGGAGGGTGGTGGTATGTCAAACTTTATGAAATGTCTGTCTTCTGCATGTGATAGAATGGTGATGCATGAGATAGAAATAGAAGTTGCCAGGCCCCAAAAATCTCCTTTAAAAGATTTTCTAAAGGTGGAAGATGTATTTGAGTTTTTCTCCCTTTCTTATACTATATTCCAGGGTGAGAGCTGAAGTTATAGCAACCATTTTACCACAAGGCAACTCTTTGGATGACATGCATGAAACAGGGATATGGGACCATGCTGCCATTGCTGAGCTTCTGTATTGGCTGGAACCAAGAATAATGCCTCTTTTTCCAGGCTCAGTGCCAAGAAAGACAAGGATTTTAAAACTTATTCCAGTCATTGTATTTCCTGGACTCTATAACAGCGTAAGTGTCCGAAGTGCTGGTTCCTTCTCATAGTCCCAGAGAGGAGGCTGAAGGAGTAGAGGACAGACAAGTTTCCAGACAACAGGTAAGTTAAGGGAGATTAAACTCAGTGGAAAATGAAGTCAGATGCATTGTCTACTGAAATTGAATATGGTAGGACTTGGAAGATTTTTAATCATTTTAATGGTGTGCTAAAATGAAATACTATCCTAACTGCTGATCTAATGTACTTTGCCTACTTTGTATTATAACCTGTCTCTGAAAAAAAATTGGTAGCGTTTCTTCCATACTGAACATAAAGAACATTTGGTTTTTGCAGTGTGAAGACTAATTCCATTATGGAAGCTCATTGTGAACCTTTTCAATTTTTTAGTGGTAATAACCTGTAAGCTGGTTCAACCTGAAGAACATTCTTCCTTTTCTTATGCCTCAAAAGTGCCAGTGAGACCTTACTTGACCTTAAAGTCTTCAAAGTAAATCTGGAGGCCGTTCAACAACAAGTGAAACTTTAAGAGTAAGCATTAGCTGTCACAGAGAGCTCTTCTTGCAAGTGGACAGAAAGTGATCAAGATTAGATTTCTGAGAATGACTAAAGGTTTCTGCTTTTCTTCCCTTCCCGAGGTTTTAATTAGTTTCAGTCAATTTCAGTGTACTTGGCCTAATCAATATTCTCAGATTTTTATCATTAACTTCTTGGCTACCAGCCCTGAATTCACTGCCTCTCTACCTATGCTTAAGCATAGGTAGTTTTAAGATGAATTTTTTGCTTATATCACAACTGGCTTTAATTGTAAGATTCCTTTGTGTTTTTTCTTCCTAATAAGTATTCATATTCACAGAATCACAACCTTTAACAAAAAACGTTTTCCTCCAAAGTGCTTTGTTAGTGATCACTCAGTCTGAGGTTTTAAAACATTTTAATTTATGCAGTATTGAAATATGGGAGAAAGAGACATTGTGGAATCTGCTTCACCACCAACTGACAAATATGGAAATGCCCAGACTGAAGATCAAGATGATGGGTGCGTCTTGGCTAAACTTTTCAGCATTCTTCATTCTATTTTTGCTTTTCTAGTGTTTTATAAACTGTCAAAAGCCAGAATTGTGTACAATTCATCCTTGTGTCCCCAATATCAAACTGGTATTGTTCCCATACTATAGCAAAGCCTCCATAAATGTGTTACATGAATTCTAAATAGTTGATAGATGCCTAGCACACAATTCCTTCTACAAGCAAGGTGGGTGTGAGGCATTGAGTAGTATAATAAAACCAAAGGCTATGAGACCACAGGCTCTACCCAGAGCTCAAACTCATGTCTGAGCAATCACACACCACTCCATGTGATCGGTGCTTCAATACAAGTCAACAGCAAAGCTAAAGGAAAGATACAGGGGGAAGCGCTTTTAGAATTTGGAAGTTGGTGGGGTTAGGAATGAAGGTGCAAGAGCGCTTCCAACTTTCATGTCATAGGGTGGATGGTGATTGGTGGACCCATTAGCCAAAATATACAATACAGAAGGAAATACAGAGAAAAATGCTTTGGCTTTAGAACACTAAATTAAGGTATTTTCAGTGTAAATATGAAGCAGGAAGTAATGGTAATTAGAGAGCAGATCTAGAAGCAATCTAGAACATAGTTGGCACCTTAAGGGTATTTAAAATCAGAAATAATCCTTGCAAGAGAAGAACGTGGAAAATGAAGTAAACATGATCTAGTGTCAGTGAGCCACATCTACAATTTTTCGAGACACTAATAGTCTGACTTCAGTGGTGTCATTAGTCAGCATACATCCTATTGGGTCCTCTGAAGAGCACATGCCTTGATTTTCAAACCATATTTCCTAAAGAAAGGTAGCACTCTCTCCAGATCTAGCCTAGTCCTTTATGCAGGTTGGTACTCAGTGCTTGTCAACCACAATGACACCTGTTAGCAATCAGATGCTACAGGCCATTAGACACGGGTCTTCAGCAAATGGAACACCAGTATCACCAACACCTCAAGCATGCGTTTTATTTTTAAAATGTTCCGTACTATCCATAATCTATCCTTAGCCATGGGAGCAGAGATAGCATAAAAAAGAACCAGGCATTCATGAGTTTTATAAAAATTCCCAGCCATGAAGCTAGGTTTTCCCCTTATGTTGTACAATTCTAAATACTATGAAGAGTGAAATTCTTCCTGGTTATACTTTCAGTTTTTCAAACTTAAACTTTCACTTTCCCTAAAACCAAAATGCCATGATCCAAGGTTTTTTAATCTGATTTCATTCCCCCCTTTTCCCTTGATGGATGCAGCGGTAACTCTTCCCACCTTCAGGAAGAGATGGTGTTTACAGAGGATATGTTGCATTCTTACTGGCAGTGTCACTTAATTATCAGGAGTAAATAGCGATTTATTGTATTGGAACTTCTAAAAAGTTAGAATTTTATTGAAAATTCAAAGTTAAAGTTACTAAAGAATGCAGGATATATTTGAATTTGCTGTAGGGAATATTTTTGCTATAGTATTAATGTAAAGATGTTAATCTCTACTCACTGAAAATTTTGTCCTGTAATATTCCCTCTTCAGGCCACTGTTTTAGGATTTCTTTATTATTGGAAAAGCAGATATACAGAGAGAAGATAAAGATCTTCTGTCCGCTGGCTCCCTCCAAGTGGCTGCAACAGCTGGAGCTGAGCCAAACCAAAGCCAGAAGCCAGGAGCTTCAAGGTGCCCTGCTTGGGTGCAGGATCCCAAGGCTTTGGCTGTCCTCAACTGCTTTTCCAGGCCACAGACGGGGAGCTGGAAGGGAAGTGGAGCAGCCGGGAGTAGAGCCAGTATACATATGGGATTCCAGCACATGCAAGGCGAGGACTTCGGCCACTAAGTTACCACACCGAGCCCAAGGCCATTGTTAATAAAAACAAGTGAAAATATGTTTAGTGTTATTTGATGAGTCACTATATTTGCTTATCACTTTAGAATCCAAAGTGGTCTGTTTGGACTTGTGCCTTGTTTTCAAATGCTGCTCTTGAAGTTGGAGGGGAACACTCTTGGCAGGAAGTGCAATATTCTAGAACACAGTAAGGCTCTACGACTCAAGTGGTGGCAGCCACTCTTTGCTCAGGTTGAACAAAACATGTATTTTTATTGTTTGTCTTATGGAAAAGTCACTCCCTACTTTCAGCTCATTGTACAAATGCAGGCGACCTCAAAACTGGTTTTAGGAGTAGACGATCTGAGATGAGCCAGTGTTCCACTACTCTGGCTATACAGCTTAATTTGAAGACAAGCATGCCACTCAAGCTCGGCTAGTAATTCTCAGTCCCAGATCATTTATAGAAAATCCTCCAAAACAGCCTTTAGAACTGTCATTCCAAAGTATCACATGCTATTTCGTGACTATATTCTAATAATTTTCATTGAAATCAAGAGTAAACCCAGATTTAATAATGATCTATAAAGCCATTGTAATCATATTCCCAAATTTTCATTTGTGTATCTGTTATTGACATTTACTTTGGCTCTATACCTCAGTTGGTGGTTCCAACTTCAGAGACCATATACTACTTATTCTTTCCACTTTAAATGCTTTCCTAGAACATTCATTGGCTGCCTTAGTCTCAATGTTGCATAGCTTAAGTTGAATATTCTGGCAAATAAAATATAAGCCTTCTTGGATAACCAAAAAATGCCTCACATTTGTTCTGTATTGCATTATCCTGTACTATTTGGGAGTTGGAGCTGTGCATTATTTGTTCGTGTCTATTCTGTCACCAAGAAGTAATTTGAGGGATGAAGACTAACTAGTTCAGCATCGACTATATTTCCCTATTCCGTATGTCCCAAGGTGTCAGCAATCACGTGTTGACTGGCCGAGGAGTTCTCTTTGCGGGCTTGTTTGCTAAGCTAACAGAAAATAACCCAGGAACTTCTGCACTCTGATTGTCAGCCAATAAGGCCAATACAAGGGTAAGAGCTCAACATGGACAGAATAAGATTCTCAATTGTATAACTGAATTGAGGCACCATCCCATATTGGTGATAGAAGCTGTTATGCTCCCTTTCATGCTTAATTCACTTCAAATTCAGTTTGTCTTTTGTAACCTGTAGAGTCCTGGAAAGAGTCCCGGCTTCAATTTGTCCCATACCCAGCTACTGTGAACATTTGGGAAATAGTGGATAGGATAATGTGTTATTTCTAAAATGGGAAAAATAGATGAAAGAACACACGTCAGGCATCGGTTTTTTGGTTGTTCAGTCTTGCAGAAAGGGAAAACCTCAGCCAGAGTGGGACTCTAAGCCAAAGGAGCGATAGTTGGGATTGTAAGTTTCTAAAGTGGCTGGAATTTGTAGGTCAAAATATCAGACAATTGGGTAAAATTACACTGAGATTCAGTTATATAAGAATGGAAAAATTCTTACAGAGCATTGTACAGTAAGGCCTAAATATGGCCACTTTTAATATGACAATGACAGTCTAACAAAAGGAAAATAATCAAGAAGTAAGCATTAGAAAGCTGCAGTGGCTGCTTCCAATATTAGAACAAATGGGCTTTGAAACAAGCATTTTAAGAAATGCCCTTAAATTCAAACCATGAGTTCAGGATTCTGTGTTATGTTTGAATACAAATCTATGCAGCATCTTCTGTTCTTCCAGTTCAGATTGCTAGCTCCCTTCTCCAAGAGGGAGAATCCGATTGCCATTCTCCAAGTATATTGCTCCATTATACAAACCTCTTCAGCACTTCAGAATTACTTACAAACACCACCGTGAAAAGCATGCTGACTAGTATAGGAAGTGCACGATTTAAATCAGAAGCACCTTGTGGTATAAGCGCTGCAGGGATGTGTAAGTTCTCTGTGGCTGCTGCAACAAGTTTATCACACACATAGCAGCTTGGAACATGTAAATGCATCCTCTTCAGGATCCTGTCCAAAGGTGCACCTGAGCCAAAGTCCAAAGTCAAAATCCAACTGAGAGTAATGTCAAAGACAATTTAAAGAGATTCCAATGACCAAAGTGAAATTAAACAGAAGACAGCGCTGTTTTTTAGTCCATAGTATAAAATAAAAATTCAAAACTATACTGATGTTAAGTAGTTTCACATGCAGATTAAGTCATGTATGGACAGTCCAGCACCCTCAAGAACAGGATGCAGAGATGGCCTCTGGTACCATTTCTTTCCCAAGGGTACAATATACAAAGGAGGAGCGGGGTGTAACTTCACTAGAAGCAAAATCTATATACTTCACAGCAAGATGACCAAGATCAATTTCAATTAGGACTGCAGATTCATGCTGATAACATGTACTCGATATGATGAAAACATCATTCACTTGTGGTGTCAACTCCAAGAAAGAAACAGGGTAACCATAAGAAAAACATGCACTTATGGAGAAATGTTCTGTAAAATATCTTGAGTATTCTTCAAAGGGTCAAGGTCATAAACACAGAAAATTGAGACATCCCAGCTAAGCATGAGATGGTATTCTGGGTGGGATCCCAGCACAGGAAAGGAACATTTAGGAAAGCTAAAGGGATTCAAGTCAACTATGGGATTCAATTAATAGTGTGTCCATATTAGGTCATTAATTATAGACATGTACCATACCAGTGTAGATATGAGTAACCTAGAAAGCCAAATAAGTGTAATATGAAAATCTTACACTGTCCTTAGTTTGTTAAGAGCTCTTTAAAAATTAGTGACAATTAAAAATGCTATTGAATACTGACAAAATATCTACAGATTAACTTTTCTACCCTAAAATAAACTCATGTTACTATGTTACAACGCTAGTTTGAAGCACTAAAAAGAATCATTGATGTAAAAGGAAAACCTTGTCAGAGCAACACAAATTGTGTAAAATCTGAAGACCAAATAAGTTTGACAAAACTTTATTGGAAGAATGCAAGTCACAATTGCTTTGTGACAAGTCTTTGGGAGCAATGCCCTAAAATCAGATTACTGAACAACTTGCTTTCAAAAAAGACTCATAGGCAGATCATCCACATTAGTTTGTGAGGAAAATCTTATTTATGCTCTAATTGAAGAAAGCTGATGATGAACAGAAACCCTTGCCAACATTTTAGCTCATATTTGAGTAATCATTTGAATATAAATGGACTTTCATGGATTACAGAACTGTCCACATCAGGTGCAAAAACACCCAAGCACTTAATGGACATTTTAAACAAAGAATCAAGATCCTGAAGCATTGATTTAAATAGTTGAAGTAGAAGAAACTAGGCTTTTTCAGTAATATCCTGATAGATAAAACATAATCCAAGCAATGACTCCTGAGAGGTAGGGGTGGGTAAGTCAGTGTAAGCAGATGGGTCAAGAGCGAAGTTCAGGGCAAAAGATATTTGAGTACTCATGGCATTTGCTTGTTGATTTTCCAGTGTTTTCAGTGTTTTAAAGAGTTAGCCGAAGCTTTAGCATGAACCTCCCTAGAGAAGTTCTACCAGAGAGTCCCACCTCAACAATGCTACTGCTTGGTCCTCCTACGAATGCTAGTTTGAGAATTTGGGTGAGAAATCATTAGGCTTCCACATTATAGTGCTGATTTTAATTCTTCTGATCTTGTTTCATTATCCTGAAAATATTTCAATACCCAATAAGAGGAGTGTTGACATTGTTAAATTCCCTTTCCCCTCATGTCTTTGGTAATGGACTATGGCTGGGAATAAATCAAGAATCTTGAGTTTGAAGAAGCCTGTGTTGAGAAGCCAGGTCCATATTTTAGTCCTTATCATTTAATTTAACCTTAAAGTGATGAAGACTTCTTATATAGAAGTCTTGTGTATATTACATTCTGACTTTCTCTGTTAAGAACTGACAGAAGTAACAAGAGTACATCCACTGTCTGATTCCTAAATGTTCTCTAAAAAGCAAAATAACCTTGGAAAATGACTGATTCTGGGTCTCAACTATAGGATAGATCTGGGAAGCTATCCTGTACATAGGACAATGCAGAGATGAGGATACATCCATTAAATAAAGCTTGAAAAGGAACTCACTGGTCAAATCTGGATCAAAACAAACTTCAATATAAATAGATGTAAGTGTTTATATTCAGTAAAGATACGAATCTGAGTCCCTGCTGTTACAAGTGAACCATTTTTCTTGTAGTAGGCTACCTTAAAATCTTAACAGGGAAAAAAATGATGACACTTAACATTGGATACTAAAGTTAGTTCAATGGCAAACACAGGTTGTATAGATCAAAATAATTCATCACAAGTTACTTATAAAAGGGAACGGACATTTTATAGAGTAGAAACCTGGGAAACACCATAATCAGCACCTGATCAATGCTAACACCAATCCTGTGACAATGCAACATCCTCTGTCCCTTGATTGAAGGTGCTGAAGACATTATTGCAGCTCCATAATTACTGATTCTCCAGAAAAATTAGTCTAGTGCTATTTCTTAAATTCAAGTTAATACTAGTTTGATGTTTAATTTCATCTCTTCAAACGAGTTTTATGATTTAGTTATTCAATGATTCAGATCGTACAGCAGCATCATTTTCAAGATTCTTGGTTTTCATTTCTTCAGTGACACATTAATCATTCAGTAGCATGTTATTTAACTTCATGGTGTTAACTTATTTTTTGTTCCTGTTCTTGATTTTGTTTTGCGGCTTTTCATTTATGGGCATGTGTAATAGCTGTGTAATGGAGACTGTCACTTCTAGTAACATGTTATTTAACTTCATTGCATTGTAAATTTCTATTTTGCTTCCTGTTGTTGATTTTGTATTGTGACTGTATTGTAGCTTTTCATTTAAGGGGATGTACAGTAACTGAAATGAAGACTAACATCCAGATGTGAAGATACAATGTAGTATGCATCTCGACTTCCAAAGATTGACTCCCAATGAAACTGTTCACTATATCATGACAATAGGACACTGGACTCTGCCATTGTCTATTCCCGCAGTGATGGACATATGATTGTATGAAGAACTATGTTTTAGTAGTGATATAGAGGAACTTGGGGGGGGGATAGAGGAGCGGCTAAGGGAAATCCCACGAGTCTATGGAAGTGATAAAGAAAAAAAGAACTAGAAATAACTGGTCTATTCGAGTCAATGCCAGGAATAAAGCCAGGGCTGCGTTGGGATGCAGTCATGTAAGCTGCCACTTTAACAGCAGCATCCCACATGATACCCACATTCTCTTTCTTAGCTAGAATTTGGGGAAGGCAAAAGATGGTTAGTCCCGTTACCTACATGGGAGACCCGGATGGGACTCCAGGCTCCTGGCTTCAGGCTGGCCCACACCTTAATATTGTAGCCACTGTGAAAGTGAATCCAAGTTGGTGGAAGATCTGGCTCTCCCCGTCACCTTAACTCTGAAAAAATAAATTTTTCAAAAAAAATAGAGCCAGCCTGAGGATTTCAGAGATGAGAGGAATGCAAAAGGGTACAGAAAAATCAATAATGGAGGATTCTAGAAAGGTTCTGGACTGCAAAAGATAATAGCCACATTAGTCTAATGTTATTACTCCCTTCAATAGCCCTATCTCAGAAGATGATTTAACAGTGTTTCATCAGTACTAATGTCTGAATTTTGATAGTTATATAGAAGTTATCTCCTTGCAAGCACTAGCATCCATATGGGTGCCAGTTTGCATCCTGGCTGCGCTACTTCCCATCCAGCTCCCCCTGGTTGTGGCTTGGGAAAGCAGTGGAGGATGGCCTCAAAAGCCTTGGAATATACTGCATGCATGTGGCTGACCCAGAAGAGGCTTCTGGCTTCAGATCAGCTCAGCTCTGGTCATAGCCAGCTAGGGTGGATGAAAGATTTCTTTGAATTTGCCTGAATAAAAATTAAAGATGCATCTATTTCTGTGCAGGTGTGTCTGGGCCGATTTAACTAGGCTTTCTACTTAGAATTTCACAAGACAAATGCAAGTGTTGCATAGGTTAACTTAACTGAAAGTTTGGAAAAACATTTCCACTGGGCCCGGCGGCATGGCCTAACGGCTAAAGTCCTCACCTTGAACGCCCTGGGATCCCAGATGGGCGCCGGTTCTAATCCCAACAGCTCCACTTCCCATCCAGCTCCCTGCTTGTGGCCTGGGAAAGCAGTCGAGGACGGCCCAATGCATTGGGACCCTGCACCCGCGTGGGAGACCCAGAAGAAGTTCCAGGTTCCTGGCTTCGGATCGGCGCGCACCAGCCTGTTGCGGCTCACTTGGGGAGTGAATCATCGGATGGGAGATCTTCCTCTGTCTCTCCTCCTCTGTATATCCGGCTTTCCAATAATAAATCTTAAAAAAAAAACCCATTTCCATTGTCAGCAGAACTCAAGGACATTCTCATAACTATTTTATGACACAGTTCCACAGGCCCTGGGATTTCCCTTATCCCCTCAGTTCCCTCCCCCCTCACTGGGTTTCCCTATGTCATTGCTATAGTATAAGTTCTTCATACAGAGTTATATGTCCATCACTGCGGGCATAGACAATGGCAGAGAGTCCAGCATCCTATTGTCATGATATAGTAAACAGTTTCATTGGGAGTCCATCTCTGTCTGGAAGTAGAGATGCATACTGCATTTGCATCCTCACATCTGAATATGAGAGTCCATTATGCAGTTACTATACATCCCCTTAAATGAAAAGCCACAAAACAAAATCTATAGTAAGAAAAATGTTAATAACATGCTATTGAATGACTAACCCTAACCCAATTATTTTTAAAAGCCTGTATTTGACAATAAATTCTGTGGGTTTCATGATGGGTTAGTGATCCTTCAACATTCCTGAGGAAATTAGACATAAAGCAGCAGTTACAAGGCAAGTGTTAAGTCTTGAAATGGGCAAAGTAATTTGTGTTGCAAGAGGGCCTTGATGAGCAGTAAACAATCCACTGATGACATCAGGGAAATGCTTCTGTAATAGGTAAGGTCTATGCTGAGACAGATCCAGGCACGAAAAACAGCATTTGGTAAGACTCAAGGATTTGGACTTGAAATCAGAACCAAGCAGAGTCTAGGAATTTTGACCTGTCACACACCAGTATTCTTACGTGAGTGTGTATAGTATCTAGATTAGTACCAAAGTCTGAGAAAAAATAGTTATCATGTGAATTAACATAGTGCCTCATTCATAGAGTAACGCCTAGCAATATGAAGGAATGAGATAGCAGTGCACATAATAGAAGGAAGAAAATCTGAACAAATGAATCCATGACAAAAGATTTGTGGCTGTCAGGAAACTTGGGGAAGATTGTGAACATTGCTACCACTTGTCTGTACACAATCTTGACTGGGGTGATGACCCCATGCCAAGTACATGTCAGAATGTATCAGATTGCATTTTAAGCACATAGCTTATTGAATGCCAGTTATGCCCTTGTAGAGGCTCTCTGAATTATAAGACGTAAAGTTTCCACTTTTACCAAGCTGTGGCACAGTGCTCAGACTTGAGTGGTCGTTTTAATGGCAAGGTTAAGATGTATGTATTGGTATAAACTTACCTATCACAGAGAGGCCCAGGAGAAAATGAGATCTGATAACAGGCCCAAACACTAGGGCTAAGAAGTACTGCAGTTCCAGACTGAGAACACAGAGTTAAAAATCCTAGTCTGTCATTTCCTAACCCAACTCAAATAGCTCTCTTCACAAGTTGCACCTGGTTTTGAATAATCTACATTCTCTACCATGTTCCCTTGACTTTCTGTAAACTTCAATATTTCCCTTCTTACAGAAGGAAAGATCTTTATGTCAGAATTATTTCAAACTAAACTTCTACACAAGTAGTAAGAAAAGCTTGGGAAGCAAAGATTGACCGCACAATTTGTGAAATGTAGTGTAGCAAGCAACCATGACTTAACTCAAAAACATTTCCTATTTGTAAAAGTTGTATGTCACATATTCAGCATTTCATTACAGAACTAGTGCTGAAATGTAAGAGTTACAAGTATTGCAGTGACCAAGTCATTCCAACTAGTGAAACAACTCAATCCCAAAAGGACAAAAGCCATATATTCTACGGCAGCCTTCATGCAAATAAGATCAATAGCCCTTCAGTATGTTTTTGCTGGAACTCATGCATTTTGATTTATTCATTTCTTCAGAATAGTTTCTCAAATTCTTCAGATTATATAGTAGCATCATTTTCTCCTTGTTTTATTTCTTCACCGACACATTGATTTAGTAGCAGATTATTTCAATTCATGTTGATTTTTGAAGTTTTATTCCTGTTGATTTTGTTTTATGGCTTTTCATTTAAAGGAACTCATAGTAACTGTAATAGGCTATCATATCCAGATGTGAAGATAATTCATTATGCATCCCTACTTCCAAATCAGCAATGGACTCCCAGTGAGACTGTTGGATGTATCTGGAAAATAAGACACTGGTCTGTCTGCCATTGTATTTGGAATTTCACAATACTTAAGTGACAGAATGATGAGATTATGATTGCTTATGTAAGACTAATACGAGGGAAATCAGGTGGCGGAGGGGATTTAGGAAGGGAGTAAGGGAGTTCCCAGAGTCTATGGAATTGCATCATAAAATTAAGAAGAGGGGGAAAATAAGCATTATTTAGCATTTGCTATGAGAAAAATTAGAAGGTCCTTCTTCCAACGTACCCAGAGAATGGGGGTGGATCACTACTCATGCATTGTCTCCATCTTTAGGAAGGTTGCACTCAGGAGAAAGTGTATCTTACCTGGAAAATGAAGGGTTCAGATTTTATAAGAAAAAAAAAGGAATGACTTTATGATGAATAATTCAAGTAAATGTCACACTGAGTTTCAAATAACATCTTTCTTAATGCCAGTGGAATTAGGCAAGTTTTACCTAACCACTGTAATCATTTAAAAGCTTCAAGTTTCCAGTTCAATAGAAACCTTTATGATAACTTCATTGTTTTCTAAGCCTGGCACAAAGTTCAGTTCTGAAGAAGGTGAACTATTACACTAGGAGAGTAGTTACTTTCTTCTGGAAAATGCTGTATCAATTTGTTTTACTGATTTTTCTCAATTGCAATAACCTGAAATTGTCAGTTATAAAATTTTAAACTGCAGATTAAATCATACAGGTTTATTTAGTCCCTTTTCTTTCACAGAGGAGAAAGATTCTAAGGAAGTAATGGATTGCTCTAACATCCTAGACTCCAAAACCCTGTTCAGGCGTCTTGAGAGCGATGCCTCAGAACCAGGAGCAAGAGTTGAGTTTTTTCTTTGTAAGGCCACATGTGATTGGGAAATTTATTGAAGCACAGCTAGACAACTAAGTCAAGCTTTTGTTTAATTATTCTAGTGAATATTGCTGCATGACAAACTACTCTGCAACAGTCAGCCTATGATGCCATCTTCCTGTTTCGCTCATAATTTCAGAGTTTGGAAGTGTTTTGTCTGGAAGTATGGGGCTAAAGTCTTTATTGCAATAATTAGGACTTTTGGAACTGCTCGGCAGCACTTTCAGAGGATTTGCTCCTCTGCATGATGGATGATGCTGGAGGATCTGTGCTGAAAACCCAGTTAGAAGATGCTGACAGTGGAGGACTGACTCATGACCTGTGCAATAGGGTGGTCTCAACTGCTTTCTGCTCTCATGGTGGCTGGCTTCGCTAAGAACCAGAATCCAGAGGAAAAAAACCCACGCAGGGGCTGCATGGCTTTATACTAGTCTCAGAAATTACACAATATTGTTTCTGTATTCTTACCAGTTAACTGCCAAGGTAGGGCTAAACATAAAAGGAACACACCCTTTAGTATGACAAGCTTCAACAAATTGGCAGGCATATTTTCTACTCACAACCTGATCAAAAAAATCTGGAGCTAGCTAGGGTATGTGGTGAACAAATAGAAGAATCAATCTGTTTCCTATACTCAGAGAGAACTTAAGACAGAATCTTTGTTATCTTGACAGGCTACGATAGAGAAATGTGATGAATGATCAACCTCACGCTTGCTTAGTTTCCCATCAATGGGATTGATATTTGAGGTAAAGTTGAAGAAGGAAATGACCTACAACAAGGCAAAGTAAAATTTTCAGCAGGAGCCTGAGGTGCAAGTCAGGAGTATGTAAGTTGATGAAGAACCAGAAAGACCTCTTACTATTCCCCCAGTGAGCCCGATGCATTAAACTTTATCAGAATTCCTGGAGAGCTGTAGGTCTGTCTCAAGATGTCTGGAATTCCATAGAGCATGAAACAGAGGTCAGTGCTTCACAAATTTCAAGCAACAAGGAAGGATTTCATTGCAACAGATTAGTCCATAAATGTCTAATGGATACAAAATCACCATGGAGACAGTGACCAAAGCCTTTTGCAATTCTAAGAGGGTAAATAAGCAAATATTTTTCAAGCATCTCATTTTCAGAGAGTAAGAAGTCAGCAATTTCCAAAGGCACCGTGATAAGGTCCCAAATGCCTCTTAGCATTTAAAGTTATACTTCCAGAAAGTAATATAAAGATCAAGAGAAGCAACTAAGTATTTACTGGAGAATCATTTAGGATATGGAATTAATAGTTCTTTCATTTTTCAATTTAACATTTTAAAAAATATTTAGAGCTAGGTTAGAAGATGAAATGGATGTGGTTCAACATAAGGAATCAATTCTCCTGGTATGAGAAAAGCAGCTAGTTGTAAAAGCTGCATCTGGGTCTGAACTAGAAAAGCCAAGCTGGTCTTGCTCACATGTAGTATAATTGCTGCCGACTCAGATGGGACACCACATACACTCATATTTAGCCTCAGTTGAAAATCGGTGCTCCAAAGATGCCCGTGCAAATTAGATATGCATCTCTTGCTTCAGTGAAACTTTGTAGGTATGATTAAGGTAAGGACTTTGATTGATTATTTGGATTCATGCAGCTGAGCCAATCTAACCATAAAGGTCTTTATAAAGAGTCAGAACGACCTCATCGAGTGAAACTGGCAGCGATTCATAACCGGAGAACTATTAACACCACTCGAGCACATATCTCAGAGCATGCCCCACATCCGGGACTCGGGGTGGGCGGGAAACTGGGTGGGGCTTCCCCCTCAATATCCCCCTTTACCTCAGATACAAGATGGAAACAATGTGGACATAATAGTATTACCCACTTCCCTATCCCCCTGAACCTTTTTTTTTCTTTTCTTTTTCTTTCTTTAACTGTAATTAACTATGTAAAGATTGTCAACAACACAATAAAATAGAACAGATTTCTGCTATGGAAAAAAAAAAAAAAAAAAAAAAAAGAGTCAGAAGATCCTGGGTCAAAGGAAATGTGAGTGGTCAGAGCCATTGAAGCCAGGAGGGAAACACCAGCCAAAAGAAACAACAGCTGCCCACGGAACCAGAAAAGACATGGGGAGAGACAGTCTCAGAGCTTTCAAGAATTGCAGCCTTGTCAGCCCATTTCAAACTTTGACCTTGAAAACTACAAATAAGTTTGTGCTGATTTTTGTTGAAGTGTGTTACTTCTAAACAATAGATGGGTTTTGTTTTTTAATCCAGTCTACTAATCTATGACGTTTGATTGAGTTTAAGCCATTTACACTCAGGATTAATACGTATGGATGGTACTTTGGTCCTGTCATTTTAGGAAAGGTTTGCTCATTGGTTTAGTCTCCTATTGTCATTTTACTGGGATGTTCCTCCCATTTGCCTTTGGTTTTGGTAGGTGCTATTCCTCTTTGTCAAGAGAACATCTTGAAGTATCATTTGTAGGGCAGGTTTGGAACAGGCAAATGCTCTTTTAACTTTTCTTTATTGTGGAAGAATTTTATTTCATTTTCAAAGACAAACGAAAGCTTTGCTGGATATGTTATCCGAGGCAGACAGTTTTTTTCTTTTAGAATCTGGAATATGTCACTCCATTCTCTTCTTGCCTGTAGAGTTTCCTGTGAGAGATCTCCTGTGAGCTTAATTGGCATTCTTTTATATGTCAATTGATTTTTTCCACGTGCACATTTAAGGATCTTTTCCTTATGTTCAGTTGAAGAGAGCTTGATGATCATGGGTTTTGTTGTTTTCTGTTAGTTTCATCTCTTCAAAGCACTTCTGATTAAATCAATGACTCGTAGATCATACAGCAGCATCATTTTCTTCAAGAAGGTTCTTGATTTTCATTTCTTCAGCTACACGTTAGTCATTTAGTAGTATGTTATTTAACTTCATGGTGTTGTTAATTTCTTTCTCCCTGATGTTGATTTTGTTTTTGTGGCTTTTAATTTAAGGGAATGTATAGTAGCTGTGTAATGGAGACTGCCATATCTAGTAATATGTCATTTAACTTCATGGCATTGTAAATTTCTATTTAATTTCTATTGTTGATTTTGTATTATGACTTTTCATTCGAGGGGATGTACAGTAGCTGTGAAATGGAGACTAACATATCCAGATGTGAAGATACAATGTAGTATGGATTTCTACTTCCAAGGATGGACTTACAATGAAACTGTTGACTATATCTTGACAATAGGATGCTGGACTCTCTGCCATTGTCCATGCCCACAATGATGGACATACGACTGTATGAAGAACTATGTTTTAGTAATGATATGGAGGAACTAGTTTGGGGGGGTATTGGGGAGGGGATTAAGTAAATGCCAGGAGCCTATGGAATTTACAATAAAATGATAAAAAAATATATATCCAGGACAGAAAATAGGCATTTTGACAGTATTTACTGAATATCTGAATAATTGCTTATCAAATACATGAAGTTAATTCAAAAGTCTATTGAGTCTTCTAGATTAAAGAATTAGACTTTTTCTAATACAAGAAAAAGAAAACTACAAGTAAGTTCGAAGGCATTAGGATTATCGTTAATTCATTACAGTACTAGGAAACTAATACAGCCTCCTATCCTCCATCAGTTAGAACAGGTATCCGAGCCAACACTTTCTCACTTTAAGATGCTTCTGTGTTACAGATGCTGAAATCCTGTTTGCCATTTCAGCACTTTGCAGAGTCCATACAAGGAAGATTGTGATTCTACTTGAATGGGAAGGATTGGTGGCCACTAAAAAGTCTCGTCTCCCACATTGTGAAATGCTTTACCCCAAGTTGCTTTGTGCTGTGAAAACCTTAGCCTTTCAATGGAATCTTAGCCTGATGCTTTATGTTCAGGTCATCTGTCAAGGGCTCCATATTGCCTAATCCAATCACCCAGCATAATGCAAATTCTGATTATAATTTTCTTCTCTGCCTCCTCCTGTATGCCTGCCACCAACTATTGTTTATTCTTTTCCATTGTATCGCTGCCTCCAAATGAGCTTCAGCTTGCTGAGCCATCAGTACTTCAGTGTTCTCTTAAATCCACAATGTAAAAGTTTTCTCCTCTCTTGGAGAAAGTTACTTCGCATACGTGGTTATGAGGCACATGGTTCTTATGACTCAGTTTGGGGATACTTGCTCACGAGAGTTACAATACAAACTGCCAAAGCCAGAAGCCACTGTTATTTCCTGTGCTAGTTCAACTTGAAGTATGACACTTCAAATAACTAAGGCAAGAAGAAACTCCAGGTTCTTCAAATTCATTGCTTTCACGTTGAAGCAAGGGATTAACTACATTAGCGCTCACTTCATTAACAAGATGTGTGGGTAAAGTTTAAATCTGCAGCTAGATACATTCAAACTCAAGCGCTACTGCAGAACTTGCCTGAAGATCAGCAAGAGTGAATGCTACATTCTTGCCAAAAATCAATAACATGAAATTCATACAAATTGCCACGTTTCTAAAGTTTCCATTGATCCAAATAGCATGAATTATTCAAGAAATCCAGTCTTTCTGCAATGGTTATGTACTTTGTACATTAGCTCATTTGGTTGGTATAACCTACATGAAGTTATGCTAAAGTCAAAAGATGAAGTTTGTGGCCATGACTTGTCACTAACAAGAAATCTTAAATGGTCGTGTCTTGGAATAAAGTTTATGTAACTAGTGGCCAAATCATCCAGCTAACTGTCCCAGAAACTGGATTTTCACCATTTCCAGTAACTAAGTCTCTCAGAAGCCTTCCTTCCTATTCTTGATGAACTTGAGTATACAGAATTAAAAGAGCCATCCTGATCATTTGCAACACAAACCCTAGGTGTTTGATGTGATGTACATGCTAGTTACCCCAGCTTGATCACTCCAGTCTGTCAATTAAAGCTTAAATTTAGAAGTTAAATTGTAATTGATAGTACATACAGAAGTACTCAAGAGCAAAGATTCTTGAGGTTACTGAGACCATGATGAAGACAGATTAAATATGCCTGCTTCCTGAGAGCATTCACCTGCCTGAAGAGCTGACTGTCAGGCTCTGCCAGATTTAGGAACAAGCAGACCCCGGGCAGCACATCATCTCCACTTCATGCCTTCTTCCATAAACATGTCAATATTAGAAGATACCATAGTGAAAGATTAACAGATGCATGCCTTGTGTCATTACCCTTGCTTCTTAAGTAAACTGCTCATTTGAAAGCCACCTCTTTCCCACTAGGTCTGCTGGGCATTTCACTCCAGGCAGCCAATTGCCATCAATTTGAGTTGATGGCATGAGATGAATTCTAGCAGATTGGCCCCCCTCTGGCACGGAGGGCTCTTTCTACTGATCTAGCAACTACTCGTCTCTGCTCATTAGCTTTATTTTGTTTGACCATGCATACTTCTAAATTCTGCTTCTGTAATGACCAAGGCAGAAGGTGCTCATGACCCAGTTGTCTCAACTCTTCACAACCACAGCTTCTCCACAAGGGAAAAAAATCCTGATGTGCGGGCTTGTGCTAACACTCCACTTGGGTTTTCTTGTTCTCACTAGCCTCAGGCATCAGAAGAGGAACTGTGTACAATGTCAACGCTGAAGGTGTCCACACATTTGTGCTCAGCAAATATCTAGTAAGAACTTAGAGGGATTTCAAAAGGGTCCTGGAAAATATAAATTTTGGTGTAAAAGGGAAAACTGATGCATTTCCTTCAAAATACGGATTTTCACTGATTTTTGGAAACTTCATGTTTCTCAGCCTGATTATTGTTATTTGGCGGCTACAGCCTCGATTCTGAGCGGAGGGCTGAGGGCAAGCCACACTGCTCAATATGCCCATCTAGACTGCAGCCACTCACTGACTGCTCCCTGGAGCTGGCCTCCCTCACAGCCTCCTGGCCTTGTTGGGGTGGCAGCCATTGTGTGGGATAGGGGTGTTATCTGCGATGGCGATCACTTCCAGGCCCCCCACGGTCGGCCCCTTGATGGCTGACAGGTGTCCTGGCCCCAGGCCCTTCACCACCACGCCGACTTGTGTCACCCCGTTCCCGGAGGCTTTTGCCACTGCAGCTATGGCTGCCTCTGTGCGGCGACACGATGGCCTTCTTGGCATTCCGAAACCCCTGTGCGCCACAGGACATGCGAGCGAGTGGTTGGGTGGTGGCAGATATGACCCGGATCTGAGTGTTACAGGATGCCTGGATGTGTGCGATGCGGATCTCCTCAAATTTCTTTCCTGCCCACCTCAGGGAGTCCTCCTGCCCCGGAGTGGGGAATAGATGCTGAAGCCGCCGCATCGCGCGGCCGCCTGCTCCGCTGCCTCCCACGGGAACACAGCGCACAGTCCCAGGGCCCCGGTCACGACCCCCCTCGGAGAGCAGAGCAGGTGCGCAGCGCCCAGGACCCCGCGGCGCGAACCACCTGCATGGCGTGCACCGACCCTTCTCGGTACGAATCTGAAACCTTCTGTAAGAGCAGCATTCATCTCAACCGGGCTAGCCCACAGCTGGACTTTCTTGCCAGGATTATATCTAATTGTGCTCTAGATCATGTGGTCATCTTTACAAGACTCAGCTAATAAAAACGTGACTTGTGTTCTCTTACTGTGGCAACTGGCCCCATCTCAAATCCCTGTTCTCCATTTTTTCCAGCTGAACTGAAGGCTTCTGACATGGCCCTAATAAGTTACTTATGGTTTTATCCCTTGAGTTATCACTGGAATACTCAAGTACTGAATGTGTCTAGATTCTGGTAGGAACCAAATACATAGTGAAGCAAAAGAAAAAGATGAATAGCCACACGCCAGGGAGCAGACAAAAGGGGTTATTGGAAGTAGCTTTGCTGACCCTATTGCATTGTTCTCAGGAGAAGCTAAGACCCCCCACCCCCACTGCCAGACATGTCTAGGATCTTTTTAACAGTTGCTGGTGAAGTTAAGGACTTTCAGGCCACTTGAAAGTAAAACACGCCTGTCATTGTACAGATCCACTTGCTGGAGCCCAGTAGAACACTCTGCAAAGCCACCCATCCTAGCCGTCTTTGAGAAGTTATACAGCAGCATCCTAGACTGCAATTAGAGTTGAAGACGAGGAGATGGGGGTGAGTGGTGGATCAATAGTCAATGCACCTTTTCCCCCACCCCCTTGCCTCCAACACTCAGAGGCATGATAACCTGGCAGCAAACTGTGGTTCTGGTTTTAGGCAGTGCACTTCTGCCATCTAGTGGTTCTTACTCTTCTCCAGGTCCGTTTTGCAGAGGTACATTTCATGTTCCAAGAACCGAGAATCAAACCAAAGAAGGCAGACTTAAAGCGATGGTCTAATGCAATAAAAACTGAAGAATCACACTGAGATTTGGGCTCACATGTCAGTTCGTGACCTCTAAGATCATCTTCATGAGATCAGAATGGAACACGAGGTTAAGGTCCTGAATCACAGTCCAGTCTGTCACAATAAACATGACATTCGAAAACCAGTTCCCATTTCATCGGGAAATAATAGGGAAAGATGTCCCATTATCACACATTGACTGTGTCTCTTACCCTGTCTCCTCCCAGAGGATTCTGTGTGCTGTGAACACTGTCCAGAAATCATTTTTACCCAGCAGTGAACTAGAGAATTGCAAAAACTGAAAGAAAAAAAAAAGCTAACAATGCTTTTGCTGCTCTCAGCCCAGGAGTGAGAAACAGCCAAAAATGACACTACTGAGATTTAACAAGAAAAGTCTCCGGGAGTAGGATTGACAATGGAGGAAATATGCTTGCTCTCAGGTCCTGGGGGAAGTTGGCACTTTACTGTATTTTCTTTCTTCTTTCATGGTGTCCCTAAGGTAGTTTGTTAAAATATTAATGATCTTTCTGCTCTGGGATGGTGAACCAGATCAGGCTCAGCTACATTGGAGCATATCAACATGCAAATAACAGATCCCACCTGCTTTCACTCTGAGAAAACTTGAAACACTCCTGAGGCCAGCAAAGCAGACACCAGTCGAATCCTGCTGGGGCGACCACCGGCCCTCATGCCCAGTTCCAGAAATACAATTCCTCAGGCAGGAAACAGACTCACAAGCCATGCCAGGGCTTCAAAAGATTCAACGCAAAAGATAGAATTTAAAAAGCTACTGGGCCGGGGCAGGTGCCTGGTACAGTTATTCAGATTCTTGGGATGTTTCCATCCTGTACCAGAGTATATAAATTTGAATCCTGGCTGTTCTGCAGTTTCTTGCTGGTGTGCATCCTGTGAGGCAGGTGATGGCTCAGTTTTTTAGGTTCCTGTCTCCTATGTCAGACTCAGGTTGAATTCCAGAACTCTGGTCTTGGTCCGGTCCAGCCTTGGCTATTGAATTTGGAGAGTGAGCAAGTCAGTGGATGGGAGATATCTTTGCCAATCAAATGAACGAAAACTTGTACAGTATAGGGCAAATTCATTATTTAAGTCCACTTACATTTTATGTAATACATGTTGTACAAAATGAGAGGTTTTAGATCCCTTGTACAATAAACTTACAGTACTCAAAACATCCTGGATGACCGCAATAACACTAAAGGTTATTTTCAAGTTGCTTTCTTTCTAAATGCCCCAGTTTTATGTATATCACAATTTGAGTGTTGTCATTTGACACTCAGCTCAAGCTTGCCAACATCCACAGACCCTCCCTACTTGTTTCACAAAAATCCTTTTTCTGCATTGCACATTTAAGCAGGTTTAGTTAAACAGGGGACTTGCGAGAAGGTTACAGCCTGTTTATATTTTAGCTTAGTTGGTAAACTAAGAATTTTCTTAGGAAAATAAGCTAAACCAAAAACACCTGATCAACTGAATTGCTTAACAATGTGAAGCAGCGGTTTCAGACACGGCACAGGTTTACATCATGGAGGACCACTTTCTCGTTGGCAATGCTGACGAGTTACACCTTGCAGTCAATAAAGACCAGCTTTTACCAATCTGATCATTACACAGTGTATATAAAGAAAAATTACTGTGCCCCCCAAATAGACATTACATATCAAAGAATACAGGCACTGTTTTGCAGTGGGCTGAGCTGCCACATGAGACTCCCGAATCTCATTGTGCCTGGTTTGAGTCCCCACTTAGGCTCATGCTTGCTATGTTGCTGGTGCAGGTGCTGGGAAGCAGGAACATGCTCACGTCGGAAGGCCAACTGAAGCACTCAGCTCTTGGCTTCATCCTGAATGCTGCAAACATCTCTTCACCTTTCAAATACATAGGAGCAAATAAAATTTAGATAAATATTGAGGCAAAAGAAAATCAAGGATATATGTTGCTGTAACAATTATCTTTCTGGACCAAAGAATATTGACGGTATTTGGGTTTAAAAGATACCACCCACATGATCTTAGAAGTTTCATTTTTAAGAATTCAGCTTTTTTCCAGAGCAAGAAAGTTCTAAAGCCTTCTTCCTGGAGAGTTACACTGTTAGTCATAAAATGGGAATAAGCAAATAAATTCCAGTAAGAATATGAATGCTGGGGAAAGATTCTTAGGGAACTAGAGACAAGGGCTGGCACTTTGGCACTGCAAATCAAGACCATACCAGTAACACTGGCATCTCATGAGCACCGGTTTGAGTGCCAGCTGCCCTGCTTTTCACCTGGCTCCGTGCTCTAGCATTGGAAAAGCAGATCTGGCTCAAGAATTTGGTCCTCTACCCTCCACATGGTAGACCCAACTGGAGTTCATGGCTCCTGGCTTTGAGTTGGGCCAACTTCAACCATTGAAGTTTTTGGCAGAGTAAACCAGTGAATGGAATCTTCTCTCCCCCTCAATGCCTTTGAAGTAAAATCTTTAAAAAGGAAGAAAGAGCACAAATGCCATGTAAGTATGCTTTAGAACCCTGCTAATTCTTGCAATAGGAATCAGTTAGCAAGTAGCCTGAAGTATAGCTATATGAAAGTGACATTTTTCAGTGAGCTGACAGGGGTGATGCCAGAAAGCCCTTTTCAGCAATGCAGGTTGGGGGGGGGGTTGTCTTTAATCAGAAATATCCTTCAGCTGATTCTGGCCCACCTGACCCTGTTTCTCCTGCTCACCATGCCCAGCCCCAGAGGTCACACACACATAGTGGTTAACAGGCCAGGTTACATTTGACTCCCAGGGACACTGGTTCCTGATGATCTGAGCCTACTTTCCTTATGTGGAAAATGAGATCACTAGATTAGAGATGCAATTTTTCTAAGAAACACTACCAAATATCAGCGGTCTCATTCGCTTTACTAAGCCAGCTTTCACAACCCGAGAAGCCGTAGAGAGAAAGAATAGACTGACCTAGACCTTAATGTCTATTTCCAACCAGCTAATAGACAAATTGTGGAAAAGCTTCCCTGGGCAAGAAGGTCCCAGCAGGACAAGTCCACACCAATTTATCTGTCAGGATCATTGTCAGCTGTGTCAGAGGGCTATGTAAGTACACAAATACATGAACTTTCTAGTAGCCTGCAATATGAGGATAAAAAAATGGCATTAGATAGTCTGCAGAAGTGGAATTGTTTAGTTATTAGAGTGCTGGGCCTGGACTACTTAGGTAAGGAGGACCACCCTATGATGGGTGAGCTAAGCAAGTCTACTGTTGGTGTAATCTCCCCGATTTTCTGCTTACTTAACCACCGGATTAGGAGCGGTACCCAGAGCCCGAAATTCCACACAGGTGCTAGCACTTTTACAATACCTAATGTTTTAACTTCACCTGAGGAAGGCGCTCAGTAGGGTGGGAGGGAACTTTTGTCTTGCCAAAGTACCTTCTGGGCAGAAGCAAGCATTTGCACCCTTTTAGGGACTTCTCACTCCAGAGATAATCCTAACCAATACCCATCTATCATACCACAGTGCCTTAGCAGACCTACTTTTTAGGCTGAATGAAGGGACTGGACTACAATAAGTAGTTTGTCTCAAACAGCTACCCAGCCAGCCAGGTTCGTAGTAAACTTCTAGGGGAGGCTGGTGTTGCAGCACAGTTAAGTTATGTGAGGCTACTATCCTATACAGGCACTGACATGTCCCAGCAGCTCCAATTTCAATCCAGTTCCCAGCAAATACACCAGAGAAAACAGAAGAGGTCTCAATTGATTCCCTGCTACCCATAAGGGAGATCTTGATGAAGCTCCTGGCTTTTGCCTAGCCTAATCCCAGCTGTGTGGCTGCTGAGTTAATCAGCAAATGGAAGGTCTGTTTCAGGTAAGAAACCCCAAACTTCTTAAAATATATAGAGATTGCAAAAGTTAACTCTTGATTGGGGGCACTGTTGTAATTAGCTAGGGGTTTCTGCCTAGGGCATGGCTCATGTCTGGCCATGCCACAGGCTGTTGTACCATATTGCCATTGCTAGGAGCGATAAACCCTTCGATTGGATTTCATCAAGGATTTCAGTGAAGGACTGTCACACTGCACTTGGACGGTAAACTTACTCCAACTTCTCCCACCCATTCTCGGCTCTGCCCCACAACCTCAACAAAGCTCAGCTCCACATTTTTTAAAGGTTTGAAATGTAGAAAGGAAGAGAATCATTCATTCTATGGTTCACTTCCCAAATGGCTGTAACAGCCTGAGCCGAGTCGGGCTGAAGCCAGGATCGTCTTTCATGCCTCCCTTGTGGTTGCAAGGGCCCAAGTAGCTGAGTCATCAGCTGGCTGCCTTCCCAGGCCACTAACAAGGTCCTGGATGAGAAGTGGAGCAGCTGGAATTCACAGGGCCCTGGCCCTGCAGACTGCTGCTTAACCTACAGAACCACAGAGCTGACCACCCACCCACCCACGCACGTCCCCACCACTACCTCCCCTGCCCCCCAAATAGATCACTTTCAGATTCTGCTTTGTATACTTGCTAGTTAAGTGAAATAGCCCCAGCTGCTTAGCATTACTGTCAAGTGAATTGTTAGCACACTCCACCTCCCGCCCTGCCGCAGTTTAGGCTCTATGCTACCAAGATTCAAGTTAAGTTAGCTTACTAAAAACAAAGACTTGACTAGAAGGGGGTTGGAGTATCTCATACAAGAGCTGAGAGTCCAAACTACAAGCATGGCATTTTGTCTCTTGCCAGCCTTTTCATCTCCCTCCATTGTTCTTGGCTACAATACTTTGCTATGCCTGCCAACAGCTTCCTCAGAAAAGATGGTCTACGTTTCTATTTTTAGGTTTTTAAGAATCAAAGAAGCGACCCTGACCCATTCTAACTTCCACAGCCCTTGGCTCTAGGCTTGGTCTAGGCCCTTATCTCAAAGCGAGAAAGAAAAGTGGAGAAATGCGTTAGCAGCTAAGCGGTATCTGCCACGCATGCGAGCTAAAGCAAAGCAGCCCCGCCTAACGGGCCAGTGCCTGCCTTTTATAGGATATGGAGGGAAAGGGCGTGGCCTCTGGGGTGGGACTTAATTGAATATTCACTAACGGTAGGGTTTTGAGGAGGGCCTGAGCGCAGCCCATTTGCCTGCCGCTTTCTTCACGAGTCTCTGCAGCATCCTAAATCTGTATTGAGATGCATGTGAAATTTGTCCACTTTACATAAATAAGAAATCTCAGCAGTCTCAGGTGCATGATGGGAGGGGCCATTGGCCATGCTAGTTTGTCCTAATGACCTTCTAATGAGCTTCAGGCCATGGTAGGAACGCAGCCCTCGGGGTTATTACGTATGTTTTTTCTAGCCAGTGCCGGTTCTTAAGCCGTGAGACCCTGGCAGCTGTGGTCTGCACAGAAGGGACTGGAGTTCACGTGGTGTAAGTGAGGGTAACGCACAGGTGCTGGCGACCCCAACCTCCGCTGGTTGTCCCCTGCTACTACATTGTGCCCTCTGATCTGTAGCAGAAAAGAACACGAGAAGGATGCTATCTGAAGATGGATGGGGCTTCCTGCGGGAAATCGTGACATGGAAAAAGGGAAAAGGAAGGGCAGTTACCAGACGAAAGGGGCAGGATGGAGATAAGGAGAAAATGGTAAATTTCTATGGCAGACGCAATAGGGTAACAACAGAGATAATACATATTCATGAAGTCTTTTTTCTTTATCAAGCAAATAGAGCACGAGATGAAACGTGACCATCTGCAGAACCAGGAGGATTTTCCCCATTATTAAGATCTAAAAGGAAGACAACTCAATGCTTTAATCACCTTGATTGTGGGGGTGAGGGAGAGCCTTGCTTTTAAGCAGACATTACATTTATCCATTAATTACATCAGGAAATTGAAGAGACGCTTTAGTTTTCTATTTTATTATCTCGAGATCTATTGAATGAAAAAAGTATTCTTGCTTCATTAGCAGTAAAATACACAGGGATAACGATGGATCATTCTAAGTATTATTTCCTTATTTCTGGTCTTAATCACTATATTTAATAAGGAAAGGCCAGGTTCAATAAAGGATGCATCTGGTTGCGAATGAAGAATTGATTTGTATAGCACTCATATGCTAGCAATTCTTCGGGAAATAAGACAAGACACCCATGAATCACAACCCCCAGTGCCCTACCCATAGTCCTCCCCACTGGCCTGGTTTTCACCAATCAGCTTCCATTGACTACTGGGGCATATTTTCAAAAGTGCAGCGGTTGTCTCTCACATCCTCAATTAATGCTGTGAAGAATTGTCTGCAGGGGCTGAGGTCTCTTTCATCTGCATGCAAGTCAACTAAGTGGTTTTCCTTTGCTGCTTCAAGTCTCTTGCTTTCATTTCCTCTTTGACTCTTCTCCCAGGTTGCTTTAATCGGAATGTCACATTGTATCATTCTGTAGGGAGCTAAACTTTTGGAGATTGGTCCTTGAGTAGGGGGTTCATTTTTCTTTGTGATGTCATTTCTAATTCCTCTAGGCAGCAGCCAAATGAGTCTGTGCGTTTACAACAAGGAGTGAGCCTATTGCAGTTCCAGATGCTGTGGCTCTGGATAAGTACATGGAATCAGTAGGAGACAGACACAAGTGCAGCCAAGAGAGGCAGAGCTGGCTTCAAGGACACAGGGACATTGCTTACAGAAGGAACGGAAGCCAAAACAAAACAAAACAAAACAAAAAAACCATGAATTCTCGTTGCCAAGGAATTGAACTGCTTAATAAAAACACGGATGTGTCTTGTTTTTTGCTGTATCTCTAGGGGCTGCAACAGGGATAGAAAATACCTGGTGTGTTTGCCGCTACTACTTAGTCTGTCCTCCTTGCCCGGTATGGCTAATCATTCATGTCACATTTCCTTGAACTCACGTGTAGGCTCAGATTGCTAAAGGCAATAACCACCAGCTGATCAGAGCTGGCATACAAGATGGCAGGTGTATGCAATCCCTGGTCTAGAACATCATGTTAAGTGACTTTGTTAACGGGACTTTGTTAACGGGACTTTGTGCTATTCCCTCCGCTTTAAGGTAAAGTGTTTTCCAGAGTCAGATACAGTATTGGCCTTTAGTGCAGACTCACCACATTACCTTCCCATTTGATCTAAAACACAGCTAAGAAAACCCATTTTTTGCAAGCAGTATTTGTTGCGGGCTCCCAGGCACAGCTGATAGTGTCTGGAGAACTGCTGAAGAGTCTGACAGCTTTTTTTCTGGAGCGTACAAGCTGAACACGTGGGCCAAGATTTAAGGTCAGAGTGGGAAGAAGGTAATGGGCACTGATCTGGGTGCTCAGGTAATTTTCCATTCTGGACACTTGCATGTATCTGAGGGCCCAAGTGGGCTGCAATGGCAGGTTGAGTAAGAACTATACAAATCTACTTGATTAAGGTATTCATCATATGGTAAAAAGGACAGCACTAGGACCCTAGGGCAGCAGTGGATTGGCTGCCCATAACCACATCTTCAATATAACTCATTGGCAGCATGAGTGCCGAGGGCAAACTTTAGTGACTGACTTCTGACATCTTCCATCCTTATCCTAAATAGGTAGCACCTACTAACTGCTACTTGTAGGAGACATCCTGACAGGGAGCTGGAGTAGGCAGGAAAGAACACAAGAAGATGAGGTTGTGTCCTCCTAGGTGAGTTCCTTTGGTACCCGGATAATCACGTAGGGTAATATTGGACTACTCTGTAAGAATCGGTCAAGAATTTGGGGGAGAGATGAGAAATGGCATTATGATTGCAATACTCATTTATCTATCTTACACAAACTAAGAAATACAGGTTGCAGGCATTTTGAAGATTTGCTAGCTCAAGTATTTTGCATCCAAAGGACTACAGGTGCAACACACACATACTTAAAAGGGGAGTATTTTTCACCTGAGTCACTTGAGCATCAATGTGCATTAATTGAATTCATTATGGCATGCAGAATTTGACTTGCATAGGACTCTAACTGAGCCCTGCAAGAGTATGTATGAAGAACACCTGCCCACCCTGTAGTGGCCAAAGGAAAGGCTCAAAGCAATGTAAGGATTGTTCCTGCAACATTTTCATCCCATCCAGGGCCTTTGGCTAAGAGGATTGTGAGCTGCTTTGAAGCACATGATTCTATTATCCGATTTTCTGGACTAAAATAAGAGCTCCAATACTCAAACTGACAGAAGCCAGAACCGCATGCCTGT
Organism: Ochotona princeps; assembly: GCF_030435755.1. Classification (NCBI taxonomy): domain Eukaryota; kingdom Metazoa; phylum Chordata; class Mammalia; order Lagomorpha; family Ochotonidae; genus Ochotona; species Ochotona princeps. Next base: position 19,418,716 of record NC_080840.1, on the reverse strand, counting down.
GGGAGAATCAAAGGAGTCTAGAAAAATCTGATTAGCTCAAATTTCCCCAGTTCTTTACAAAAGCTTTAGAAATCAAAAGTGCTATTTAATGATTCAGGTGGTAAATTTGGATTGAAAAGATCTTTTTGACTGGGACCTTGTCTTCACTGAGGGGTCAGAGACGGTAGTTAGGGAACCGCCAAACACAAAGAAGTCTCCCTCATGTCCCAACTTGCATGCACCCCATCAAAGAAGCAACAACAATCAGGATTTGGATGAGAAACCTTGCTGTCCTTGAGGGAGTCTTCCTCCTTCTTTCTCTTCTGGATGGAAATGATGTGAGCCAGGGCGACCCAGCAGCTGAGCCAAAGCTTGAGTCATTGATTGCCTGCCAGACACAGGGGGAGCTGGCTCCACAGGGATTGCTGGACCCCTCCCCTCATGAAAGTGTGTTTTGTAAAAAACAAAAACAAAAACCACTAGGCATGTCTTTCAAATTTTTCCACCTAAATAAACTTACAATTCTACCTTCCGTGGCTGTTTTAAAGGTCTCTTATTTTTCAGTTCTTAGTTCAGTGGAGACAAGCAGAGTTTGAAGTCAAAATTATTTGCATGAATTATCTATTCTCAATATCTTAACAGATGCTTAATAAATGTGTTCTTATTTGTATTGCATGACATTTCACAATGAATGAATGAAAACAAAAGACATGCTTTATTAGGCAACTTTTTGATGAACCTTCTCCAATTGTTCCCTCTCTTGTTCTCTCTCCCTGTCTGTTTTCCTAGTCGACTGACTTAGGTCATGTTATTTGCTCTGGCTGAAGGAGGTCAAGAAAAGTCGAGCATGTGTCAATTCCAAGATGATTAGGGAAAAAAAACCAGCAGGCCTGGTGTGCAGTAGCCTAGTGACTGAAGTCCACTCCTTGCGTGCACCAGGATTGGTTTCTGGTCCTTGTCCTGGCAGTCCCATTTTCCATCCAGCTCCCTGTTTGCGGCCTGGGAAAGCAGTCGAGGACGGCCCAAAGCCTTGGGACCCTGCACCCTGTGTGGGAGACCTAGAAGAGGCTCCTGGCTCCTGGCTCCTGGCTCCCGGCTTTGGATTGGCTCAGCTCCGGCCATTGCAGCCACTTGGGGGGTGAATCAACAGATGAAGATCTTCCTCTCTCTCTCCTCCTCTGTCTATCTGACTTTCCAATAAAAGAAAATAAGCTTTAAAAAGAGCAGGAGATTTAAAAAAAACACACACAGCAATGTTCCTCAGTTCTGTCATGTTCCTATAGTAAAAAAAAAATGCTTTTTATTTTAATTTGAAAGGCAAAGTTACAGAAAGGGCAGGATGGAGGAGAGAGAGAGAATGAACATGAGATTTTCCATTTGCTGATTCTTTCTGGTATGTAGTAAGGATCCATGAGCTTACTCCCTGTCCGTTTCATGAGTACAGGGGTCTAAACACTTGGACCTTCCTCCACTGCCCTTCTAGGTCATTATTGGGATCACCCAAGACTTGAACCTGTGTCCATATACGCTGTCAGCACTACAGATGGAGGCTCAAATTGCTGTGCCACAATGCTGTCCCCTGTTTTTACATTTTACCACGGGAAGAGCTTGCCCTCAATCCTGTGCCATGACCCTGGGTTTTAGGAGGAAATATACAAGGGGTGACTATGAACTTGTTCTTTAACCTGAAGCAGTGTTGTTGGCCTGCAATTCTGTGAACAAGAAATGAATGAACATACTTATGAATAAAAATGATCATTGTTAGAAATTGCTGAGATTTGTGATTTGTTTTTAATGCAGTGTGAGTGTAACAATTGTTGGCTAATGTAAGAATGCTCTGTTTCAAGTTTTCATGTGTCTGATGGCCAACTACTCCATGCTCACAGGGACCCATATCCTTTCCAGATATTCCCCACTTGGGCAAGGAGGTTATGTGGTTGTAAACAGAGGTTTCATAGAGCTCAGTCTGCATATTCAGAATTCTCAGAGGATTCAAGACTGCTGGAAAGCCACGTATGGTCCAAGATGCAGGTGGTCAAGCTTGCCTGTGAGTGTATGCATCATTAACTCTAATAGGAATAAATTAAATGTAATGTGATTTTCCACTTGATTACCATATCCTGAATGAAATAAAATTAAGTTTCTAATAATTAGTCACAAGTTTCTAATGTGTTTATCTTTGCCATATGCTTCCTAGCTCTGCTAAGTTGGAAGTCTCAAATCCATCAACCAATAAATTGTTTCTTAGGTTTTACATTAGGGGCCAATTAAAAGTATCAACATGTTTTGTTTTGTTTTTGTTCTCCCCCCTGCCACATTTTAGTGGGAGTTTTACCTCCAGCTGTTGAGATCTGGGTTTCTAAAAGTATGAAGTACAATCACCCAGGGAGAAGGCATTTGAGACAACTGGAGGAAAACAGATTCTGTTGGAAGCTTGTTTATGCAAACGTTGTGGGTCCACCTTCCCCACTTCATGCAGAGGGTACATATGTCACTGACATGTCGCAAATAATCCAGCTGGCACCACAGCAGGAAAGGTGTAGCTCCCAAATCTGGAGGGACAGCTCCCACCACACCATCCAAAGACTGGTCATTTATCACTTCTGTAGACACAGCCCCTCTTGAGGGTCTCCCCTTGGGCCTCCCCTTACATGTCCTGTCCCGGGAAACTTCCCACCAAAGACTCCTGTAAATGTTTTCCAGATGGTATCAATCATAATGTTATCTGCTCATAGGAATCAAGGCCAAGTAACTGAATTAATTGGCAAATCTAAAAGGATAGGAAGGAGAACTACACATGAAGAGAAGAAAGAGGAGATCTTAGAGCTGCCTGATTTATGTAGACTCAAGGTCATTCAAAGGAAAATCGGACTCCTTGAACAGAAGAAATCCAAGAGCTGGTTGATAACATGAATCCTCAAAATGGTATGTTTTACTTTCTTCCATAGACGATTTAGAATCCCAATCCAGTTTCAAATGAACTGTACGTTGTGAACAAGCTTCCTCATATACCTGGGACAGCAGGGGCAGTGAAATAACACACAGCACCTTCACTAACAAGTTTAAAGCCCTTTTCAAAGTGAATACCAGTTGACATTCATAAAAATCCTTCACCCTATCCAAGATCAGTTTAGTGATCATCACAGTTCCTTAGCCTCTAGCCGTATCCACACGACCTCCATGGCCCATCTTGGGCAGTGGGCTTGTTCCATCTCTTGCTTTGAGCATGACCCTATGACTTGCTTTGTTCCACAGGTGTGGGTAGAAGTGACAGTGGGTCAGTTCTGAGGCCAGTGCTTATTTCTACATTCCCTTTCACCTTCATTGTCACCACAGCAAAATACATACCGGCTGTTCTGCTGATCCAAGGAGAACAAAGACACACCAATCAGAGCTAGCTGAACCCATTTGTAGAGCCCCCCAACTAAGCCCAGAATATCCAAGCCTCTTCCGACCTGCAGACATCTGGACCATGACAAATAATGGCTGTTTGTGACCACTGAGTTTTGAGGTAGATTCATTTAGGCTGCAATATTTCACAAAGTCTGTTATACCTCACACTCCTTCTCTGAGTTGTAACTGCATCTGTGCCTACAACTTATTAAATACCTTTTATGGTGCTGATCTTAGAGGTCAGACCCTGAACACAGTTAACTCGAGTGTTTACAGAAATGTTTACTGTATACCTAGTTTCAGCATTAGTCTCCAAACTTTGGTATGCAGGAAAAGTAATTTAGCTTTTTTTGACCAGTTATTTTTTACCACTTCTGTTATAATTTTTTTTTGTATTCTGCTAGAGAGCAGAAAATGCTGTCAGTAATGCAGGGTTTCTCCTTCCTTTAGCATCATGTTTAACTTCTGCAGGGTTTTTTTCATAAGGATGTTCAAGGAGTTGGGAGGGAGAATCTGCTTATTTTCATTGTTGATCTTTGCCGGGTTTTGTCTTGGTCTATGTCAGCAACATCCACAGTCGGGTTCACTCTCAGCTAGCTTTGTTTTCGAGGCCCACAATTATTCTCATCTGAGGAAGCTTGTAGCTGACCTCAGATTCACGAGGGTTGTTGTAAAACACCTGCATCTTTTTAGAAGGAAGATGGGATTTTGAAGTTGGCTGACTAGCAGCAGATGCACATTTCTTATCTAAGCTCTTACTGCATCTTTGGCTTCTCCCAAGCCACTGGGTCTGCATCCCTCCTTGTGTGAATGCTCCAGGCTCTCTAGGACCTGCCATTTCTTCTTCTGCTTCCTGATTGAGTATGGAATGTGACAGAGTGCTACACACCATTCTTCAGGAGTCCAAATAGTCCCTTGAGATATTTCTTCTCTAATTCACCCCGTTTCTTTGATTCTGGGGAAATTTTCCTGGTATCAGATCTGAAGATTCCAGCTCTTTCCTTTCTGCCATCCTAGCGACCTCGTCTTTGAAAACCAAAAGCTGAGAGAAAAAGCTTTTTTCCTTTCAATCCTGGATTATAACTAACTTTAAAAGTGTAGTGCAAAACCCTATCTATGCTCACAGTTAGTGAAGGATCCAAGGCCCCTACAGTTAATTCTAGGAGGGACAACTACCAAGACGTGGTTAACATTTGAGGACTATTTCCTGAACAGGTGGATGTGTGTTTGTGTGACATGTAACACTTAACACTTCCTACCAATGGCCCCGGGAAAGCAGCAAGAGCAGCCTGATGGTTTCCTCCTGCTGTCTGTGGAAGACCAGGATGGAGTCTGGGCGCCTGGCTTGAACCTGGCCCAGCACCTGCCCTTTCGTCCATCTGGGGGAGGAAACAGCAGATCCCTTCCTCTCGGTCTTCCTCCTTCTCTCTGTAAACTTGGCTTTGAAACAAATTATCAGTACTTTAGGCTCAATCGACTGAAGAGTGAATAAGATAAACTCCTACGTTTAAATAGAAAAAAAACCCCACACTCTTGAGTAAAGCAGTGCTGGACTCAGCGCTGATTCCTTTTATTGATGCCTCTCTTAGCAACGTCACCTCTTGCTTCTCCCATCCATTAGAACACAGGCCAGTTGCCCTCTCCGAGCCTGTTTACCTACAAAACACAGCGGATTCATATTCTGCCGCCTGACACCACAAAAGCTCAGAGATGTTCAACACAACTAAAGCCACACCTGCTCTCAGCACCCTGATGTGCGCGTTCACTTGCAGCCAATACCTTACCACACAAAGCATAATTTTAAAAAAGATTTATTTGTTTTTATTGGAAAGGCAAATATACAGAGAGGAGGACAGTCAGAGAGGAAGATCCTCTGTCCAATGATTCACTCCCCAAGTGGCTGCAATGGCCAGAGCTGTGCCAATCCAAAGCCAGGAGCCAGGAGCTCTTCTGGGTCTCCCACGCGGGTGGGTCCCAAGGACTTGGGCCATCCGTGGCTGCTTTTCCAGGCAAAAATCACAAGATATTTCAATCAATTTTACAAATAGAATAGCGCATCCAGGTAAATATCTGCTATTAAATTTCCACTCCTACCGTTGGGCATGGTTAGGTCCATGTAGTAGAGATACCTTACCGTCCAAGTTCCTACCTACCTTATTGTTTAAAGCAAAATGATTCTCCATAAGCTGGCCAAACTGCAGTGACATTTGTCTTTTGGAATGATCCTTGCAAGGAATAAGGAGTCTTGAAGTATCCTCTGGGACCAGAGTTTGGAGAGAGTTGGTCCACTTCCTGCTGATGATATGGAAATGTCAAGTGTTTCATCCATCTGTGTAATATTTAATCAGCAGGGCAGAACCCCTCTGTGACGGAAGCTGCCACTCCAGTTTGCAGTCTGCAATCTAAGAGTTTCATTTGTTCAAATTGATACAGCTATTGAGTGGCCAAGCTGGGACCTGGATGTTTGCTATGATTCCAAACGACCCTACTCCCTCCACTACTCTCCCCTAGATGGCTCAGGTCACAGATATGGACGTGTTTACAAGAATGGAAAGTCAGATTCGCCTGGCCTTAGTTATAGGTGAGAAAAATATTTTTTGTTGATCGAAAAGAAGTCACACTGTTCAAAGATAATTCACTTACAACCTGGTGGAATTAACCAGAGCAAGTATGCTAGCAGCGTCCACAAAGAAAAAGGTGCGCCCACCAGTGTTTTCCAAATATTACTTCCTTCCATGGGACGGTACAGCATCACAAAAGCTTCCTATAGATGGTGATGCTAAATATTGAAGCAGATGAGCTGTTTGGGAAAAATGCAGCCTTCTGGGAAAGACTGTGTACTACTAGCTTATAAAACTTTCCATTTCAGGAATGGAAATAAAGAAAAAAAATCCTATGATTCTGCTTTTCAGACGTTTAGAACGGAAAAAAAAAAACAAAACTTCAGGCCATACCAAGCGGACCATGCAGCAACAGCGCCGCCTACTGGATCCGAGCAGGTAGCATTCCAAAGAGCTCCCATTCCCTTCGTTTTTGGAGAAAGAACCTGGGGTTTTTTTCCCTTTTGGGCTCTGCTCTCAAGACTCTCTCAGAGACTTCGGATGTGTTATTCCTCTTCCCCCAATCCCTAGGAATCTGCGTTTTTCGTTAAAAGAAACTATCAGGGTTAGATTTAGCCGCACTTCACAGTACGGAAAGTGGTTCCTGTTCTTGGAGCGATTTCACTGAATAAGGGGGCAAGGTTAAAGCAATCACCTACATTGGTGAGCCAGGCAGAAATCTCCCCAGTAGGAGAATTTTGTTGCGAGGACATTAGGAAGAGTCTGAATTCAATCCGTTTGTGTCCTATTATTTGGATACCCGCCAGACACTCGAAATACTGGCCCTGTTGTCTCCTGCGGCTTCATTTCTAGTCTGGCCAGAAGATGGCACTGTTCTCCAGCTGTTAACATCGCCATCAGGTGAGGCCTCAGGGTGCTGGGATGCCTGCTAGGCAAAATCTTGCCAAAAACACCAGGAGGGTCCCCTTACATCTCCCTCAAGCCAAACCCTCTTATTTTTTTGGTGGGGGGGGAGGCGGAGCGTAAAAGATACTTTAAAGCGACAAGCTCTGACTTCAAAGAAGCTTCAGCCGTAAGGAAAACAAAATGCTTGAATGCTAAACAATTTCTTCCTCAGTGTTAGTCAACATTTAGGCAGTTTCGTTCATGATGACACCAGAATCAACACTATGGAACAAGAATCACGCTGCAAACCATTTTTTTAAATCAATCTTATTCTTTCTGTTTCACTAAATCAAAAACAACAACAAAAGAATTAATGGTTTTCCTTCCTTTGGAAAAGTATCCCCAAGCTAGTGATGAGTTTTTGCCTGCTTTTTTTCCTCCTACGGTTGGTGTAATTTCTACTGTGGCTCATACATTCAGCAAGCACACATGGGATATCAACAACATTTGCACACACAGGCATCAAAGCGCAGGGAGGACCTGCCACGTCCCTGTGCCTGAACCTGGCGAAGCAGGTGACTTATCCATCTTTGTCAAACGCAGCTCAAGACCATGTTTTTTCTGATGCAGGATGCCCGGGGCCCAAGTAGCAGCTCAACCCATGTCATGATACCTGCCCCGGTGCCTGGTAATACATCCTGGGAAGTGACAGAGGATCACAAAGCAGGGAGGAACTCAGGCTACGTTGGGAGAGCTGTCTCACATCCCCAGGGGGTGGGGGTTGGCTGGTGCTTGGGGAAACATCAGTCCCCCATGGCCTCATTGTCTTCCTTTGCACCTGAAACTAACAAGCTCGCGCAGGCATCCTAGATGTGCTTACTTTATAAAAGATTTTTACTTAGGTAGTTCAGACAGAAAATTCTCCTGTACTGGCCCACGACAGCTTGTACTGCCTCATCACAAAGCCAGGAATTGGGAATTCCCATTCAAGTCTCCTGTGCAGGGGGTACGCACTCCCTGACACCCGACTGCTGCCTCTCCTTAGCAGGGGGCTGGACTGCGGAGCAGGGCTAGAGTGCAGTGATGTGTGATACAGACAGCCTGAACAGCACCTTAGCCGCTATGCCAAATGCCTGCCCCTCTCGGTATGTGTTAGCCACTCCCTTAAACCTGTGACCTGTTAGTTCTTTAGGATGACTTAAAGTTTTGAAAGGTGCCACATGAACTTGAGCCAGAGTAAAACGGCATAAGGGGAAGCATCACAGATGGTGGCCCACAGCCATGCTGGCTGAGAAGGCACACAAGGCACCGAGGGACTCAGGGTACAAAAAGCAAGGACCTTGGGGCCCAGGATGATGCGAGACTGTGGCTGTCAGCAAGTGGGACTGGCACGCACATCTGGGCCGATCTGGGAACACCAAGAAAAGGGCACCTGAGACCAGGAAGGAGCTGAGAGCTCTGTGTGGAAGACAGAACCCAGCTGGAGGGATACACTGGCTGTGGAGGCCCTGAGTCCGTTTATGATAGAAAGACAGGCAGCCTGCACTTGAACGTGGAGATGTTGTCAGAGGAGCGAGCAGCTGGAGAAGTCCCTGGAAGACATGAGTGTTCTGGTAGGCGATTTCAGCTGTGTGGAGTTTGTATATGCGCAGGAGGGGGAGGAAGCTGGCATGCAGGGCTAGTTGGAGCCGGTGCCTGCATTTCCCTTCACACCCATGCTCAATAACATTATCTTGTAGATTGGTTGCTTGACCAAGATAATGGGTCCCAGGAGGGGAAGTTATACCATGGTAACTGGACAAGACTGCACACCAACAAATTCAGTCTCCTCCCAGAAAACTGACCAGCCAACACTGACTGTGTGCTGTGTTACATATATATAGTCTGTGATGTACACACACATTGTGTAATGTGTGTTTGTATTCAGAGGAGGAGCGTTTCTAACCAAGGCACTGAGATACTTTTAGTAAGTATTCTCTCATTCCCCATCACTCAAATCCATGCGCGCACACACACACACACACACACACACCATGATTGCCATATGGGAATTTTTCAGTGAGATGAGATCTGGCACATCAAAGAAAAAGGGGCAGTTCTGATGACTCTGAGTCAGGAAGAGCGACATTCCATCCTGCTGCAGAACTGTTGGTTTTGGGTCCTTGTTGGAAACGGAAGCTACTCCTGTCCCTGCCATCACAAAGCACACATTTCTGCCTCAAGGAGCGTTCAGCTGGATGTTCCCTCTGTGATCCCAGCATTAGTGATTCGACCTCTGAACCTCCACTTCCTCATCCATGAAATGGAGACAAACTACCCAGACCTTGTAGGGTGGCTGAGCAGCATCCCTGTCCATGTTCAGTTCACTAAACAGAGTGCTCACAAAGGAAAAGTAACCCAATGAAGTACAACAGTTGGCTTCGCTCACGCATTGGCTGGCGGGCTGGAGCCAATTCACCGGAAATGGGTGAAGGAGAAGACCAGTGTGCAGGAAGAGCCGGAAGTCACAAGGGGCTGCGGCCAGGTAGTGGAGGAGCTTGAAGGTGACTGGGTGGCACAAGAGGTCCCCTTGGGCAGAGCTGCTGTTAATTTTTGGATGCACTCAAGTTCTTCCATGCAGCTAATTCCTTAGCCAAATCCTCTTTTCATGATGCATTTACCACAAGCTGAAATACCAGAGACAACTAGGTCCTTAGAAGGTCCTTCATACCAACAGGGTAGGAGTGGGAGTGGGTATGGAGGGGCGAAAACAAGAAGGGAATGTCTCCTGCCATAGTGGCAGGAGGGGGCGCTGCCAGGGCAGAGGAGGGTCCAAGATGGAGGAGGACAGGGGAGAGCCAGGGAAAAGGGAGGGGCACATGTAGAGGCTCATGTTATACAACCCAGGTGAGCCTGGAAGGTGTGGGGTGTGGGAAATTGATTGGGAGGGGCTGCGGGCAGGCCCCCCAGGGATTGGTGACAGATTATCACAGGTGATCGGTAGGTGGGTAGGGATTAGGGGAAGGCGCCACGAGAGATTGGGGGACGGGGTTCTCAGGTCAAACACAGGAGGTTGCATCTCATGGGTGGACGATACTGGAATGGCGCAAATTTCATGAGCTGTGGGAAAGCGGGGAGCAGATACAAAACGGCTCCTCACAGCTGCCATAGGACACACACATGGCAGACACACACAGCCATCTTTACTCCTTAGGAGCAAAATCCGGAGGCTGGGCATTGGGCTGCTTTCTTAAAACTGCCTGCACACACAGCTCCCAGAATGCAAAACCTTCATGTGACCAAATGATAGAAGAAAGTCATCGGGCCCTGGGGAGGGGAGCAAGGGCTGACCCTCTGAGACAGAGTCTGTTCTCACGCCTCCATGGCAGAAACAAAAAGGAGACGACAAAACATCACAGAGGTGAACAAGAGCATGCAAGGTGCTTTTTTTTTTTTTTAAAAAAAAATCCCCAATTAAATGCGCACCAAAAGGACGCTGTCTGTGTGAAGCGCAGCACGGCAGCCGGCGGCAGAAAGGCGAGTGCCAGCCCGCGGTGTCATCTTTGCTGTGTGCAGGTAGGAGGCAAGAGGCAGGATGATTTCCCAAATCTCATAACCTTTAATTATCCACATCCTGGGGGACAGATGAAAGAATATGCCAATAACACCTGAGACCGAGGTCAGGGGTCTAGAAGCTGTCAGACCACTGATCCTTAGGCGCGGAGGAACCTTGGGTGGCGTGTGCACACGCTGCGGGTTGAGGAAGAAGGTGAGAACATGGGAAATGATCGGAGGCTCCCAGTGGGCTGACGCTTCCTAGCTGGCCCTCTTCTCCTGGCTTGCCCCCTCCCTTTCCCCTCCACCCCCCACAGCCCCCATCCTTCCTCTCTAGCCCCAAACACATAAACCTCTCAGACTGTGAAGTAACTGGCATAACATTAAAAAACAAAATAGCCAGACGCCTGAAGGGGCAGATTCCAGGCAGTCACACTCACAATCTATTTTAGAGGATCAAAGAGATGAATAGTCACCAGGGCCCAGCCTTCCTACCCTTCACATTCTTCCTTTGTTCAAGGTCTTTGAAGATGTGACAGGGCACTCGTGGGGTGGGCCTCCTTGACTGAAGGCTTTCAGAGGTAGTGCTTGATAAGGCTTCAGTGTTAGAAAGGAATGTATAAAACATGAGCAACAGGGTAAGCAGATAAGATTGAAGCTAGGATTGAGGGCAGGGACACAGACAGCATCAGGAGAGAGCACTGGAATAGGGGTGCAGGAAGTCGCATTCTGCCAGCTGCCTCCTCTGGTCAGAAGTAGGTCTGTGACACAGAGTGCCTCGGTGCCTCCCAAAAGAACACAAGATGCCCTTGTCAGCATTAAGGAATCAGTAAATGGAGTTGGGGACACTGAGCAGAATGCTGAAAGTCCGCATGCAGGACTTCCTGATTAGCATAAACACAAACACACATCCTTGTTGTTGTCTGGTTGATCAATCTAATCATACATATTTACGAGCCCTTGCCTGCCTCCAAGACGGTGCTGGACATTCTGGGAGTTGGTCCCTGAACTCAAGATGCACAAAGGCAGTTGGGAAACCCGAGCCCAGCAAAATCTCATGTGCGACGAAATGCTCAGGAAAGTGGCGATCTTGCCCTCCACAAATCCCTTGAATAATGGAAGAGAATCTTTTTCTTCCGTCGTCAACAGCAGCGCTCTGCAGAAAACCAGGTCTGGAGGATTTATGAAGTCTTCCACTCAGAAAAAAATGGGTATTATGAAAAACTACACACAGGTTACAAAATGCGGAGCCCCCCATGTAGACTTCTCTTGTAATTCCACTTTCCAAGACCTTTTGAATTCTGTGTGCTTGTGCTTTGGGAGCTCTCACTGTAAGGTGGCAGGCACTGAGTGATGTAGGACCATTCCGACTCCCTTTTCCTCCATGACGATTGGATGTGGCAGAACAAATGAGACCTATGGGGCCAATATTTCAGGAGGCAATGGCCTGCCAGATCTTGCATCTGCAGGGCAACACTTGATTGAAAAGAAGCACTAAAGGCTGCCTTACATACACAAGGAAATGAAAAGAACCAACAATCAGCTTGAAACTAACGAAGAAGGAAGATGGGATTGGAGATATTACTGTCTCTTGAAAAAAAGTGTGCTTTCTGCATGGAGATTGAGGAACGTGCACAATAGCACCACCACCTGTACCTTTCTTTATTTTTAATATTTAATTTATCTTAAATATGCATTTACTTGTTTGAAAGACAGAGTTACAGAAGAGATCTTCTTTGAGCTGAATGAGCCCATCCTGGTTACAATAGCCAGAACTTGCCTAAATCCAAGGCAGGAGCCAAAAACTCTATCTAGGTATCCCATATGTGTGATGGGTTCAACACATTAGCAGGGAACTAAAACAGAAGTGGAGCTGTTGGACTCAAACCAGAGCCATTGTGGGATGCCACTGTCAGGGGCAGTGACGTAACCCACTGCATTCCAGTGTTGGCCTCCCAGCATCCTTCTGACCAGCAGTGCTAATCCACTGCAAACTCATAAGGTCTCCAAAACACCAAGGTCAGGGGTATTGGACCACTATGCTTGTCTCCGATCTGAGTGCTGAGGTGGTTCCTGTATTAACTGCTCCATCCTGTCTCTTAACACTGAGGCTCTATCTCCTTGATGGGTGTACCTGTTGTGTTCAGTGTGATTTGGGAAAGATGGGTAACCGTTCAATACACTTCAAAACACATCTACTCAGGACATACTGTCGTGGTCCACCAACTGTCCGTGGTTGTGACAGTTCCTTAATTTTACTTGACGATGTTTTATCAGCTTATATTCATAGAGAATATTTTCCAATGAAAAAAAATAGAATGTATCTGACTATATAGATCAGAATGCGTTTGTATTTAGAAAGTAAAAGAAAACTGGAGGAAAGTACAGGTGCTATAACAAAGCGAGCTAAGGTGTAAAAGGAAATTCTGCAATGATCTAAACTGGGAATTGTCTTGACCCTTGACATCATTTGATGGCCTGGCTTTTTTAGAATGTTCGGTTTTGAATCAATTGGTTAAAGTTAAAACAGCAGCCCAAAACATTGTTGCCTTAATGAGTGGAAAGCTTGGGCCCTAAGTAGACAGGATTTGAAAGGTAACCTCTGCCATCAGTATTTGTAAAACATTGCTGAAGTATTTGATTTGATATTCTTTCCCTGAGCACACACGTTGGTCACAGGGTCTTAATGATTCCAGGGTTGTAGTGATGGGTCCTTGAACAAGTGTATTACGCCCCAGAACTTCCTCAAGATATGTGTGAGACTTTGGAAAAAAGTTAACACGCATTGGCATGCCACACTCGTGTACATGGAAGTTTTGCGAGAAAAGACACGGTGTGGTTAAGTTCAGAGATATAAGAACTACTGGGCTACATTTGAACTTTCAGAAAGTGTGTTAAATAAATCTCCATGATTTTATAGCTGAAACAATATTAACTAGAGCCACAAACCCAGAGATTTGCCAATAGCCATAGGAGGGGCTATAAACATGTCGGTCGGCTTCACTGAAGCTCAGCTTTCTTATTTTAGGAATTTGTGCTACCATTATGTATTATTCCATGTTTAAGAAGAATAATTAAAATAATAACAGGCTCCTTTAGATCTCTGATAATTAACTAACCAATGGGGAATTACTTTCAGCATTCAAAAGGTCTCTTCTCATATGTTCAACACAGGGAAGGAAATATGTGTTCTTTGATATAATGCTTTAAGAAAGCTCTTTCCAGGGTCCGGCACGGTAGCCTAGCAGCTAAAGTCACCTTGCACGTGTGAGGATCACATATGGGCATCAGTTCTAATCCCGGCTGCCCCACTTCCCATCCAGCTCCCTGTTTGTTGCTTGGGAAAGCAGTAGAGGATGGCACAAATCCTTGGGACCCTGCACCCATGTGGGAGATCCAGAAGAGGTTCTGGGTTACTGGCTTTGAATCAACTCAGCTTTGGCCATTGTAGCTGCTTGGGGAGTGAATCAGTGGACGGAAGATCTTGCTCTCTGTCTCTCCTCTTTTACATGTATCTGACTTTCCAATTAAAAAAAAGAAAGCTCTTTCTAGCTAGCACTGAGACAGCTAGCCCTGAAACTTCTTCAACAAGCCTTTGAAGTAGTCTAAAAAATTTTTAAAGGTAGCTATCTGCAAACGCTTGATTTTTTAGAAATGAAATCAAAAGTATAAATAAAGCTAGCAGTCAAGATTTAGAAGCTATGATCCAAGGATTTTGTGCTTTTCCTTCTAAAAACACAAGCAGTACCCAGCAGGTGTGGCCACCAGCTGATTGGGGTGATGGACTGTGCCGGGCCGTGTGCTTGCTAGTGCATACAAGAATCTGGTCTGGGAACACCTCAAAGTTTCTTTGGGGATCTCCCCAATTGAACTGCCAGACTCGGAGCCCTAGCCATGAAAAGACAGAGGACGGAACAGGTTGATCAACCACCTCAGCCATATCTTGAAAAGCTGGGCAGGCGGAGACTCTGGGATGGACTATGTCAATCAGTGTATTCTTCAACAACCTCATCGTGCTTGGAGTGGCAAGATAGGCAACAATTCAAGACTGTTGAACTGTCGGGACCACTTGAGTGGGATCCTATGGGTATGCCCCACACTGGGGACCTGGGTTGGGTGGGATACTGGGTGGGACTTCTCCCTTAAAAATCCCCCTTTACATCAGATACATCGAGGAAACAATGTGCAAATAGTAGTCTTACCCACTTTGCTGTAGCTCTTGAGCCTTCTTACCCTAAGTAACTATGTAAACATTGTCAAAAATATAATTTAAAAAAATGGAAAAAGTTAAAAAAAAAACACGAGCAGTGAAGACTGTTGCCAACTCCATTTTTTTGTTCGTTTGTTTCTGTAAAAAAAAAATCTGAGCCTAGTACTTTATAAAGAGCATAAAACTTATTTCTTATGGTATGAAAGTTTGGGAAGTCCAAGTTCAAGGTGCCAGCTTTGGGGTCTGATGATCATGAATTTCTCACAGATAGCCTCAGGTGTCTAGACAAGAAGGGAAGGGCAAAAGGGAACATGTGCTAGCATAACACAAGGAGAGGAAGAGTCACCCCACTCCCTCCAACTCTTTGCTAAGAGCTCATTCAGGACATGCCCTCATGCCATCGTCCACTCCACATTCTAAGAGCATTGCCTTGACTACTCAGTTTTAACACATGGATTCTGGGGGACACAGGCTGTAAAAAAGCAGGTGCTTGAATTCGAGACAAAGATGTTCCTTCAATGGCTTTTGATCAAACCAAGGATTAGTCAACTTTAGAAATTTCACCATAGGATAATGACATTGACTTTTCATATACACCAGTAGCAGCTAAAATCTGGCAGAACTGACTCTCTAAAACCCAATCTGCTTACATTTTAAAGTGCATCAAACATTAAATGACATGAAGATTATAGGCATAAAAATGATGTATGCATTTTGTTCTGTGCCACAAGGAATTTGTCTTTCTTTCATTGTGAGGACATTGCAAAGAGAAGATATCTAATGTAAAAATTTGCTCTCAGATAAAATAAAGGAAAAATAAAGTTACAAATGTCAATTTCTGCTGACTGATTGCATTCTTAAGGAGAGATAAATGAAGTCATGGTGAATTCGTGAGACACCGGACAATCTCTCCAAGTAAGAAAGATGCGATTCTTAGGCAGACTCCATAGAGGGGTTTCTCAGCTGACTGCACACCAAGATTTCTGGGGAACACTAAAAACAGGAATGGAAGTAACCAACATTTACAATGAAATTTTGATTTTACTGCATTCGGATAAAGTCCAGGAAACAGAATTTCTAGAAAAGTTGTTTTTCCATGTTTCTAATGAGTATCCAGCATTGATAACCTTTGTTAATGAAACAGATGATTGGGAGAAAAATCCAAATTTCTCTGTTAGAACAGTTCATATTGTTAAATTATAACAATTCTTACTTTTAGGTTGATTACTTGCCAGGGTGTGAATTATAAAATGAGATAAAGAAAATAGGAGAAGAGATTGGTAACAGAATGAGGAGATCCCCACAGACAGCTCTGACTGGGGTATCCATAGATATACAACAAGTCTTGGTGTAACCGGCTAAAACGCTACAAGACTTGCTATCAAATAATGTGTTTGTCCCTCAATACCATCATAAAAAGTCCATTTTCTTGGTTGTGTTTTGAAGCATAGACAAAAGAAATGGCAACAAAATTGACCAAGAGGGCCTGGCGTGATGGCTCGGTGCCAGGATCCCATCTGCTTCCCATCCTGCTCCTTGCTTGCTCATGGCCTGGAGAAACAGTAGAGGACAGCCCAAAGCCTTGGGACCCAGCATCCACATGGGACACCCAGAAGAAGCTACTGGCTCCTGGCTTTGGATCAGCTCAGCTGAGGCCCTTGTGGCCGCTTTGGGCATGAATCAGCAGACAGAAGATTTTTGTCTCTCCTTCTCTTTGTAGATCTGCCTTTCCAATACACATGAAACTTTTTAAAAAAGACTGAGAAATTCTTTAGGAATAAGGAGAAATTATGAAATAATCAAGAAATGTAATTAGAAAGCTTTGGGAATTTTGAGTGAACTTTAATTTCCACACAAGATTATGGAATGAGAATGTCAAAAGTCTTTGGTTAACAATGACATTCAGTTTATACTTTGCTAAAAAAGGTGCAATGGCTCAGTGGCTAAATCCTCCCCCTTCAAGTACAGGGATCCCACATGGGCTCAGGTCAGTATCCTGGCTGCTCCATTTCCCAGCCAGCTCCCTGCTCATGGCCTGGGAAAGCAGTAGAAGATGACCCATTGCCTTGGAATTCTGGACCTACATGGGAGACTAGATGAAGCTCCTGGCTGCTGGCTTCAGATCAGCTCAGGTTTGACCATTACATCCATTTGGGGTGTGATCCAGCAGATGAAAGATCTTTCTGTCTCTCCTCTCCATGAATCTGATCTGCCTTTCCAATAAAAAAATGAAGCCTAAAAAATAAAGCATAAGCAAACAAACAAACAAAAAAACACAATTACTTCTGGATACTGTGAGAACTCTGACAACAGGCTACCTATTTCAGCATTAGAAAACTGTGATGAATATTTTTCTTTAATTATCAGGGGCAGGTATTTGGTGCAACAGTTAAGACATAACTTATGAAACCCACACTCCATACTGCCATGCCTGATTTTGAAACCTGGCTCTACCTGTGATCCAACTTCTTGCTAATGAGCGCTTTGGGACCTAGTAGGTGACAGCTCAAGTAGCCCAGTCCCTGTCACACTCCTGGCTTTGACTAGCCCCTGCCCTGCTGTTATGGATATATGGAGCATGGGCAGGCAGACGGGAAATTCTATCTTTTCTCCTGCCTCCCTCTGTGTTTCAAGTAACTAAAAGTAAATATATAAAAATCTTTAAAAATTCTTTAAAAAAGGAAAATAATTGAGAATTGCCGTAGACTCCCCAACTTTTCAGCTGAAGGATCTAAAGGACCTGGGAGCTGGGAGTGGTGATTCAAACAGTGATCATCTTTTTCAATGAAGTTTGAGATTGGAATGTTTAGGGTAACATACCAGAAATAGGCAAGCTGAAAAAGAAAGGAAATAGATCTCTGAAGTTTCATGCCGTACTTTACTATGTTTACTAAAGTTGTCTTACTTTACTATGAATGCTGCATGTGGAAAGTCGGCAGCTATCAGAGTTGGGTAGGAATAAGAATGAGGACAGGAATTCTAGGGCATCCTGAACTCAAACAACTAATCTGATCTGCACAGCACAGAGAAAATTGTTGACTTTTGATCAAGGGAGTTGGGAGATCTCTGAACACCTGGGACATCTAAGAACAGTGCTCTGGGACGTAACATCAGCAAGATAGTGGGATAACCAATTTTTACCACATAACCATGCAGATGCAAACAAAGACAGATTTTTATCAGTTATAGTTACTTGCATTGATTTGTCTATACTACCCAAAGCAATACACAAATTCAGTATAATTCCTATCCAAATCCCATGACAGTTTTCACAGAAATAGAAAAAATACTAAAAATCAGATGAAGCCAAAACAGCCATTGTAGCCAATGTGATCCTGAGCAAGAAGAAAGCTACAGCCATCACACTTCATGGTATCTTCTATAATAAAGCTATCATAGACCAAAACACTTCGTGGTCAGCATAAAAAAGAGAAAAGGCAGACACAAATACTAGTATAAACAAAGAGAAGCAAGGAAGAAACCACAGATATGTTCAATTAATCCTCAACAAAAATGCCAAAAGGATTGTCTCCTTAATAAATTGTTTTGAGAAAATTGGGTATCCACATGCAAAGCAATGAAATCAGACCCTTGCCTTGCATTATATGTATCAAGTATGTAAAAGAAGGAAGACAAGATCTATAAACTGAAGGTAATCGGACAGTCTTAGAATTTCTTTAGTTATTCATAAAGAAGTAGATCATATGTTTCTGGATCAGAAAATACAATATGATAAAAATGCCAATTCTATACAAATGCAATTTTAGTTACACTCCCGAGAACTTTTCAGAAATTGGCAAGTTGACCCCAAAATTTGATTACATATATAATGATCATAGGAAAGAAAGCAAAAACAGTTTTCAAGTAGAGGAACAGAGTAGAGGGAGAAGCTACGTTTCTCAAATTCAAGCTGCATTAGAAAACAGCAGTGGTGAAAGATGTGTATGAACATAGGTAGAACAATAAAGACCCGTGGGGAAGAGTAATGATTTTGGAGAAAATTTCTGAGGTAATTTAATGGCAACGTCATACTGTCTTCAAAATTTGGGCTGGAATAAATGATTAACAAAAGAGGAAAAAGGTATTTTATATCCTACCACAGATGAAACCCAAACCAAACCGAAACAGAAAATTGCACACACATAACTTGATACTGATTAAATGTTTTGTTTTTTTTTTTTTAAGATGTAGACCTATCGAATGTCTAGATGAAAACAGAAGCAAATGTTGGGTAGAGAGGGAACAGATATTCTTAACACATAGAACAATATCTAGCAAAGGACATTTCCAAGCATGAAGAAAAAAATTTACACATCAATAAGAAGCCAGACAAGGCAGTAAAAAGCTGGTCAAAGTCCGAGGAGATACTGCCTACAAGAGAAGTATCTTTTTTAAAATGTTAAAATTCAGCATCACTTTTGATCCAGGAAGGCAGATAGTCACCCTGAGATAGGACTGCATACTCACAAGAATAATGGTTTAAAAGATTGGCAATACCATATGTGGGTAAAGATGTGGAATCATTTAATGCCTACATGTTGCGAATGGGAATATTCAATGACATAATCATTTTGGAAAAGTAAATGGTTTCTACAAGCACATACTTAGCCACTTCCTCAGAAATGTAAGCACAAGTCCATAGAAACATTTGCTTGCTAACTGGATGTAGCACACAATTGCTTTGAGAGGCTTGCAGACAACACAACGTGATACATTCCATATTGTTCTGTATTCATACAATGGGGTTTTTGCTCAGAAATTAAAAAAAATAAACTACTTATATATACAAGTAGATGAATGTCAAACACACCACCTTGAATAGATACTAAGTACACTCAGAAGCACCCTGAGAGATTCTGCTTATATGGATTTAATCTCTAAGTACAAAAAACACCTCACATGGTTCATCTGGATTAGGAGCCGAGAAGGTGATGGACTGCAAAGAGGCATGAGAGAAAAACTAAGAGCAAAGGAAACATTTTAAAATTTTGATTGCACTGGCATCACCAAACACATGTTCCAGATTTCACTAAGCTGCTTAAGTTAATTTGGATCACTTTGTGGTGTGTTAATTTTACCTCAGTTCAATTGATAAGAATAACTGCAGAATTTGTTGGTAAACTGAATGAGAAAAAGGCAATAGCCACCCCAGTAACTGGATAATCTTAGAAATACGATCAGTGAAGTAATTTGCATCAGGAACATGTATTTATGAACTGTCTTTGCTTTCGTTTTCTCATTTCAAGAGGAATGAGACTTCTTGCCTAGGATTGTTCTGCGATGCAAATAAGTGAGCATATACAAGCGCTTGGAGCAAATCCTTGCAGACATTAAGAATTCAATAATGGTTAGCTATGTTACTGTTACTATCAAGAGTCAGAAACCAGGCCATGGAGAAGGAAGGCTGCAGTGATAAACAATGCTGAAGTCTCCACCCCTGGGCAGTTAGGGTTTGGTGAGAAACTAGACTGGTTAATTCTTCTCAATCCACAAACGGGAGTATTGCAGACAAATTTCTGTTACAAACATGCAAATTTCCAACATGTGTCCTGTGAATACTTCTTTTCTCTTGAGAAATAAATATCTCCAATTGGCATACTGTATAGTTACTGCTTATTGATGTTATATAATTGTAGTACAATCTGTAATTTCATGTCCCAGAGGCAAATTTATTTGAATTGGAATAAGAAGAATGTGTATTTCTTCATAATTTCACCTGAAATTTGCTTGGCATTATTAGGTTGCTCTTACAAAAAATGAGAGGATTGGGAGTTAGTAACATTTCACATCAGCGGCAGGGACTGTCTCAAGCGGCCAGGACTCTGGAATGGAGCAAGGTGCCTGGATTTGGTCATTGGTCATGAGTGAAGGTAGACATCTAAGGTCATCCTAGACATTGTGCCGAGTCTTGTTTTCCTGTGGTTGATCTAAGAAACAATGCACACTTGGCAGCTTAAAAGAATCAAAGTGCATTTCTCTCACAGTTCTGGGGGCCAGAGATTGTAGCATCAGTAGAACCGTGTTCCCTCTACACACTCTGATACGAGGACCTGTGTCATCCCTTCTCCCAGGTCTGCAGCTGCAGGCCATCCTTGGAACGGCTGCACTTGCAGCTGACTTCACTGACATAACCACTGGCTTCTGTCTTCACTCTGCTGCTATCTCCTCTTCCATAAACATAGCAGTCTCATTTTTCTAAGGACATTTGTTACTGGATTCAGGGTCTTCTTTTGTCACGACCTAATCTGAAGATCCTTAATTATGTCAGCAAAACCTGTTTTTTAAAATCAAGTACCATTCATGGGTTCCAAATATTCAGAAGTGGTCACATCCACTGGTTGGTCTCCATTCATCCATCTATTGCTGCTGTCTTTCTATAGTGCCTGGCCCTGCAACAGGGAATAGAAAAGCAAGCAACAACTACAGAATATTTTTTGTATTGTCAAAACGAAGACATAAAATAAAAGGGTAATAATGGAATTAAAGATTCATGAGGGCAGAAACGGTATTCTATTTATTATTTCACAGCTCTTGTCTCAGTGCCTGACCTAGAGGAGATTCGTTTTATTGATGTTTTTAAATCTGTGAATTTCATAAGGAATCATGATTCTATCAGTCTCTTATTTAAGTGTACCCTGACAGGACTACACTATTGTAACAAAATGGGAAAAATCTGATGGGGGGTAGGAGTATAGAGGGGAATCTCAGCCTATACAAAATTATACCACATAATTCAAAATTCAAAATAAAAATATATTATTCAAAAAAATAAAATCTATGAATTTAATTCTATGGATAATTCGTGAACAAACCTTCATCTGTTGGTGTTATGAAAGAATTAGATTTTATTTCAATTGCTGAAATTTCTGTTAGGTTTCAGAAAAAAGAGCTAAATGATGCTACACTTGCTTGATGCTAGTCTATGGAGGTGTGGGCTGGCTGAAATGTGACCTGAGCTGGGCTGGGATTAGGGGGAGACTGAATCCTACAGTGTGGGGGTGGCAGGTGAGATTTCATTCTTGGGCTCTGGGGGAGTGAGTCTCCTCTTTCAACTATCATAAATATTTCCTTTTCTCTTGGTTGTTCTGCAGTTCCTTCTACAATAAAGCAGCCATTGGCAATGACAAATTACAACCTTTGTGAAATGTTCAGCTATAGGAGAAATTAATTTGACAAACAAAACCATACTTCTTGCATTTTCCTGTAGAGAAAAAGTGGATAGGGCTCTCAAGAACGTCCATTTTTCAAATCATCACCTTGGTGGGTATCCATAGAGATTTTCTGGTTATCAGGCTGTCACCCCGAAGTTTTATTCTGTAGAAAAGCCCCGTGATTAGAACAAACATATAACAGTCAAGAAATTCTGAGTGACATTATCTATGGCCTTCCAAAAGACACTTGACCACTCTGTGTCTCAATTATTGGCAAATTGGGGACAGCAGTAACAACACTTGCTTACCCTACAGGGATGCTGTAAGAGCCAATTAACCGTGGGCAATGTCACTGGAGAATGAAGGATGAACACCATTATGTAGTTACACAGCATTATTACTGTAGTGTCAGTGGAGAATGGTAAGTAGAGGCTTAGCAAGGAAATTCATGGGTCTGCCTTGCAGCAACTTCCTGATAAATTGTCAATAAAGCCTTCCTAATTCATCTCGTTCTGCCTGCGTGTTGACTGGTACCTCACAGTCCCCGCAGATGACAAAGGATGAGCTAGAAAGACAAGGGAGGTATAAAACATGGACAATGCGAAAGCGAGCACTACAGAAGTAATGTCTTTTCCTGGGGAATTTCAAGCATCCTTTTTGAATTATATCTAGAATGTAGATTAAGAAGTTGGCATGGAGGGGCTTGACATAAAACTGGAGTAGAACGGAAAATGTTGAAGATGTATTTCACTTTGGATTAGGGGAGCCACCATCCCAGCCAGTGACCTTCAGGATTTAAATTTGTGTTCATCCACTTGACATGAGATTCCCCTTGTGAGAAATAGGACTCTTCAATTTGAGTCGCAAGACCAGACAAAGCATGCCAAGGACTCTGTATGAGTTTCTCAGCAATGTGTGAAGCCCATTGACCTTACCAAAAGGACTCTGGTAAGAACTTAAGTAAGCACTTACAAAGCTGCAGGTTGATGTTTGGAGGAGGGAGCCTAGACAGTTAAAGGTTGTGTCCAAATCCAAGTCAATCAACCAAGCTCCACCGGGGAACTTTGGTACAATGCCAGTCCTGATGTGTTTATGGCTTGCTCCTTATGTCAAGTAAAAAGAAAAGAAATCAACTTGTGCAAGAAAATAGCAGAAGGTTTTTAAATGAGGAAAGAACCTAGGCTATTGGGACAAAAACATATGCTCCACAGAAACTTAATCTTGCCAGCTGAACAAGAAGATTTGAAGATTTATGAGAAAATCCGTAAATCTGGAATATCCCAGAATGCTAAAATATGTTGAAGGTGACTAAAGATTAGGCCTAGGAGGGTAGGGATCCTGAGAGTGACAAATGGCCATTTTCTTCGTTGATAGAAACCCACTTAAATTCTTCTGTTTTTATAGCTGTCATTATGGATTTCCTATTATATGCTAGACACCACACTAAATGTTTTTGGCATATTATAATATTTGTTGCAATAGCTTATTTTTTCCATTTAGACATGAAATGTCTGAGGATCAGGGAGGTTATAAAATTCCCCACAATGTCCCAGGATACAAATAGTGAATCCAGAACTCAAACTCTAAGATTCTAATCCCTATTGTCTGTGTGATGATTCCTCACCTTAAATTCTTGGGTGAGAAAACAACTTGTGATGTAAACAGGGTTTCAGTATCTACAGAGGCTTAGAGTTGAGGGTAAATGGGATAAGTGCCCTAATAACATTATTAAGAAGGTGCTAATGCGAGGTTGGTGAAAGTAACTTCTGTTAGGTTTTAGAAAATGGATGAAGAGAAACACAAGGGAAGAAACACAGCATGGAGACAGAGAGCCAACTGTTTACCATTTCAATTTAGCGTTTTTTTTGGCTAAAGTTGTTGCAGTCTCATAAAACTTCTATAAGGGGTCTTAGCAGGATGTGGCATTTTCCTGTTTTACCAAACAGGGGATTAAAGCATAGGGACATGAAATTAACAATCCATAATCTTAGAATGGAGCGGAGAAGAGCGAGAGCTCCACTCTATGTTGAACTGGAACATTCTCCTTTGCTGCTTTGTGGAAGAATTCTCAGTCGAACTAGGACTTGTATGATGTCCAGGGTTTTCACAAGAGAAAATGAAAGATATTCCAGATAAAAGAAGTGGCGTTTTTAAAGGTATAAAGATTAGAAAGTGTAATGAGTTTGGGGGAAAAAAGGATAAAATAGCTTAATTTAGATGAACATAAAGGATTTGAAGAGTCTAAGCTTACAATGATATCAGTGTAACCTTGCTTGTATGGAATGCAAAATCCCATAATGAAAACAATGAGAGCTACTGAAGGTGTTTTAGACTGAAGGGAAGGTGATCAGGGTGGTGCAACATCTACTACCACCCTGGAAGTGCCACAAAACCAAGAAAAACATCAAAACAACAAAAACATTTAACAACATCAAATGGAATGGGAAACAATGGATTCAGTCTGTGTGTGTATCAGGTGTGGTGGCAAGGAGAAATGCAATAGAAATAAATAGCAACTTTTCCAGAAGCTGTTTTCTTTCTTTGACATTGTCCTGTAAAGATTATTCAACTACAAAACAAGAACAAGCATTTCAGCTCCCACTACTAGGTCAGGAAAACTTAGGCTGACGCTAAAGGCTCATTAAGCAGGTACAATAGGTCTCCTCCTTTGGAGAGAATTTGCTACTTGACAAGTGCTGAGTGATTAAAACTAAGGTTGATCAAGAATAGCACCCAGGTAAATGTGGAAATAATAATTCCAGGGACTCTCTGCTCTGAATTATGCGCCCTCCTACACACACACACACACACACACACACACACACACACACACACAATGTAGTTAATATTAGGGGACACAAGCTAATATCTGTGTTGGAAGAGGAAAAAATATGGAAAGAAAATCATGGTGAAATGTTAGCCATAAAAGAACAAATCACTGGGTGGAAGTAAAAGCAATCTTGCCTGCTGTTCAACAGTAAGAACTTCTTAACAGTTCTAGAGATGAATGGTGGGGATTGCACATCAATATAAATATATTTTATGACACTGAATTGGTTAAAGTGGAAAATTTTGCATTATGTATGTTTAACTACAATAAAAAAGTAATTTCTACTTCTTGAAAGCAAGTTACTCCCAGAATATACATTTCAGCTGCTATTTTGAAATAATTTCTTAAAATTTCATTTTCTAATTATTTGCTCTCAGTATATAAAACACAATTGATGATTTTTATGTCATCGACATGGAATGAGTAATCTTATTAAGTTTAGTTATCAGTGCTATGAACTGTTTTTCAAATTCCTTAGAATAATCATGTGAATAACTAGGTAGCATACACAATGTTCTAATTCTACTTCTAAAATTTATGCCTTCATTTTTTTCCATTGTAATGCTTAATATGATCAGCAGTAAGCTGGAAATCACTTGACATTTCATCTCCAACTAAGATATTCACAGAAGGAGCTTTTGGATGTCCTGTATCTAACTGAAGAGCTTTTCTCCCTTTCCTGATTTCAAAATGCTTAACATAAATATACGAACAGTTAAATTCTGTCAATTATTTGCATCAATTAAAACTGCCATATGAATTTTATTCTATTAACATGGTGAACTAGCTAGTTTTCAAATATCAGTTTTGCATTAGTAGCTCTGTGACTAAGGCAAAGCACATTATGTGAAAATCACTTTCAAGTAGCAGGTGTCTAGTACAAAGTTGAGCTATTGCTTAGGATGCCTGCTTTCCCATATGGGAGTGTGTGGGTTTGAGTTCTGGATGTGTTTCCTATTCCAGCCTCTTATTGGTGCACAGCATCCCAGCAGGAAGCAGGTGATGGTTCAGGAAGTTGGGTCCCTGCACCAATGTAGAGGACATGGCTTCAGTGCCCAACTCTGGGCTTCAGTCTGGCCCAGACCCAGTTATGGTGGCCATTTATGAAGTAAACCAGTGAAGAAAATCTGTTTCCCACCTTCCAAGTAAAAGTAAACAAATAAAAAAATAAAAAAATCTCCTTTTAAAATGCTGGTTTGATTTGAGAGTATTTTGCTAGGGACTTTTGCCTTAATGTTTAAGAAGAACGTTGATTTGTAGTTTTGTTTCCTTGTGCTTTTGTTTGTTTAGTTGATTGGTTTTTGCTTTGGTAATTTTATTGTGTTTTTAAATAGGTTTTGAAGACCTGGAAGAAGTTTGGAAGTGATCTCTCCAGTTTTCTAAAGGGTTGCAATTCTTACTTAATTGCTCCATAGAATTCACAGAAGAATGATCTACACCAAGAGTTTTCTTCATATGAAATCTGCTGGCAATAAACTTAATTTGTTCTCAATTTAGGACCATTGATATTTTCTGCCTTATCCTGTGTCAGTTTTCAGAAATTTTAGTTTCAAGAAATTAGTTTGCTCCAATTCCCTTGTGGCCTAAGGTATTTCTAATGTTCTCCGATTGCTCTGTTGCCCTCTACAGCGTGCAGGACCAATCTTTCATTGTTGATACCAGCATTTCATCTTTGGCTTTTTTAATCTAACAGTCTAGTCAGGGAGTTTTCAACTTTGCTAATCTTTCCAAAGAATCATCTTTCATTTTATAAGTTTTCCCTCTTATTGATGAGCATTTACTCTGATATTTACCAAAAATGTGTCCTAAATGACTATTGCTCTTTCCAGTTTCTTCAAGTGAAACTTCGAAAGCCAGGTCTTTAGCTTTCTCTTATATTCTTTCTTTCTGAAGCCTCACTTTCCAGCTTCTAAGACTTCCCTAACCGCTGTCCTTTTCCTGCTATAGTTTTTGGCTTTACCTTATGCTTTGTCTTTCCTTAGACTGCTTTTGAACATAGGTTGCTTCCTTTTAAAAAAATAATCTCTTTATTTTTTTCTACTTTGGTATCAATTTCTTCTGGGAAAGAACATGCCCTCTTCGGAAAAATGTGTTCCTCACAAGAACCATTTTTCTCTGCTTAGCTAAATTTGCCAGTTGGAGGTAGTTTATCTCTTTAACAATTGGTGTGGGGGGCACAGTATTGTCTCACAGTGCGTTAAGCCACTACCTATAATGAAACATCCTATATGAACATCAGTCTGAGTGTTGGCTGCTTCGTTTCTGATCTTACTCCCTGCTAATGTGTCTGGGGAAACGGTGGAAGACAGCCAAAGTGTTTGTACTCTTGCTCTCACGTGACAAAACTTGGTGAAATTCCAATCTCCGTCTTGGCTTCAATCTGGCCCAGTTGTTGCAGCTGCATTTAAGAACTAAAACAGGGCATGAAAAATCTCCTTTTCCCTTTCTGATCCTGCCTTTCAAAAAAGCTTTTTAAAAATCTATACAAATTTTTGGGCCCGGCGGCGTGGCCTAGCGGCTAAAGTCCTCGCCTTGAAAGCCCCGGGATCCCATATGGGCGCCAGTTCTAATCCCGGCAGCTCCACTTCCCATCCAGCTCCCTGCTTGTGGCCTGGGAAAGCAGGAGAGGACAGCCCAAAGCTTTGGGACCCTGCACCCGTGTGGGAGACCTGGAAGAGGTTCCTGGTCCCGGCATCGGATTGGCGCGTACCGGCCCGTTGCGGCTCACTTGGGGAGTGAAACATCGGATGGAAGATCTTCCTCTCTGTCTCTCCTCCTCTCTGTATATCCGGCTTTTCAGTAACAATAAAATCTTAAAAAAAAAAAAAATCTATACAAATTTTTAATGGCTCCCATAAGCAAGAAAGTACAGAATCTCCTTTGCTGACAGGTCGAAGTCTCTTCCTAAAACACAAGCCCAGAAAGGGGAAGATCTGCAAGGTGCTTAGAGAAAGGGGGGATTCTGGCGGCTTCATTCAACCCTGGAATTCTCTCATAGTTAAGTCAACTTTCTTTTAGCCTCTGAGTTATGAAAGTGATACATATTTTTGAGAAAGGGCTTTACATCCATTTTCTGACACTGACATTGTCTAACATCCTAAATCCTCTACCCCTGGAGCAGTAACTACCTTTTTTAGATAGATAGTAAATGCTTAGGTTATAAACGAATAAGTTATTTTAGTTAGGTAAATGCTATTGCTGGAGGCAGCATCTGGGGAGGGGTGCAGCATAGACAGCTGAGATGCTCCACTGGGTTGCTGGCAGGGAAGTCAAGGCAACTAAGTTAGTCTTTCAACATTGAGCAGAGCTGGCTTGACTGATTCAGAATCCAAACCACACTTTGCACCTCTGCCAACATCAGAGCTTGCAGTGACATAGACACTCCATCTCATGGATAGCCTTTTGGTAAATACTCTTTTTCGCCTTCCATAATAACATTATGGCCACATGCGTGTTTACTTACTGTTTATTGCTTGCCCCTGAATGTTTCACTTAGACCAGACAACTATTTGGCAGTGTGGAATAACTCTTCCCTGGGATCTTCACCTTGGCATGTGCTTCTCCTCCTCTCAGAGCCGTGAAAAGATGGCTAGTGCTGGGTGATGTGTTGTTCACAGGGTGGAAAGACTCACTCACAATGCCTGCCTCTAGTGACATTTGCAACACACGGAGCACTCTCACCAGCTGAGTCTGTACAAGTTCTTTCTGTGTATCATGCCAAGAATTCAATCTGTTTCTGGCTCCCACAAACTAACAAGCTGTTGCTATGTTATCACACTGAAAGATGAAGCCACATATTCACATGTAGGCCTCCCCTCATATGGTAGAATGTCACCCACTGAATGTATTTTCAATACATGTTGAATACTCCATTGGTAATTCTGAACCTATTCTGTATACCCATCAGTCAGCAATAGCTTCTTGAGCAATTTTAATAGCTTTGGTCAGCCTATAACTCAAATGCAATGATAGAATCACAATTACAAGAGAAATAAAATTTGGGTGGTAAATTGAGATGGTGGTATAGTGAATATTTCTTTCTTATACAGAAAGAGCTAAAAAATATCATATACCAATTCTTCTAGAATCTCAGATAAAAATGATCAAAAGGATAGGAGATTAGAATTTTAGAAGAAAAAGAAACTATTGGAATCTCCTTGAAAAAAGGGCTACAATTCATAGTAACATAAATCAAAAGGTCTTTTCCATTCTGATCAAATGAATGCACACAAGATGTGTGCTCAACAGCTAAAATCCTCGTCTTGAACATGCTGGGATCCCATATGGGCACTACTTCCCATCCAGCTCCCTGCTTGTGGCCTGGGAAAGCAGTTGAGGACAGCTCAAAGCCTTGGGACACTGCACCCATGTGGGAGACCTGGAAGAGGCTCTGGGTTCCTAGCTTCGGATTGGTTCAGCTCTGGCTGTTGCAGCCACTTGGGAGTGAACCAACTGATGGAAGATCTTCCTCTCTGTCTCTCCTCTCTGTATATCTGACTTTGCAATTAAAAAAAAATCTTTAAAAGAAATGTGAGTGTTTGAGGCCATGCACAGCTCAAAATCAGGTTGAAATGAATGACATGAAGAATCTTATGAAATTATTAAAGCCATTCACTAACCCATGGGCAAGACAAGTCACTAGGAAGAAAAAGTTTCTTCTCATATTAGTCTATTGGCTGCTTCCCTTGAAGTTTTTTGCAAATGGCTCAGTGCAGTTCCACAAAGTTTAGCTTGTTTGCATTTCAGAGTTTCAGAGATAGATACTGTGACTGTATCCCAAAGACACCCCCATAATGACTGGAACTTTTCCTCCTCTTGTTCTGTTGATCTGGGGATGCTATTCTTTTTAACAAGACTGTTAGTCTTGTTAAGTGGAATATTGTTCTATAGTTGCTTTGGAATTTAAGTGTGTAGACAGCACATTTGTAGATGAGGAAGTGTTAAAGCAGTAGACTAGAAGGTTGGAGGAGGAGGAAGCACTAAATCATTCCTGCTTTACTTCTTGGTCCTGCCATGTCATCCCTGCAATGATTCTCTAAGAATGGTTTATTCCACCATCTTTGCTTCCAGTGTACACTTCTCCCTGATCTTGGAACTACCCCCAATGCACCTGCTCACACATGCAAAAACAATTGAGTAGCATCACTCTTTTCTCAGAAATCTGAGCCTAGATTTATAGACCTCTCCTCCCAGCTCCTCAATTTTCATAATGATGATGCCTTCCCAACCCTCTTCTTTGCAGCTACAGCATCTTACCGCACTTACCGCATCTCTGTAACTGCCATCTGTTTCTCTTGATATATTACATTTTCTTCTGTCCTGACTGAACCTGTGCTGATACAGTATGGGTAATATATCACAGAATTGCATGTGGTAATATATACTCTAGTTCTCTAAGCAAGTCTGAATATAATTATATAATGTATAAACATCTATGTTTAAACATACATTTTGATCAGTTTACAGTGTGCACCATATGCTTCATATATTGGCCATTTTTTTTTTTTTTACGAATAGTGGTACTATAAAGCAATAGTGTGAAAACTCAGGTTTTGATATGCAGAAGTTTTGGAATACATTCTGTTTGCAAACCTTGAGACATTAAAAAAAAGTTGAAAGATACCTATAGAAGAAGTGGGTAAGTTCAAACAAATTTTCTGAAATGAGAAATATCAGAGTGATTTTTTAAAAACAGAAATATCCTGTGTAACCATCCTCTGTTGACCATTTATATCATGGATGCCCAGAATCTTAACAGGACAGCTATCAAGAAAAAAAAGAAACTACTAACCATAAGCCTCTTGCTATGTGCCAGCTAATTTTCAAGTTATCACAGATATCCTTACTACTGATCTATTGATTTAAGTTTTGTTAGTTTATCTTATACAAGAGGCAACAATGATTCAGATAGAATAAAGGACTTTCCTTGGGTTGCATGTATTCGCCGAAGTAGGACCTGATGTGGAAAATGTTTCTGTACAAATACCACATCCGGAGAATCAAAGGAAACAGCAACGCGTGCACACACATATGTGGGAGATTGCAACAAATACAGCAGATAAAGAGTTCACATCCGTACAGTATTAAAGGCCATTTGCAATTCATAAAGAAAATTCAGTCAGCTTTAAGAAGAGGCTTGACTAAGTCACACAATAAGGCTATGCTAAGAGTACACCCACAACTTGACACTGGGAAGTAGAGAGTATTCTTCCATGAAAACCACAATTATCATGGACTTAACACCCATGCTGCTAACTTCAAAGAGCAAACCAACTCCAGGCATAAAATCTATTAATGTATATAAATTGGAAACTTCATGTTTTTTTAATCTCTTCTACTAAAAGATGAAGCATCCTATTTATTAAGGATACTTGTAGCAAATGGACACATGATTTCATAAAGAAAGCAGAATTAAATGGCTACTTTGCAAGTGCATGGGAGGATATTGCTAGAAGCACATGCTAAGAACTGTTAACAGTGATTTGTTTCTGTGTAAAAGGAAAATTAACTGACTTCATGCAAAAAAAAAAGGCTTACTGCAGGTGGGCATTTGGTTTAGCAGTTAAACATTCTATATTAAAGTGCTTTATTTGATTCCTGGCTCCACTCCCAATTCCAATTTCCTTCTAATATGCACCCTGGAGGTAGTAGGTGATGGCCAAATGGTTGTGTCTCTGCCACACACGTGGATGAGCTAGGCTTAGTTATTAGCTCTCAGGTGTAAGGGGAGTGAATCAGCGGATAGAAAGTGCCTTTGTGTCACATTATTTCTCTTTATATGTAAAAAGGGTATGCATCAGGAGATTTCTACTGATTTTACTGATTTAAGGAAATTCAGTGCAGGAGAATGTTGTGTGAGGATAAGCTGTGTCATGCTGCTGCATCAAGATGAGGACGTTCGTGGAAGCAACACGATGTTAAGTGTCATGAAATGCTTACATGCCTATGTGGCATGTGTTTGGAGGAAGTGAAAATTACTCACTTGTACAAAGCACAATTACTCATTCTTTGACTTCATTGAGCATGGTATTAGTTGTGGATGAGGCTATGCTGCAATAAAAAATAAACCCACTATGTCAGAAGTTAATGGTAACAGAGGTTTTATTGTTCAGTCTGTACATGAGTACAGCCTTCAGCCTTCTCCAGTGCTGACTTCCAAATGACAGGTCAGTATTCCAGACTTCTTCTCCCTTATAGCTTCATCATACCAGCTTGTGTAACCAAAGACACTACGCAGGACAGGGCAAATTGCAAAGTCCAGAAGCAACAGTGAAAGATTTGTGCCCTGAAGGGAAATGCGTCTTTTCTGCTCACTTCCCACACGCTCCTTCTCATGACCACTCTTAGTTTCAAGGATATGGGGAGACCACACTCACCTGTGCATCCTGGAAACTTCATAAGGAGAACATGGTCTTTCTTACACAGGACACTCTTTCTCTCTATATATATACATGTCGTATAAACCTTTCATAGACTGTGATGTAACTACAATCTTCTATTCTTTGACAAAGAATTGGAGTCTCATTTTTCTAAAGATTTATTTACCTATTTATTTGAAAGGCAAATTGACAGATCACACATATGCCACACACACACACACACACACACACACACGCGAGAGGGAGAGAAAGGATGGAGAGAGAGAGAGATGGAGAGATGGAGAGAGATTTTCCACCCATCGGTTCGTTTCTCAAGCATCTACATTAGTGGGGCTGGGCCAGGTCAAAGCCAGAAGCCCAAAACTGACTTTAGGTCTCACACATAAGTGGCAGATGCCCAAGTACCAGAACCATCTTCCTATCACCTCCTGCTTCCTGGTACACATGTTAGCAGGAAGCTGGACCCAAAGTGGAGGTGGAATTCCCTCACAGGCCCTCTGATACGGTATGAGGGCATCTCGTGCAATGTCTTAACCTAATGTCCCACAATACTTAGCTCTAAGTTTTTATTATTGAGATGTTTTCTGGCAACAATTATGGCAGAAAGTAAATGTTCATCCTGGTGCTTCCATACAGCCAGAGAGGTGGGAAGCCACAGTGATCAGAACATATCTTGGGGGACATGCCACTGCTCTGGCATTAGGACTTCGTTTACCAATCTGTAGCTAGGTGAGCTTGGGAAATTTATGAATAGACTCTAACAAGTTCTTGGGCTGTTGTGGGCACTTGGGGATTGAACAAACAGATCATTCTCTATTATTCACTCTTTGTCACTCTGCTTTTTTTAAAAAAACACATATTTTTAAAGAAAATAAGATTAGGGACCAGCATTGTGAAGTAACAGGTAAAGCTGGCATCCTATATGGATGCAAGTTTGAATCCCTCCTGCTCCACTTCCAATTCAGCTTCCTGCTAACATGTCTGGAAAAGCAGTGAAATCTGGCCCAAGTGATTGCACCAATGTGGGAACCCTGGAAGAAGAATCTGATTCCTAGCTTTGGCCTGGCCTAGCTCCAGACAGTGAGCCATTTGGTCAGTGAACCATCAGATCATCAGAAGGCAGATCTTGTGTGTGTGTGTGTGTGTGTGTGTGTGAGAGAGAGAGAGAGAGACAAAGAGAGAGAGAGAGAGAGAGAGAGAGATTCACTCTGCCTTTAACAGCCTTTAAGAGAATAAAACCAAATATTTACAGAAAGATTTACGTTATAAGGACTTTCTCATAAAAAAGAAAATTGAAATAAATCCAAGATAACTTGCAGCCATACCTCAGTAGGAGAGAGGAAAAACCCACCAGGAATTGCATTAATGCAGCAAACTACTTCAGCTTTCAAAGTATTTACTTTGCTCTTCTATCCTCCCAATTCTCCATAATAAAGCCTAGAAAAAAAATCTCAGGAAAGACTCTGTGTGTTTGTCTTTGGGTACAGCCAAATAGAAGTTGTGCAAGGAGATGCCACTGGGTGAATTTAAAAGCTTGCTAAGGCACAGAATGGGTGATGTTTGCATTAAAGACAGAAGGAAGTTAAGCAAAGTCCCTGGGACCAGACATGAGAAACAAAAACTGCCCTGTCATCACTCAGAAATGCGTGTGAACAAAAGCAGCCTCCACTGCTCTGGCCTTTAACATCAGGGCTCAGCTTTGCTTACCCAGTTCTGAAACATGAGGGCAGCTTTGTCTGCTGCTCTCTTGTGATGTGTGTTGCATACTTTTTGAGACATGTGCCTATGTCTAAGGATCAGAACGAGCTCTAAAGAACTCATAATCTAGTAAAACATTGAAGACAGGCACCAATGAAGAAAAGAATCAGATTTAAGAGAAGCCTATACAGGGAGAAGCAGTAGAAATTGATTCTATTTGGGAAGAAAGACCAATGCAGAGGTTGTGAGAGCCGTGGCACCTGCAGTGGCCTTCCAGATAAGAAGGGGCACTGGAAGACATTAAACAGCAAAGATAGGTACAATAGAACAAGCGACATCAGAAAATGAGATACAGAAATGCCAGAGACTGACTTGAAAAAAAAGGCAGCAACTTAATTTGGATAAAGCATCCAACTCATAAAAGATTTATACTAGAAGGCCTGGTGTGATAGCCTAGTGGTTGAAGTCCTAGCCTTGTACACACTGGGATCCCATATGGGCACTGGTTCTAATCCCGGTGGCTCCGCTTCCCATCCAGCTCCCTGCTTGTGGCCTGGGAAAGCAGTCGAGGATGGCCCAAAGCCTTGAGACCCTGCACCCACATGGGAGATCTGGAAGAGGCTCTGGGTTCCTAGTTTCGGATTGGCTCAGCTCCAGCCATTGCGGTCTCTTGGGGAGTGAACCATCCGACGGAAGATCTTCCTCTCTGACTGTCCTCCTCTCTGTATATCTGCCTTTCCAAAAAAAGTAAATAAGTCTTTAAAAAAAAAGATGTATACTGGAATAAATTTGGAAAGCTATGCTGGACCAAGTCACAGAGGTCATGCAGAGCTCCTGTCCTGGGAGGCTCTCACTAACCCTCCTCGAGTCAGTCCATGAAGATTTAGATGGTTCAAATGCAAACATGCAGAATATTTTTTGTTGTCAAAGAAAAATTAAAAATGTACGCTGGGAAGTCAGATTATTTAGCTTTAAATTATTCCTCTAGCACATAATCACTCATGTGACTGAGAAAATGGCTTGAATCCCCTCTTCTTCATTTTCTCATGGAAAATAGAGGTAGTGTAATTAGGAGTTGTTGAAGATTCAGTTATATAAGGCAAAGAGTGACCAAGTCATACCCGGCACATGATAACCAAAATTAAGGCAGATTCTTATTGCTCAGTACATACTATTTTCCTCTTAACGAGAGGCATCACAATAACTGTCGTAAGATTAATTTCCCTGTAGGAGGAATTGGTACTCAGCAGAAATGTTAAGATCACTAACAACTCTCTTAATTGGAAGTCAGTTATCTAGCCAACTTACACCTGCCAACAGACACGGTAATCACAGGTCAGAAACAGGCAAAGACGGCCTGCAAAAATTGCAATCTAAGGACCATGAACACCAGGTTTTTCACCATGTTGTTTCTCAGACTATTTTCATTCTTATTTTATGACAGATGTGAGGATAAACTGAACCAATTGACAACATCTCCACAGCTGCTGACTGGCTGAAATATCCATGCAATACAAGACCCGTTACACCTTCATCACTGCCTGTGGTGCTCTGATTGGGTAAAGTGGCTGGTTGTAGGCTTGGTCTCCACTCTAACACATATGTGTGTCACACATGTGCTACATTCCACACGCCAGCACTACCACCACACAAACACATGCTCATGCCCTTTCTCAATTTGAGACCTAGGTTAGAATGATCCTGCTTCCTCTGCTCGTTTCCTATTACTTGTCTAGGGTTTCTGGGACTTCAACCTAGACAGGAGATGTAAAATGATGCCTAATGACTTGACTGTGGAACTCAGAAAAACTTTTTTGTTGTCGTTATCCTTTAGATAAAATGTGGTTTGCTCAGTTCTCCAAACTGCCTCTTGGACTTCATTGAAATTTGGTCACCTGTGCAACTTATTTTATTTCAAATTTGACTAGAAAAAGCTAATTTATCTTAAAGACTGAAAATTTCATCTTGATTTCACTCTGATTATTCAATTTTAGAGAGACTAGGAATAAGTATAGCTCAAAATTGAATGGTATAATAAATACGCAAGTTGTAGAAATTGAGATGAACATTTAAAATGAATTATTTGATTGGAAAGGTGATGGTTGTAGTGTGACAATTATCTCCAGAATGTCTTCATTTTATGGGAAAAAAAGTTAGCATGGATTGAGTTTTCTGGGATATTTTAACTAGTGTGCTGTGTGCTTTATATTTATTCTTTCATGTTCTCACATACAAACCTTATTTAACAAACAAGGGAAGAGAATTTGGCGAGGTTTAATGAATTACCTAGGATTAAGTATTTAGAGATAGTAGGGACAGAATTTAGTGGATTAAACGGGTTATTGATTTCAAGAAATTATAATTGGTAACGAAGCTATATTATTTCAGAAAAAAAATCTGTTCCCTAATATGTATTGTAATAGTATTTTATATTTCCCAAACAAGGTGGAACAGAAAAATTATTTTATCCTGACATTCAAATTTGTTACAAACACATCACTAAGCAATATGAGCTCTAGAAAATATTCTTTTAAATGTTTTTTTATGATGTAAAGCTGCATAGACGTGACCAGAATCCCAAGCCCAGAAAAAAACATGCTGGTGCTTGAGACAGGGTGTGGGATGGGGGCAGGAAAAGAGCAGGATATGACGTGGAGAACCGCCATTCAAGTTGGTCCCTTGGGAAGCTTAAGTAATTGCTTCAAATTAAACATTTCTAAATCACCGTGGTTTGATACTCTTCTAGCATCATTTTCAATTCTGTATTCACTAGCCAAGCATCACATTTTTAAAAGATTTATTTATTTTCATTAGAAAATCAGATTTACAGAGAAGGAGAGACAGAGAAAGATCTTCCTTCCTCTCCCCAAGTGGTTGCAACGGCTGGAGCTGAGCCGATTCGAAGCCAGGAGCCAGGAGTTTCTTCCGGGTCTCCCACGCAGGTGCAAGGTCCCAAGGCTCTGGGCCGTCCTCCACAACTCCTAGATCACAGGTGGGGAGCTACAAGGGAAGTGGAGCAGCCTGGGTACAAACAGGTGCCCATATAGAATCCCAGCAATTGCAAGGTGAAGATCTTAGCCACTAACCTACCTCACCAGGCTCTAAACATCATATCTTAGCAAAAGTGCTGAAAGTCCATTCTGTCTACTTTGTTCTAGAATTGGCATTGTTCTGCACCTACCACTACATTCTCCACATTTGGACCACAGAATGGAGGGAACAAGTGACAACAAAGGTTATGAGAACACCTTTGTGGTCTTCTTACCAGGAAAGTGCTTTGTAAACAGAGTCCACCTCAACAATATCGTCATCTGTTGACCTCAGCACCATTATTCTTTCTTATTTGCTGCCCAAGATTTGTTCTGAATTCTGAGCTGTAGCTTTATCCTTGCACACATGTTGTGCTGTCCTTCCATGTCATGGAGGTGAATCTGTCCTAGAATCATCGTAGTGCAACACACACTGGTGCTCTGTTCCTTGCATGGGTTTTGGGCCAGATACACACAGAAGAGAATGGAGCAGCTCATCATCTCAAGGTGCTCACCCTCAAACCCCCAGTAGGTAGACGAATCATTGTGAGATTCTGGGCTAAGTTTTGCAAAACCAACTAGACTGCAACACAAAAGAGGAAACCTGGGGTCATGGGAGATGGCTTTTAGGCTGAGTTTTTAACAGAAAAAAAAAACAGATTATGGGATTAATAACACAAAAAGCAACTGGCTGAGCTATAGAAGAAAAGGCTTCAATGTTCTTAAGGGAAGATTTAGCTTTTATTGTTTGGAGAATTCCACCTGAGGCAGATTTTAAACCTTCCACATGAGACTTAGGATTCATTTAATCATAAGTGGAAGCTGCAGCAGCAACAGAGGACATGTTGTTATTTATAAAATCTTCTTCTAGACATTGATTTGGCGAGAGTGTGAAAAATCAAACAGATTTTCAATTTATAAAAGGAACAGCCCTTTGTAAGTGTTATTTTAATCACATAATTTGGCATCCATACCTGAGAAATACCAGATGGACCTTCCAGGAGAGAGCAAGCCTTTCTCATGCTATCTTTCCTTCTTCTTTAAAAATAGTTTCCAAATAAATATTAACAAATTCCTAAGGGACTGTTTAGAAAGATCCCTTGTCTTTTTGCCTTGGCTGGAGGACCCTTCAGCAAACTCATTAATTTTCCTTAACTATCGTGAAGTAATCACATTTCTTTAGGGACTTTGTATTC
This sequence comes from Ochotona princeps, assembly GCF_030435755.1. Lineage (NCBI taxonomy): Eukaryota > Metazoa > Chordata > Mammalia > Lagomorpha > Ochotonidae > Ochotona > Ochotona princeps. The sequence continues at coordinate 19,380,871 of NC_080840.1, read as the reverse complement.
AGTATTCCAATCCTGTATGTGCTTCAAGGTCTTTCTTTCATTAGGATGAAATTAACCTGCTTTCCACACGGTGAACTCAGAAGGCAGAGAACAAGGAAGAAATGTAATGGAGAAGGGTCTGCATCATTGGAAGATGCACTAACTTGAGCCCAGGCTACAGAGCCAGATTCCTTGTATATTAATCTCATTTATTGCTCGATTAACCTAGAGCCACTATCCCAAGACCTCCCTCTCCCATCTGTCTGGGCCTAACAACAAAACCTACTCCATGGAGTTTATAAGAAACAAATCAGGATAACTATGCAATACAACTTAGCACAAATATATGTAGGTATATGAATATATATATATAATTGTATATATATGTGTATGTGTATGAAGGAAGCAATAAGTTCATTTGGAATGTGTACTGTGGCTAAGAAAACAAAAGAAAACACTTTTCCTAGGAACTCTAGATTGATGCAGAACCTCAGGCTGGTTATCAAAGATAGAGTTTATGCATGCAAATTGTGCAAAGGCAGAAGCCCTCCTAGCATGGGAGATTCAACTTAGGGAAAAGTGTACAAGGACACCTGTAGAAGATTGGAAATAGACTGCAAACAATGTCAGGTCTGAGGTCTTTATTTGACACTCTAGAAACAATTATTATGAGTGACTGCAGAGCCAGTAGTTAATGAAACTTCAAGACACCTGTCACACATCTACTATTGACCCTAGAATGGGCTGATATCATGCCATCCAGCATCCAGTAGGAAACAGAGGAAGACAAGGACCCAAGCGCTGTGTTTCCTAGGCTGAGCTCCACTTTGGGCCTCTGAGGAACTGAGGAGGTAGGGCTGGTCTACCTATTTCTCAACGCAAGTGGCTCTGAGCTTGGGATTCTACAGGATAAGTCAGAGTGGAGCAGCTCAGTGACCCTGAGAGAGGCGCCGCACAAGATTATCAACCTGTCCAAGACTGTGGAGGCAGGAAACTGTATACTCACATTGTGTGAGGAAGGTTATGACCTCTTGAGATGCAGCAGAAACAGCAGAGACCTAACATCACTGGGTAACCCAATCCCTCAAGGTTCAAGCAAGCTGCTCAAGGAAGACCAACTTTTGTCTAAAGGTATTATAAAAAGCTGACTCCAAAAAGCAGCTTCTTCTGGTTTCTGTGTGTTAGAGTCATGTGGTCCATTGGGGTTACAGTGTTGTAGCATATCACCAAGGAAGTGAACTTGAGTTGTTCTGGGCAGCCCTTTCTTATCCCAGGTTGCTACATTCCCAGTACATTCTACAGTGATTTTTGAAAACCAACAGTGAACTGAAAGAACAGAGTCCATGCAAGGCAGCCTAACAAAGCTGGCGTTGGTTTCTAAGTGTACAGGGAGTCGGGTCCTTTTTCTCAGCTCTATTCAGAACTGCCTTACCCACTTTTTATATCATACAGAGAAAGTCACTCAGTTGTGGAAGAAAAAGCCACCGAAACGTTTAAAGAAAAGTAGACACTATGTAAATAAGAAAAAGCTGTGTTATATGGCAATATCTCTGACGTAGTTAGGTCTGCTGGATCCCACTGTGTGGGAAGCCATTTTCCTTTAGAGTACCAAGCCAAGTGAGTCAATAAATTACCTTTTCAGTTTAAACAGATTTTAGATATGTTGCTTACATATTCAATAATACAGGTCCTAAAGCAAATACACACAAGTCAATTCATCATTCCACATGTGAATATTAGAATCTAATGCTGAGCCACAAATACCTTCTTATCCAAACCATGAATTTTACATGGGGAAGGCTAACAGGGACAATTAAGCAATCAGTCAGAAAACTTAATACCTCATTATATTGAGGGATTATGAAAGAACACCTCTTCCATATCTTTAAGAGTACATTTATTCACCAGACTTTGTTGTATATGGGCCTTATTTTTGAGAGTGAATCTAGCGATTGGTTGTTCTGGGATTAATCACATTCAACTTCCTGCTGTCTGTGATTTCTAGGCTTGGTTTCTTTGGAAAAACAAAGTGAAAACTGAAAGGCAATTGGAATGCAGTCTGAGGCTAGCCTCCCTTTGAATCCTTTCTGCCATTCTCAGGTTGGTTTGCATCCACTCAGTCTGACAGCATTTGTTCAGTGATTGATCTTTATTCAGGCTTCTCAGAGACGATTGAGAAGTATTTTTTTTGTACGTATTGGCATTTTATTGGTTATATATCAATTATCTAATTACAATAATTCAATCCATTGACATAATTAGACTGTGAACAAATTGAATCTTTGGAAGCACAGAACTCAGTCTGAGCATAAATACATGAGCAAAATAAGATGATCCCAAACCCAGAGAATCACTCAGCTGAAGGCCTCCTTTGCTTAACGTTTTTAGGACACGAGGAGACCTTTGTTTGCTCCATTTGGTTCCTTCCAAGGTACTAGGAGGGCTGTTATTGTGCAGCTTCTTTTGAGGCACATAAATGTTTGTCAAAGGAAAGGATGAATTCTATAAATACCTGCAGCTTTATACTAATCACTGAGGGAGGAACAAAGAGTTCATTCTCTATCTGGCTTTCACAGAGCTGATGTGGAGCAAGAGAATGTATTAATTAAGAATTACTTTGGCTGCGAGTAACAGAAAGCAGAAATTGTAAATTCAGTTATTCTCCCACATACCTCAAAGCCCCAAAATTTAGCATTCTAGGACTACTATAATCCAGAAAGACAATCAGATTGTCAGTAGTGATCTTTTTAAAAGAAGCAAGCATTGAGTCTACCAGCTAAAATACTTTTTTTCACTTCATAGAGCCAGGATTCTGTTCCTGGTTCTAGCTTCAGACTCCAGCTTCCTGCCAATGAAGATCCTAGAAGGTAACAGTGATGGCTAAAGTAATTGCATTCCTGCCACTGTTGAGAGAGACCTGGATTGAGTTCCTGGCTACAGCTCCACCCTGGCCCAGCCCAATCGTGAGCATCTTGGAAGTGAGCCAGCAGATGAGCACTCTCTTTGTCTCTTCTCTGCCCAGTAAACAAACAATATTTTTTAGAAATTTTTTAAGGAATCAAACCTTTTCTTTCTCTGCTTCATGATCCTAGAAAATGCTATCTAACTTCAAAGCTACGTTATGGATTGTATTAGTCAGTATTCTCCAGCATAATATATGTCGTGTGTGCATATATATATATATGTTGTGTGTGCATATATATATGTCGTGTGTGCATATATATGTATATGTATATATATGTGCATATATATATGCACACATATGGGGGAGTCTTTCAAAACCCCATTAAAGCACATACAAAGAGAAAATGCATCACAGATTTTAATTTTTGCACTTATTTAGCCTACTTTTAATATTACTATTTAGTGTCATTTAAAATATTTTATTTATATTTATTTGTGTTTAGTTATTACTAGTCCATAAAATTTTTGTGATAATCTCTTTTTCATTTATTTATATAAAGTATACAAATTTCATGTGTTTCACAATAAACATTTAGGAACACAGGGATACCTTCCACCTTCCCCTCCCTCCTGCCTGCCCCACCCACCCTCCTCCTTCCTTACCTCATTTTTTTCTAATTTTTACAGGGGCATAGTCTTTATTTCATTTTACAATCACAGACTTAACATTCCACTATGGAAAAATATCAACACATAACAAAGAATTTGTAGCAGCTCACATGGTAGATCTACTTTCAGATTTCTTAGGAAATATCCCTACTGTCTTTCATAAAAGTTCCACTCACTTATATTGCTGTGAACAGTGGATTAAGGTATGTCTTACCCACATCCTTTCCAGCACTCACTGCTTTCTGATTTCTGTATAATAGCAGTTCTAACTGGAATGGGATGAAGCCTTGTGGTGGTTTTCGTTTACTTTCCCCTGACAGCTAGTGCGCCTGACGATTTTTTCATGTGTCTGTTGGCCATTGGTATTTAACCCTTTGAAACTTGCCTTTTTATATCTCTTTTTCACTGCTTTATTGTTATTGCATTCTTTGAGCTCTTTCTAGATACCGAATACTAATGCTCTATCAGTTATAGAGTTTGCAAATATTCTCTCTCATTTTGTTGGCTGCTTCTCCAATTTGTTGATAGTTTCCGTTGTAGTGCAGATGCTTCTTAGCTTCATGTAACATAATTTTTTTATTTTTGCTTTCATTGCTTGTACTTCTCGGGTCTTTTCTTTTCTTTCTTTTTTTAAACTACATTTATTTCATTTTATGACATAGTTTCATAGGCTCTGGGATTCCCCCCACCCCTCCCCAAACCCTCACCCCACATTGAATTCCTCCACATTGTTACAGTAGATGAAAGGCCTCTGTATGTGCCTCTCTCCCTCCGTCCGTCTCCTTAATTATAACTTTCAATAAATAAATCTTTAAAAATTAATTGGAATCATTGTCACCAGAGTAAAATGTGCCTATTACTAATAAAAGTAAATTGAGAGCAAGGAGCCACCAAATCTATCTTCCTAAGGCAGACACTAGCTAAATCATGTGAAGCTCCAAATCTGTCATGTAGACCCCAGACCTGAAGACAAGAAGGTGTTTGTAACTAGACAATTGTTCCTCAACACGAGGCTAAGAATAATGAGAGTCCCAAAAACTGTATTATTGCTCCATGTGTTTCACACATATACTCATGGGCATCGGGCTCTCATCTGTTTTCCAATTTTAATTTCAAAGTTGAAAGCTACCTTAGTCTGAAGGACAAGTCACAAATGGTTTAAGATAAAAAGATGCCCCACTCCATGACACATGTCTCAAGCATGACTGCAATGCTATTCCCTTGGAGTGTGATTTTCACTCCACTTGTACCATAGTTATGATCTAGAGAATAGAATTTCAAAGCTTCCAAAGAAATCAGTCTCCAAGAGTGAGAAGCCCTATGTTTGTCTCCCTGGCTCCCTGCAGCAGTTTTTAATTCTTAACCTCATGATAAGTCTTGTTTCCCAGATCACTAATTATTACTCCTTTGCAATGACATGCTGAACAAACAGCTCCATTTCAGATCCTTAAAAACTTGTGAAAATGAAACAACACCAGATTTTCTCGCTGACATCATCCTGCTGCTGGTGACAGATCTGAAATGCCTGTGTATGTTAAATTTGGTCTTTAAAAATACTTTTGCTGGTATTCAAACTGTCAGAAATGCTGTGGAGGTCCCTGACTTGTAATATCTGACTTCTTGTTTTGACAATTCTAGTGTTTCTTTCTTTTTTCTCCCCCTAAAACCTGCAGGATTTTAAAAACACGGGTAAGTTGGAGTAAAAGGTTTTGTATCTTCCCTTTGCATCAACAGCCCCCAATCTTCGGAGCACTCTGTCTTGCTCTCTTCTATAGCACAGCATTCCTTGGACTTCTGAAGACATCACTTGGTAGACATTTATTGGTTCGGTTCCAATTAATTTTGTCATGACACTGTCTGGAAACACTGCTTCATGGCTGAAGATACATGGTTCTGTGGCCAAACGAGCATCACAGATTACCTCTCTCTGTGCAGACACAGTAGAGTTAACCCTTTATGAAAAGACTGAGAGAGAAAAAAAAAATTGAAGATTGAGATAGGGAATCTTCCAAAAGTACCCAAAGTTGGTTATTAAGTTTGCCTTATGTAGTTGAAAATTAGAAGTAAAAATTATAATAGATGGAGATAAGTTTAATGCTCTGGATAAATTTGGAGAGACTCTAGTATTTTGTTTATATCATTTTAAGGGAAATTATATTTCCTTTTGTCTTGATAAGAATAAAAGAGAGGAATATGTCTAAAATGTTTAAATGTTTGGAGCAAGATGGCAGGAGTGTATGTCCATCTATAATCTCAAAGGTGTATGGTGTAGTAAAGTGGTTTTCCAAAGGTTACATCAGACTCCTACACCAAGCAGAATACGTTAGATTAGTTAAGGAAGACACCTGTCCTAGTGGCCTAAAGCAGAGAAAACTGACATATGCATGTACATGTATGCATGCATGCACTTACACAAGGTGAGCAGTGGTGCTGGCAGAGGGAAAACGAAACTCTGTGTTGTGAAACTGACCCTACTAACTCTGCAATTCACCAGCTCTGTAATGATGGGCAAGTCTAACAAATGGAAGGTTAGATGATCACAAATTCCCTTCAAGGTCCAAATTTTGCACTTTTGTGACTTTTAAAAAATCTATTGACTTTTATTGGAAAAGTGGATTTATACTGGGAAGGAGAAACAGAGTGAAGGGTCTATCCACTGGTTCATTCCCAACATGACCTCAGTAGCTGGAGCTGAGTTGATCTGATGTTGGGAGCCAGGAGATTCTTCCAGTTCTCCCATATAGGGAAAGGGTCCCACAGCTTTTGGCCATCCTCCACTCCTTTCTCAGACCACAAGCACCAAATTGGATGGGAAGTGGAGCATCTGGGACATGAACCATTGTTCATAAGTGATGTCAGCACTTACAGGAGGAGGATTAGCCAAATGAGCATCACATTATCCCCAAATTCTGTCCTTTTATGACTGTCTTGTCACCGCCGCGCAGCAGTGGTGACACTAACAATGACGAGGCACACGCTGAGGGTCTGGGAAAAGCTGGAACGGCAACCGGACCCCTCACTGCCAAAAGCGGCTGCATTTAAATCCTTATCTCCACTGCTCTGGTCCCCATTGGTCTAAGCTTTCCTCCCCACTTCTACAGCTCTCTCTGCCACCCTTCTTGTTGCCCATCCTTCGTTCTTTCCCCAGTCTTTCTCCTCGTCACCCCCCAGTCTTTCTCTCCGTCTTTCTTGTCCCCGTCTCTCTGTACTGTTTTTACTGCTTCTGTCTGTATCCCTCTTTTCTACTTTCTCTCCGGCACCATTCCTCCCATCCGTTCTTCTTCTCCCTCTTCCCGTATTTCTCTGTCCATCGTCTGTCATCTGTCGTCTTTGTCCCAGTCCATCTGGCGTCCGCCGTCGTCCCAGTCTCCCTCATCTTCGTCCTAGTCTGCCCTGCCTAGCTTTTACCGGCTACTTTTATGTCATTCTCCACCAATCACTTCTCCCCATGGGTCCACTTGGTGCTACGTGATAGGCCAGTAATCACAGCGAGGGCATTAACCTATCCCTGTGACTTCCTGTTTACCTGCTGGCGAGACCAACTCCGCCTCCTGGCCCCGGGCCAGCCACCATCTTGCGATGGCCCCTCCTATTCTGGCTTTCCTATTCTGGGGAGCGGCTTCAGCAACCCACTCCCCACACTGTCTCCAAGTTCTGTAGAAGATAGGACAGGAACAGATATCTGACTGCTGTGATTTCCAATGATCTTAAACAGAACAGACAGTCCTTCATGACCAACCACTGCCTTAAATTATAGTTCACGATTAGTTGAGGGGAAGAGGAAGCAAGGCTACATAATTTTTATTATGACTTCACCCAATGACAATATTGCATTGAAGAGGTTGCAATTTATCTTCCTACTTAGCTTTATACAGAGATTATACATTCATATATATTTCCCAGATATGGACTATGGTTGGAGATAAGTATAAAAAGATCTCTTGGGAGAACACACATCAAAATGTTCCATGCTTCCAGATCCTGGCAGAATCCTTATTAACATTCACATCCAAGAGGTCCTGTACCCAGGAATAAATGTTTAGCAGACTATTGTATAGAGTAATGAGTTTCCAACCACAACAAAGTAAATGCACTAAGAAATCATCTAGATGCTGGGACTAGACAGCTTACAGGCACTTCTAAAGCAGTGCTTTCTTTTATCCATCCATTTTTAAATTTATTTTTTAATTTATTTTATGATACTATCCCATAGGCCCAGGAATTCCCCTCCCTACACTGATTTCCCTTTTGTTTTTATGATATTATAGTCCAAAAACTTTCATCAATCTATCATTCTGCTATTTGAGTGTGTCATGACATTGTAGATACAGATAATGGCAGAAATTCCAGAATCCTATGTCAAAGTACATCTAACAGTTTCATTAGGAGTTCATCTTTGATTTGAGAACAAAGAATCATAATGCAATATATCTTCACTTCTAGATATAACAATCTATGATTTACTTAATTGAAAGATACAGTCTCTCTTTCACACACAGAAATAAACACACACACACACACACACCTTGAGATCTTCCATCCAAATGGCCACCAGAGACTTGTCTGGGCCAGGTTGATGCCAAGAGCCAAGAACTCCTATCTAAACTCCCACAAATGTGCCCTGGGCCTCAGTACTTGGGCCATGATACGCTTCTTTCTCATGTGCATTAGCAAGAGGCTGGATTGGAAGTGAAACAGTCAGGGCTCAAGCCAGAATCCCGATAGGAGATTCCATCATCACAAGTGGAATGAACATGTTGTGCTGTGAAAATGCTGGCCTCCATATAGCTATTCCACCAATGTGAATTTTCGAAACATTAGGCTCTGGGAGCACTAGCAAGAAATGCAAGACTGGAGATGGAACATTAAGCATCCACACTCTATAGATGGAGACATTTTCATGAGAATAGCATGTGAACTATAGGGATGGTGTGCGTTGCTATGCTTGCACAAAGACATTGTAATTCACTTTGCAGCAAGTTATAAGATATTAAAGAGAAAATTAAAGTAAAAACTTTCTATTGAAAAGCCTTGAGAAAATTAGGGGTAACATTATACCATGAGAACAGCAGAAGGACTGTTAATCATAAAAACATCCCCAGTGTTTTAGCTTCTGTCTCATCCCCTGTGATCCAGGGTGATGTTAAGATGGCTCTGGCAAGGAAGAGTGGATGTCCTGGTGATCACTTTGCACTTGGACAAAGAGAAAAACACCTCACATTTATGTGTTTATCCGGGAAATAAAAATGGGTAGCCAGACATTTCTGAGCTGTCACAAGATTATTTGTTTCTAAATTCTATTCCTGACATTACTTACTAAACTCTAATCACCTGTTTTTTCTAGGCTGACATTGCCCAAGCTGGCCTCCTGAAATATACATTACCTTACATTCCTCTAGAAACCCCTCTGGATAAATAAGAACATCAAATGAAATAATCCATAATCCATGCATCCTACATATATAAGGATCAGAAAATGCAATACTATGAGGCTAAAACATTAGAAATTAGGGGATTTTTAAAATCTAGTTTAGCCTAAGGGTAAGGTCTAAATAATGAAGAGATGAAAGACAAGAAGGGGTACAAGAAATGGAAGAATACAAATAGGATTATTAATATTTAAAATAAATTTAAGATTTAGTAGCTCTAAGTACTGGCTCTAAGACAATCAAAACAAGGGACAGGTTGGCATGGCAGCTTAGTGGCTAAAGTCCTTGCCTTGCATGTGCCAGAATCCCATAGGTGCTCAGGTTCATGTCCCAACTTGTCCACTTCCCATCCAGTTCCCTGCTTGTGGCCTGGGAAAGCAGTCAAGGACGGCCCAAAACCTTTGGACCCTGCACCCACGTAGGAGACCCAGAAGAGGCTCCTGGCACCTGACTTCGAATTGCAACATCTCTGGTCATTGTGGCTGCTTGGGCAGTGAATCAATGGATGGAAGAGCTTCTTTTCTGTCTCTCCTCCTATCTGTATATCTGACTTTCCAATAAAAAGAAAATAAATCTTAAACAAATCTTGCTGTGTTTATGTGTCTCGATGTGTGTGTGAAAGGAGAAAATACAAATAATATGTATATCCTACATATGTATATAATATACATGGAAAGAGAATCATAAACTAGAATCACATAATCACATAGTTATAATTACAAAATAAACTTAAATCCTTCATACACAAAAAATCAACAGAATTTTTAAAGGCACTGTAGTTCAATATACTGACTGGAGAGGATAATCACAGAATAAGAAATATAGTCAATTTCTCATCACTTTTCATTTTGTGTGCATACAACTGGTATTGCTAGTCTAGGAAATTAGGCTTCAAAATAAGCAGAAACGTTAGATGACATACACAATAATACTAAAATGAAACAGTGAACATCAAAGCTTCTCAGCTGCTTCAAAGGTTCCTAGAAATACCAGCAATTAGTTCACCAAAAGAATCCTGTAAAACAAATCCCCATATGAATTAAATAAAAACAAATAAGAAACCAGAATAGAAATGCAAGGTTATTTATCAAAATGTATTTATCAGATGCATCTAGCATGCTAATTTCCATCTCAGAGAATGCTTCTTACATGAGATCCATGATGATTGGCAGAAAGGGGTCTTTCAGAGAATAAAGCGCATTTTGGAGCTAGATAACTTGGCAGCCAGAGGGCTGACAATGAGGAACCCATTACCTGTAGCTGATCTAGTACAAGTGAGCAATAGAAAACTTTCCACTGGTTGTGAGTTGTGGTGGTAGAATAGCTGCTGGAAATACATTAACTGCTTCCAGATTTAAAGCATGAGACAAGTAGAGAAAGTGGAAACTCTAAAAACAGTGGAAATGCGGAGCTAGCTATTGCTAATCCATGGCTAAGATGACCAATGACTTTTGAAAAGGATAACAAAATCATTGAATTTTCGTCATCAACCATCAATCACCAAATTAAACCTGCATCTAAATGCCAACCTTCCTAGCAGCACAGGAAGACTTATCATTTACAGAGTGCAGAGAAGGCTGCAGATTGTGTTTATGATTAGTATAAAGATGGTCTTGATTCCAAAGAATATTAAACTATTCACCATTACGTAGGAGATGGAGAATGTGGGTTGATGGACCTGAACATTTTGAATGCCCTGATTCAGTTGAATCCTTTGAGTCTCTAGAAAGAAGTGCTCCACGGTTCCTGCTGAGGGTCAGTACATCTCCTCCGCCCTTGCAGGAGATGGTATTAGAAGACATAATTCATGCAACTCTTCACATAGCCAAATAAAATAAAATAAAAATTAGAGAAGCAACTTCATCGTATCAACAGAAGAGGAGTTCAATCCAGGTCCCCCACGTGGGTGGTATGTACTAATCACTTGTGTGATTACCTCCTGCCTCCACTGGTGTGTGTTAGCAGGAAGCTGGAAGAAAATGTGCAACCAAAAACTCAAATAAGCATAGTCCCTAGAATATTATCACACTGGAAGAACTGGCATTACCTGGTGATAAAAACACACATGATTGGAACAAACTCCACAGACAGAGAGATGCTTCAAATTACCACTAGGTGATGTGAGTTAACTTTGCTTCTCTGCGTCTTTTTTTGTGGTTCATAGAATACACATAAAATGCTTTCTGTCCTGCGGATTATTCTAACAGTACTTAGCCTAGAGCAAGAACTAGCTACAGTTTAAGCAGTTCACATTACAATTATTTGATTACTTGCCTTCTTCTCTACTCCTATATTTGATTCCTTCTCTACAATTTGCAAGCCCTTTGAGGTCAAGTGATCATCCCACCTAAAATTGTTTTGTATGAGGAGCATAAGCTAGGAGTCACTCAAATGTAGTTGTGAATATTAATTATTAAGAATTAGAAATTATTTTTCTTCACCTTGGATTCTGCATTCACTTATTCATTCATTCATCAAATACTTTCTATTTACTGTATTAAAGTATATGTTGTACGAAAGCAGGGATGATATCCACTTTGCCCTTATCTGCTCCTGATGTTAAACACAATGCCTGATTTATTGTGAGATCAATAATTGATCATTTTTTGCTACTTGCATGAATGAATGAATAAGCATGTAGTATTTGCCAGCCAAATAATACAGTCATTTGCCATAGGATTGGGAACAAATCATCATCCTTGCCAGAATTAGTAACCAGGAGGCAAATAGTAACAATTGTATCTCATAAGATTATTGTGAAACTCAAGGAGATTTTATCTGGTACTAAAATGCTTCCTGGTTGGGACCCCAGAAACAGCCTAACTAGGAGTCTGTAATTCATATTTTAATATGGCACATTACTTAAATATTGCATCAAAAAGATGCAAGAAGTCAAAATGCCTCATTTGGTGTGTATACCTAATTGCAAGCAAAATGATATCTCCAGGAATATTTCCTGAGGTTGATTCACACTGAGTTATGATTAAAAATCCAACTAGCATGGAAAAGATGAGGGGGGAAATGAATAAACTAATGAATGTAAAGTCACAATGACGGGATAATAAAAGTGAAGAAAGAGATTGCGCAGAAGTTTGTGGAGTACTTTTTCTGCTAAAGCTAAATGATGCTCACGATTTGCACAGCCCACACCTCAGGCAGGACCAACTTTCCCTAGAGGCTTCTCAGCCTCTGCGAACAAACAGTCTCGGAGGAAGCAAAATGATTTATAAGATGACTCCTGGGGAAACTGTCAGAAATAAAATCCCTTAGAAAAAAACTGACTGGTACCAGGAGAGTGAGAGATTCAAACATGATTTATCAAGTTTATTTGCCGTTGATCATTTGTTCGGAGCCGGTTTGGGGCAAGAGGCAGTTGAAAGAAAGGTAAAATGTTGCAATAAGAAGCCTACGAGAGCTGTTGGCTGAGCATAATGAGAGGGTGTTTGTCTGAAGATGGAGCAGAACAAGGAGTGTGGCTTCCACAATCCCCGCGATTGGAAGCATTCTAACAACTTCCTCTGGGCAAAACTGTGGTAGCTGCATAATTGGAGGAGTTCTTCATCATTCTGTAGATTTGTAACACTATCACAATTTCTCCTGAATGGTTAAAATTGCCTTCCTTATCCTGGAATAAACCATGAAAATTAATAAAATTCTATCCAGCTGAGGAAATCATAGAATCATAGAATTTCAGAATTGAAAGGGTCTTGAAGGTCATGTAGTCCTCAGTCTGCATTGAGCAGCTTCAGGGGGAGTGAGAAATTTCATGCATTTCTGAACTTGTGAGACTCTTGACAGTTCAGGAGGATAGATTAAGGTTGAAGGAGACATTTATTAGCCAGGCACTTAATTGATTAAATTAAATATTAAGAGCATTATAATGAGTTAGCTACAGGCTGACTTTAGCAACAGACATTTTAGAAATGCTCTTCTTAGTTATATACTAAAGTTATTGGCACATTCCTTGCAATTATATTTTACAATTCAAGAAGCATTCACTAGAAGTCGGTCCAGAAGCCTGTTTTTGCTTAAAGGGCCAGTAGCTTTCATAATAGGTTAGTGACATTGAAAGAGTAATGTTAAACACTGAAGCCTATTCCCGTCCATGCAATTTCCAGAGTACATATATGCTAGACTTTTTGAGTGTGAAGCCTTTTCAGAATGCTTCTGACTTCTGTAAAACAATGATTTCTCTAACCATTTGAAGATACAAGAATCTTACCTTGCCAAAAAAAAAATCTTGATTGGATGAAGGTAAGGTTGAGTGTAATATGCAGAACCTATGCATTCATTCAACCAGGATTTATTGAATAACCACCACAGGTTAGTCCCTGGTATACAGTCATGAATAATAATGCCATCACTGATATTGAAATATGAACAATGGTGTCACAGCAAGGAGGGTGACAAAGGCCACCTGTGGGGAACACAGAATAGCAACAATTCTCAAAGATGAAAGGAAATTCCCTGGTGGAGAAGCGGCAAAGTTATTCCAAGCAGATTTTTATTGTCATCAGTAACAGGCAACATCTATTGAGTATGTTCTGTAGACCACAAGTGGTCTGTCTTTGTTCTGTATCTGTGTTTGTTCAGTTCATCCTCACAATCTGAGCTAGAGATACAGAAAATGGTGTAGAATGTGAATGAACAGGTTCATATGTAGTCAGGAGCTACAACCATCTCTCCGCTGAGAAAGTCCTTTGCAGGAATGACAACAAAACAAAGGCTCTATAAAGGTAGCAAGTTTAGTGCTCCAACAATATACTTTTTGATTTAATTAGGAGAAGTCGCAAATATCATGGAGCTCTTTAGGGGAATTTTCCAATTAAATATACATTGTTAACTGTTGTTTCCTGCAGGCCCTGGCACTTCGGGTCAGTTGCTTTTTGGGAAGCCTCAAACTTTTGGAAGCTAAAGGTGATGCATTCACAGATTAATGCTGAGCTAAATTTGCTGTTCCAGTTGAATGTTAAAATGTCCACTCCTATACTTCCTGTTTGATTTTGTTTTTTAGGGACAAAAGTAGCAGTGATTAAAAACAGTGTCTGGAATCACTGAGGCTAGCTTTTTCAAAAAAGATTTTATTATTTTTTTATTGGGAAGTCAGATATACAGAAAGGAGGACAGAGAGGAAGATTTTCCCTCCATTGATTCACTAACCCAAATGGCTGCAATGGTAGGAGCTAAGCTGATCTGGAGCCTGGAGCTTCTTCTGGATCTCCCATGCAGGTGCAGGGTGCCAAGGTTATGGGCCATCCTGGACTGTTTTCCCAGGTCACAAGCAGGGTGCTGGATGGGAAGTAGGGCCTCCAGGACACTAACCGGCACCCATATGGGATCGTGTTGAGTGTAAGGCAAGGACTTGAACCGTGCTTTAATGCTGACTCATGACCAGGTGCTAGCCCTATCACATGGGACAGTTGGCTTAGATATCAGCCTTCTTCATTTACTCCTTTCTTTTCTGTTTACTGCACATGCTTGTGTGAACTGTGTCACATTGTCTTGATTTCCTATCTGAATCCACTTTGCTCTCAGCAAAGAGATATCATCTTTCCTTGTGTGCAAATCACCTACTCATCATGTGTTTATCTAATACAGTGGCACACTGAACTCCACCTTGCACTCATATGTTCTCAGAAAATGAAGGGAAAAAATGCCTAGAGGAACATGAGAATTTTGGATTCCCATAATCTTCTGAACACTTCAAGCTGGTAGAAGACCCACCACCATGGCCATAGCCCTTACCAAAAGAGAGCAACTTTTCATTGCAAGATATTTTTAAAAGGCTTCATCTGAGAAAGATGCCTTGCAAAAGGATGCTTTTTCTCCTAAACATTCGCTACCAATCACCGCTCTGGGCCATGAACAACTGCATGAATCATGTCTCAGCACAGCCTGGACAAGGATTTAGGATTTGTTGACCTGGCAAAGTGATCTGGAGCCAGTCCTAATATACTGCTTGCATAGTTTCTTGAAGGTTTTAGGTAGTCATGGTGCACAATAAATGAGATGGAAATGCCAAAACTGCCTGGAGATAAAATTGAAAAAGCCAAATTCTAGGAGAGGTGGAAGTGTTCAGATAGATTGATGGTGCAAGATCAAAAAACTCCACTATCTGACTATTCATTTGGATGATTTATCAATCCTCCTTTACCAAGGAACCATGCTGAAGATGGAGAGCTTTGAGAAGCTCAGTGAAGTGATCATATTATGTGCTACCTTGGCAATAGGCTGATTTCTATGAGTTATGAAATGATTCCCAAATTACAAAGGCCAAATGACAACCCTAAAACCCTCAGAAGCAATGTAGATGAGATTATCATAATAGGCAGGAAAAGGTAGCAATCAAAATGCCCTTGCCAGAAGAGATCTATGCTTATGACATATTTTGGAATATTCTAGGGTTCAAAGGTCTAAGCTCTAAGAGAAATTCCCTCCAAGGAGAAGCAAGTTTCACATTTGCACCACTGACTACCAAGAAGTAGTCACAACACCTTAAGTGCTACCATGAATTTTGGTGACAGTGCTTTGCCTGTATTTCAGAATAGTTAGCCTACGGATTTACCTGGTAACTTGAATGATTGATAGTTTTAATCAGGGGCTAGAGCAACACAGGGCTCTTCAGCAGGTCTGGACTACAGCACTATGTCCTGAAACTGGAAACATACGACCTGTCATAGCCGATGATGTTCTGTGATAGATGAAGATGATGTTTGAAATCGCTTGCACATTTCAATAGATGAGACACAATGTAGACCTCTGCCACCACAGAGAATAACTTATAATTTAAAAGGCATAACATACTTGGAGGGCTAAGACTAAGCATCTAACAATATACTGCCAGGCAAATGATGGAGCTTATCAGACTCATCAAGTTATAACATTGTGTATGCCCGGCAGCAAGGTACTGGACGATGGTTAATACAATTCAGGTGTTCAGAATCATGCCCTAACATTTAGACATGTAAATAAGTCCCGTGGAGAAGCACTTTCACAAATTAACAACGCTTCTCACTCAGTTTATCTTCATGGTTTCACATCATAGTGTGATGGCTATGAATAAATAGTGGTGGCAGAGAAAACTAAGACC
The DNA here is from genome assembly GCF_030435755.1 of Ochotona princeps. Lineage (NCBI taxonomy): Eukaryota > Metazoa > Chordata > Mammalia > Lagomorpha > Ochotonidae > Ochotona > Ochotona princeps. Next base: position 19,364,800 of record NC_080840.1, on the reverse strand, counting down.
TGGTTCACAATGTGTTTTCTTTTCCTTTTATTATATTGAGGTGAAAGTGAACTGCCTCCTCAATTTAGTCCCATATTTAGACCTTGAAAGCCAACAGAGAGAATAAACCATCCAGATATGCAGAAGTGTGAGTAATAGACTCTCTTAATAATCCCTGTACACAAATGAAGCAGTGACCTGAAGTTAGAATATATGGAGATGTTTGAGCAGTGCTGAAGGATTTGGCTACTTGGTTTGATTTGAGAACGAAGCAGGATTAGATTGGATAGCGAAAGTGAAAATATGCAGCGAGACATTGTGAAAAACCATATGGATCTTTTAAATCTTGTTTACAATGCCCAGCAATGATTGCATAACAGCTGCTTAACAGGGTGAAAAAGGTGATAACATCCACAAGGGTGTCAACAAGGGTGTCTTTTGGGCCCTAAGAGGTTGTATTATAGGTCCACATTCTAAGCAGCCATGGTGGCTATCATGAAGTCTATTCATGGCCTTAAAGCCTGGAGTGACTATAATCAAGGCTGCCCTAGCTTTCTATAGTGAGGACTACCCATACTGCCAGTAACAGACCAACACCAACTTCCCTAGTACGATGGTACCATCCTCCAAAGAGATCTGTGAGTCACTTTGTGGAAATTACATCAAATCTCTTATCCTTGGGAAGGTATTCACTTTTCCTTAAGCAAACCAGTACTGATTCCACATAGGTCTTAACCTTCCCTGCCTAGTATGTTTCCCCTCAGTTATCACCATGCAAAAGCTATAGGACGCCAGATTTATTGCCATTGTATTTCATTCAGTATTGCCTTCTAAAGGGATGCATCTCACAGAATAGACGTTGCAGTATTGAACCACTGGGTGTGAAATCCTCCCACTTACCATATCCCTTAGAAGCAACAGATTAATAGAATAGGGAAAAGATTTCGTAAAGCCAGAGCTAAGCTGTCAGCCCAGGGACAAAATTTCTTGCTGTTGTCCTCAAGGATAAGGCTAATGTTTTGAACCAAGAACTGATGTATTTCATCTTTTCACAATCTGCATTGAGACCAGGGTCAATATTGCTTGTCTGTGTAGCTAAAAACTTTAACCTGAAAGAAATACCATGGCTTATCAGAAAGTTAATCCCGGCATTGCAATACTTTAGGGTCTTTACTGAGCATTGCATGATCCATATATATCTATTCTTTTTTTTTTATAATGTGTTTGAACCCTCAAGTTTTTTTTTTAATTCATTTTATTACAGCCAGATATACACAGAGGAGGAGAGACAGAGAGGAAGATCTTCCGTCCGATGATTCACTCCCCAAGTGAGCCGCAACTGGCCGGTGTGCGCCAATCCGAAGCCGGGAACCTGGAACCTCCTCCGGGTCTCCCACACGGGTGCAGTGTCCCAATGCATTGGGCCGTCCTCGACTGCTTTCCCAGGCCACAAGCAGGGAGCTGGATGGGAAGCGGAGCTGCCGGGATTAGAACCGGCGCCCATATGGGATCCCGGGGCTTTCAAGGCGAGGACTTTAGCCGCTAGGCCACGCCGCCTGGCCCAAATATCTATTCTTTATTTGTCTGTTTTATGTATTCAGCGTTAGATCCCTTGTGTTTAGAAGAATGTATACAAATTAGAAGGCAATGAAAATATTAATGCTTAACAAGATGTTATTGTTGGGGCTGGCGTGAAGGGTGTATGAGTGCTGGCTTGTGTCCCACTGTTTATGCCCTGGAAAAGCAGTGGAAGATGGTTCGATACCTTGGAATCCTGTACTTGTGTGGCAGACCTGTAAGAAGTTCCTGGCTCCCAAGTTCTGATCGACTGAGCTCCGGCTTTTGCAGCCATTTGGAGAGCAGGCCATTGGATAGAATATCTTTTTCTCTTTGTCTCTCTCTGTGAATCTGCCTTTCCAATAAAGATAAATCTGTAACAATGTTGTTATTATTATTATTATTATCCATACTCATTGTATGTTACTCATGAATAATTCTATGGTCACTCATGAATAATTCCACTGTTATTGTATGTCACTACCTTAAGGGCCTCCTCACCCACACTTTCAGTCAAGTAGTGTCCTAAGCAGTTGCTGATGCTCTTTCTGGCCCCTCAAGCTTTGTCAATCAGTATGCTATTGGGATTTGGCAGGTCTTTGTAAAAACAACCCTTCTACCACCCGGCTCCCCAAATATCTTGCCTGTGGTCTCAATGCTTCAAGTCACCATTCAGCCCTTGGCTGGGCACCCTACTGACATCCAAACTTGAGAAAAGCCTCCATATGCATGAATACCGCAATTACACAGATGTAGACTTCTCCCTTCTGAGATAATTATAGAAATTAACTGTGTTTCTCAAATAGATTAGGCTGTACAGATAGAGGGAGCATATTTTGGAGGACATAAGGGATTTCCAATGTGTTTTGGCTGCACTCTCATGACCAATGATGGAAGGAATCCTGCACCTTAGCAGAGAGAAGCTTCCTGTCAGAATCCTTTTGGGAAATTTGTGCTAGCAATTCCTAACCTCATAAACAGGAATCCTGCTGGCAATTTGTTCTGTACAGAAAATAGAAAAAGTGCTGATGTGGCTTCATCAAGACCTATATCCTAGGCTTCATCAAGACAAGAAGTAATTGAAACAATTCCTGATTTGTGGCCTGAAGGGGTTTGCACTTTTCTTATTCCATCTTGTACAAAAGTTCTTAGCTCAAAAAAATAAGGAAAATAAATCTAGTGACTGAAATATTGAAAGAATTGTGATTCTGGAAAGTCAGACAAACAAAAAATTACTTTCTCCATTTGTTTGGGTCTGAGAGAGTAGAATTCAATGCATAAACATTATAGAGTGATGTGCTTACTGAGACTCTATTCTAGCCCCATTCCTCCTTGTTCCTATATATCAATTGTTATTATTACCCAGTATGAAAAGGTAATGCTATTAAAGACAAGGGGAGGTGAGATGTGAGTTGCACCACCAGCACATGTTCTGTAGAGAGGTGGGGAACTAGACTTCAACAACACCAATGTCACAGAGTAGGTGGGAGCATCTCAAACACAGAAATACCAGGGCATCAAGAATTGATGAGAGCTTAGTATAACATAATGCCTCCTCTTTACAGGCTAATTTTTCAACCTGATAGACAGCAGATGATGGTCCAAGTGCTTGGGTCCCTATTGCCCACATGACACACCCACGTGGAGTTCAGAGTTCATGGTTTACCTTGCCAGTTCCAGCAGGCAATTGGGAAGTAAAGAAGAACCTGGAAGATTTCTCTTCCTGCCTTTCCCTCTCTCTTGTTACTCTGCCTTTCAAACAAATAAAAATGCACAAATATTTGCAAAAGAAAATGAACTGAGATGATCTGGGCAACTCAGTGTCTCTCCAGCCAGTGACACACTGGAGGTGAATGGTCTGTTGGAAAACTTGAGCAGTTCCTGGCTCTAGGCTGGTCCATGTGGATTTATCACAATGACGTAGAAATAACAAGGAGCATAATTCAGCTTTGGGACAGGAGTCCTGCAAGTGCAGACCGGAAGTAGATAAGAATTCACAGCAATTCGCTAAGAGGGACAGGGACGCTACATAGAGAAACTACAAAAGAGGGAACAAAACTAAAGACATCATAGCCCTTGTGTAGGACCTGAAATGCATGTTAGGACCCCACAAGCACACACTCAGTTCTCCTTCCTAGTACAAGGCGCGCTGACTGAGGGAGGCATCAGGCAGTTCAGTGAGCAGTGTTAATGTGTCATTGCAACTGTCTCAACTCAGACACTGAATTTGGGGTCTGAAACCTAAAAATTATTTTCAAGAGTCCCTGCATGGGGCAGAAGTGGCAATGGTGCCAATATACTTCTTGCCCTCCTAAGAATGTAGAATGAATTTTGCCTCATGCATAAGTCCAGGTATTCTTATTTATGGAAGGTATACTACACTAGAGCACTTCAAAGTATGCGCGAACAAGTCCACTATCTTTTAATTCCACTATTCCACTGATGTTTGGAAGTGCTCTTATATATGAGGGACTAAAATAACTACATCCATCAGCTCTTTTTCATCTGTGGATACCTAAGTTGAAAGTTAAAAAGATTGTAGAATTTCTGTCATCCAAAATCTGTAGAGTTGCTTACTTAGGAAGCAAAAATATACTACTACTAAATAGCATATTTTTTTTACCTAATTCAATTCATGGAAATTGGTACATCAAAATAAGAGTTACTGTATAGGAGATATATTTTTCCAAATCAGGACAGCAAATGATAGATTCAAAAAGTATAGTAGTGCCCTTATAATGATAGACTCTGTTGTGTGTAGTCATTTCATATGCTTATTCAATGTGAAAAAGCAGTAAGACTAACTTGGAGAATACTCTCTTCTCTGATCATTTTATTTCTTAGGACATCTTATTTCTCTGACATTCGCATGTGATTTCTAATTAAACTTGACTCATTGTTTCTACTAATACTTCAAGTCCACCAGATATGTTCATTTCTTCTGCTCTATGTGTTCTTCCTCTCTTTTTTACAGCTATGATACCACAGAAGACTAAAGTCTGTAGCAAGTGGCTTGTAATCCCTGGGGACAAATCTCCATAGTACCACAAAGTGATTCAGCTCCTATACCCAAAGCCTACACATGTGGATTATGACTGAGAGTCTTCAATTAGATGAAAATGTTGGTGTGACCAAGAAAACATATGCACATCTAACTTCCATCCTTCCATTCGGTTTTCCTCTTCTTCTCTTCCTCCTCCTCCTCCTCCTTTTTGTCCTTCTCCTCCTCCTCCACCGCCACCTCCTTCTTTTTCTCCTCCCTCAGAGTTACAGAGAGAGGGAGAGACAGACAGAAAGAGCTCTTTCATCTGCTTCTTCACTCCCCAGATGGTCACCATGGCCACAGATGGGCAGGTCCAAAGCTGAGAGAGGAGCTTCTGGGTCTTCCACATGGGTCACTCCACTGTTTTCCTGGGCCACAGACAGGGTACTAAAACAGAAGTGGAGCAACTGGGCCACGTGCCGGAATGTATATGGGATACCAGCGTCGCAGGCAAAGGATTAGGCTACTATATAATCACTGTGCCAGTGATGGATTTTGTTAGTAGGTAGGGTTTTTTTTTAAATAGAATTTGAATAATCTTTTGGGTGTCCCCCAAAGGACTGTGTGTTGGGGATTGATTCCAGGGTCTAATGTTAATCAAGTGAATATAAATAAGTAATTCACTCAATTAGGGTTTTTGAACGTTGGGCCTTAAAAAGAATTATATTGGATTGAGTTGCTACGTTCAGTGCCAGGATTGATTGGGAAGTTTTATGAGAGAGATCATCAGCATAACACATATATGATTTCTGTTTCTCTGATTCCTGACTCATCAGTGGTCCTTCCAGTGCTCACTGTTTACTACCCTGAGCAGACATTAGACTAGTGAGGTCACCTCATCATGCACTGTGAAGCTCCAAACTGGTGAACTGAAATAAACCTTCCATTACAAGTAGCTTCTCTCAGGTATTTGTTACAGTGATGAAAATCTGACTAATGGAGTGAAGTGCCCAAGCAGAAAATCACCTATCTTGAAAAGGAAGCAGAAACAAGATTCCCATCACTTAAAACATCTAAAGTAGAACATAAAACCCAAGAGAAGATGGAGCCAGGCTTGCTGGATCATGTCAGCATTTACATCTGATTAAACCATCTCTGTGGTACAAGCCAAACCTTTTCATTTCACTTTTTCTATCATTTAAATGTTACATACTATTTACACACTTTTTTGAGCGGATTTATTTATATAAACAAATTTCATGTATTTCATGATGCAGATTCAGGATTATAATGATACTTCCCACCCTACTGGCCTGTCAGCAGCATTTCTCACTTACCCTCTTCCTTCCTTATTTCCTTTGTTCCTCCTAATTTTACAATGCATATTTTCATTTCTCTTCACAACCACAGACTTGAAACTCCATTAAGTAACACATAGCCATTAAGCAACAAGAAAAATCAATCTACTATTTATGTGTGAGACTTTCAGCATGAAAGGTACCCTATAGGCACCACCATGAATTAAGTTCTGGGTTCCTGGCTTTCACCTGGCCCGTCCCTGGCTATTACAGGTGTTTGAAGAGTGAGCCAGTGGGTGAAAAGTCATGTTGCTTGACTCTCTGCCTTTCAAATCAAAGTGAAACATATGAACAAATGTTAAAAGGAAATATAATTACATTTTCTATTTAAATATATTCCATGAGGTTGGAAATCAAGCAATTTTAAGGGCTGAAATTTCTATTAGATTTTCTCAAAAACAATGCAAGTATTTTTCAAAGACATGTCCATGAATTAATAGATTTCCATGATTAGTCCAAATCATGATCCGAAAGTATCTTGTCTTAGTTGAGCATTCTTAAAATGCTTCATAATACACAAATATATATGGAAGATAGATCCTACCAATTGTAGTATTAGTGATCAGAGCCTGAAACAAAATGGCAAGGAGATGATCAAGAATTGCTCTTGATAAATAATAATTTGGTTCTGCCATTTTCCCTATAAACATTCCTATTATTTATTTTAGGTTTCCTTCATACTTTTACCAAAAGAGTTTCCGCCCTCACAGTGTTTCATAATGATTCTGTTTCTGTGTGTAGCACATCCTTGTTTTGCTTGTAAACTCAGATTAGTGGTGACAAATGCTTTTCAATATATGTTTGTTATGTAATGTCCTTATTTCCTATTAGCTTATAAATAAGAGTTTTTCTAGAAACTGTATCTGGGGCTGACATTTTTCTTTTCTTTTCTTTTTTCAGTTTTAGGATTTGGATTATGCTTCTCCATTGCCCAATTTGTATAGTTTCTGATGAGAAATCAGATGATAGTCTAACTGGAGTCTTTTGAAGATAATCTAGAATTTCTCCTGTGCACACTCCAGAACATTGTCTTAACCTTTAACATTTGAAATTTTGACTGTAGTGTGTCATGGTGAAGATCTTTCCTAATAATGCCTATTAGGAGTTTAATGTGCTTTCTATATTTGGGTGTCCCTATCTTTCTCAAAATTATGGAAGTTTTTTTGCTATTATTTCACTAAATATGCCCTCTAATCCATTCCTCATTACTGCATTTTTATGAATTCCTAAAACACATGTATTTGCCTACTTGACAATATCCCATAAATCTTGAACACTAAATTAAATTTTTTTCTGATTAATCTTTTTTGTTTGAGATATTCCCAAATATTTGTCCTCTAGCTCAGATGTTCTTTCTTCCACCTCACCAAGTTTATTGTTAAGGTTATCCCTGACATTTTTTTAATTGACCTATTAAATTCCTCATTTCCAATATATCAGTTTGATTTCTAAGTAAATTGAAAGCATTTCATCGTGAAAATTTAAAGAAAAAGAACAAGAGAAGAAGCAGGTTGGGAATGAAAGGTGGTGAGTAGGGTCAGAAGTACTGTTATGCTCTTAAAACTGTATAAATATAATATATAAAGTTTCCCTTTATATAAATAAAAAGTAATAAAATAATTTTCCTTATGGTTAAAAATTCCTAGAAATCTGATTTTGTTATAGGATGGATAGGAGGGAATCAGTGTTAAAATCCACATTGTCAGTTCACATCTCTAACACAGTTGCATAATTCCTTATCTGTAATTCTTGGGACATAATCCCTTATCTGAAATTCTCTCCAAAATTTGGAATTTTGGGGTTACTAAATTAAGAAGAATATGGTGCATAGATTAAATTGCACAAAAATATTAAATTCTTATGATTTGAGATAAAGACAAAGTTCATACTTTTATGAAATACAAATTGTCTATATAACCTCTGGTGGGATTTTGCCACTGACATTCCCTGGCAGGTCTGCCTCCTCTTTCAAATACTGTAACTTCATATGCCCTCATGAATGGAGTAGGTGTATTTCTGAGCCTCTGAACCCTCAACTCCAGATCACAATATAACTATTTATTTATCTATACAAGTATCATCTAAATAAGGACTAATTACCATTGTCTCAACAATGAAACATGACATTGCATAAGCATGCAAAATCCACATTCTATTTACAAATGGACACTGCTGAAGATCACTTCATCTCTTGGAACAATGCATATGGACCTGTATAAATTCCTTCCAGAACAAAAACAGTCAATGTACCTTTTAAAGAAGTGCTTGGGCACATAGGTTGAAAATATTGAGTAATTTGATCTTTTTACCACAATTCTAACTCCAAATTTTTATGCCCTTTTTAAAGCTAGATTTGCATTTTTACAACAAAATACTTGAGAAAACTAAATTGTGAAGAGAAGAGTTTTATTTGGTGTATGGTTTTGGAGGTTCAAGACCCACGGTCAGTCAGTATTCCCCCTCTCATCCTGGTTTGGACTGTCATCAGGGCAGTGGATGATTGCACATCATAGTGGGAACATGAGCAAGCTGTAAGTCACATTGGGGGGTATGTATACAGAAAAGTAAATAGCACCAAATGTGAAATAGAGAGCAAGAAAAGGAGAGACTTGGGTCACACAAATCCTTCTGTAAGCATAACACAAATGACCTAAGTATCCCAAACAGGGCACTGCTTCCCACAAGGTTCACCTCCCAGAAGCACCATCTTGTGAACTAAGCTTTCAATTACAGTGGACCTTTAGTGACCAATAATCATGTTAAAATCCTAGCAATGCTCTAAAATCTACTTCATGTCCCCATTCCATATTAGGTTCTCAAAATGAACACCTTTGCGTGTGTCCATCAGTTGCTTCCTATTTGCTAATAAATTAATCACATGACCCTCACCCAACAATGTATATTCTGAGACTTTCCAACTTCTTTTGTTTTCTGTTTTATTTGAGCTCCATCTATATTATGGGAAAGTAAATGGACGTTCTCTGTGTTAGGCTCAGTTTATGTGCCATCACAAATTTTCTCACTTGTTTTTTTAATGGAGTGTTCCTAGAAAAGACTTGCATCATCACCAAGGTCATGGAAAAAGCTCAGTGTCACTCCCACTTCCCCTATACTCCACGGAGCTCTACAGACAAGGAGAGGCCACTGTGGCCAGATGGAAAGCATGGAGGTCTGGTGGCCCATCCTCTGGTGGCCCATCCAGAAGTGCCAGAAAGTTGATGCTCAAAGGAGTAATTGGAAAATGGAACAAAAGTAAAGACAATGGATAGGTTGGCAACCCTCCTTCCTTATCTTCCCTATCACGAGGACTATGCTCAATAGGAAGATGCCGCACAAGTTGCTGCAGTCAGCTATTCTTATTACACCAGTCATATTTGCAATCCCTCTATCTCTGCCTCACTCCCTTTTGTACCTTACTCTTCTCTGAGACTAAATTCTTCCATTAAGGAATTAGCACAAAGCTTTTTCCTCAGATTCTGTTTTCCAAGGAACTTCTGCTAAGACACATTTCAAATCTCTTGGCATACTTTTTTTTCCTGTGTCTCATTATACCATTTTCTCTGACTGTGCTTACCTGCCCCATTCACATCCCCCCAAAATTACAAGCATCCTTCAGATTAAATTAACAACATTAATATAATTCTCTCATCCTCTTATCATCTATAATTTCTTCTTACTAAAACTTCCTTGCATTTTCTTTGGATTCTTCTATATTAAGCGCTTGATTCTGTCGTATACTTTCTTTAATAAATATGATTCACCCCATGAGCTTCATAAAGGCAGAGATTATGTGCTATTGGCCTGGGGTGTCTTGCCATGCTGTGTGCTTGCATATGAAGTTCTCAGTATGAGGAACTTCCATACACGATCTGGACTCTATTGATGCTTCTTGCCGTGAGCTTCCCTTCTTTAGCCAGAACAGTTGGCTGGTTCTTAGAGTCTACATGATGTTTCACACCACTGTCTTTGTCAGTACAGTTCCTGAAGCAACACTCTCATTCCTTCTTGCTCAGAAACTTACTTTTATCTTTTATCTTTCATAACTGAAATCAAATGACACACTTCACATCTTCTTTGAGGCTTTCACTAACATCCTTATTTTCCACTTGTATAATTTATTGAACTCCCATATGTTTGGGAAATCATTATATTTTATAAAATGTAAGTATTTCTATTATTATAATAATTTTCTTTATCCAAAAGGTCATCATGTTATTTTTCTAAAGAGTCGAACATGAAATCTTTTGTTTTCCTTGGAGTCATGGTCTCAACTACTGAACTCTTGCTATTGAAACATAGGAACATAACAATATGTAAACGGTCTAAAACACACAAATAAACACAGACAATATGTTAATGAATGGTCCAATTAACACAAAAACAGGTGTTAAGTAGACTTAATTCATGGGCAATGGTATGTCAACTCCTGGGCTAAATCATTACAATTCCTTAAATATCAATGAGCTTGTTTTGTTAGACACTATAATGATGTTTGGCATTTATTAAATGTTCAGTGCATGAGTGAATTGAATAAGAAATAAAAATGATTTCTTAGGTCTTGACTCTTTTTCTTTCTTTCTGATTCTAATATTAACACTGACTCCTGGATAAGTAACAGTGTCTTGCCTCTCTTTTTCAAGTGTGGAATGGCCTGGCAAGATGTAATAGAATTTCATGCCAAACGCAAAGAACTGTTAGTGTTCTTGCCAGACTATTTTCTGCCAAAATCTGGAATCAATCTTTTCATTAAAGGAGGTTTAGTAGCTACTGGAACCATAATGTTTATCTGGTTAGTAAATAATTTTATGCCTAACTTTATTTCTGCCTATTAAAGTGTTCTGGTTGTGGAAAGCTAGTGTTACATTACAAAAGATTATTGAAAGTAGGAGTGGAGAGATGTAGTATCCTTCTTTAACTGAATTTTTATTCCTTTCTGTTAGTTATTGTTCCCTCTGAAATTGATCTTCATTTTTGCCACCTGTATCGCCATCATCCGTTCTTCTCATCAGCTTTTCTGAACCTTTCCATTGCTTGCAACGCTTTTCCATTCATTTTTGGCTCTTCTTGCGCTGGATCCTTCACAACCTATGGTGCCTTTACCTCTTTCATTCCTATTTTGTGAATATCACCATAAGCAGTGAGGCCTTCTTTTAGACTTTCTCACTTCTCCTTTTAGCACTTTAAAAATCCTTCCTGCCTATTTCCACTCTCTTCATCACCACTAACTTGCATGCTATTTAATTTCTGGATTTAAACTTCATTTTCAGTAAATGTGGGTCTCAAGGACAAGTTAGAATGTTCTGTTGACAGAAAAATAAACAATAAAATATTATAAGCTCAACACTATTTACATTTAGTGACAAGTGGAATATGTTTAAATTTAAACACACATGTATTTGATTTATTAGAACATATTACTATGCAAAGTACTTACTTTAAAAAGAATAAGCAAAGAACATTGTGAGCAGGAATAGTTGGAATAATTTTGGGGGAAGAGGGAATGGAGCTGGCTTCTCGGATTTGGTGGAATTTTGGATAATTTGAGTACATTGACTAGAAAATGCTAATCATGATAGTAAAAGGAAAGCAAAAGTAAAAGCTACCTGATATGAATAAACTACTATATGCTAAGACCCAGGCAGGAATATCTGGCCTAATGCCACCAAGATTTCATATCACTGTTGAAACATAGATTCCATTTCACGTGTGGGACAATGTTGAAAAAGAGCCTCCGGCTGTGCGAATCATGCTGAGGCAGTATTGGAAGAGAAAAGGATAGTAACACAGAGTTGCCTTAGCATTTTGGACAAGAAAAAGGAAAACTGCTTCTCTACCACAGAGTTTACAGTATACAGTGAAGGCCACAGAGCTGTGGTTCAGAGAAGACCAAGACAGAATGGAAAAGTTAGAATTCATCCAGATCACTATAGATCTCTCAGGTGCAGCATAATAAATGAAGGAAAGGAGGGAGTGAGGAGTTAAGAATGCATCTGGGAACTGTAACTTTGAAGATGGCAAGAAAGTGACCCATCAAACACAGATCAACAGAGAACAGAAATCATCTACTGGGAAAAAAAAATCCATTAAACCCTTCAGATATAGTACTCCTTTTACAAAAGCAAGAAGATATGCTTACACACTTTGATAGTTCTTTTAATTTATGAATTTATGGCTCTAAAAGTCCCAAGAAGTGCAATATAAAATTAAATAATAAAATCCATACATTTCGAGTTCCAGAATTCCAAGTATCCTTTAGCCACCACCCCCACTTTTTTGAGTGATTAAAACAATCTCTAGGACTGGTCATTACGGCATGGAGGGTGGAGGTACACATTAGAATGCCTAAATCCCATATCTGAACATTGATTCATGTCTTGTTCTTCCGTTTCTGATCCACCTTGTTCATAATACACATGGGAGGTGGCAGATGATGATCTTAGGCCTTGGGTCTCTGATACCCACAAGAAAGACTCCATTGGCTTCCTTGGCTCCACAACACAGAAATGACTATAAAAGATGGAGAAATATAATGTGGTCTACTTAGATTGTGAGATACCGTAATTATGGAATAATTGAAAGGGAGAACTGAATCTGCATATCAATGTGGATGGATCTTAAGAATACATGTTTGAATACAATAAATATGCAGAACAATTAGACATAGTCTGATCTCATTTCTATAACACAAAAAATACCCTACAAGCAATGCTATGTGTTTTATGAAAAAGATACAAAAACACAGATAGATAATATTAAGCAGCATTTACACTCAACTAACAAGAGCTAATATTTTTGAGAACAAGGCAAAGAATTGAAATTAGTAGTGTGCATTATCAGTAGCAGATAAAGAAAAGATGTGCTATTTTTTCTGTAATGCAACATTTAAAGTGGTGATAAACACATATATAACTCAGGTAATTTAAAAACACAAAGCAAGAGAAGAGTCACACACAAAGATAAGCATAATAAAAATAGTGAAGTAGGAATCAAAGAACAAAAACTCCAAGCATGACTGTCAATAATTTAGCACTTAGCATGAATAAATCACTTGTTTTCTCTAGGTATGAATTTCTATTCTCCCTGAAATTCTAAGACATTGAGATGTTTTTGAATCATTGATATTTCATAGGAGAGTGAGCAAATAAGCAATGATATTTAGCACAAATGTCAGAACTTCTGTGGGTGAAAAAGTATCATGACCTCAACTGCCAGAACACTTATCTCCAATTTGGTGATTTGGAAAGGTTAAGCTCCCCAAGCAGGACATTTTGCCAGAACTTTATAGTGTAGCCACCTGCCTGGATTTTTCCCTCTCCAATTCCCTGGATCTTATCTCTTATATGTATAGTCTAACTACTCCAAATATCTATGTGTTAACATCCATGGGGCAGATGGTGTCTACCCTAATATGTTCTTGAAGATTACAAAAGCATTTACAGAGAATAAGAACTCTCCACAACCAAATCTTCATATAAATATGTCTACCTACAAATGATAGGCAGTGGACCCTTCAACAATCTCTGGTTTCTCCTCACCCTCATTATGGTGGCCATGGAAGAGCCTCTAAGCTAGTCTTCTTTGATGCTTGCATTCCAGGTTTCACAATTTTATCCTACCACAAGGCTTGCCCTGGGTTGTCCATTTCTTGATACAGAAGCTTTTAACTAACTTTTAGCCTTTCCATGAGGGCTTTATTTCACTTCAGCAGTTACTTCCAAATGCATCACAGCAATTCCCAGTTTCTTTCTTGAACATTCTTGCTATACCTATACTGTCCTTAAAGGAATATTAATTCTGTGATGACTCCATGCCCCTTAGGTGCCCATGAAGAGGATATTAAAGTAGGTTTGTTGGAATTATTTTTTCCACTATTTAGGTTCCAAACTGGACTCAACTACTCCTTTTCACAATATTATGCCACTTCTTGTATGTAGTATGAACAGATGTTTCCATTCTCCCTCTTTTCTTTTAACAATCTCTTCGAATATTAATTCAGTACATGGCCTACAAAATAAAAATTATATTTGTCCTCCTCTGCAACTAAATATGGCACTTGATTGATGAATGTGAGTGCTAATGATTCATGCAACTTCCAGGGACAGTCCCAGGGGAAGGTGTGAGTCCTTCCCGAACTATTTTTCATTCTTCTAACTGAAATAAGCTGCTATCTTCTTCAACTGTGTGGATACAGAAAATATTCCAGTATGGCAGAAGAACATGAGAAAGGTCTGATGGCTGTATGAGTCTGATATGCTTCTCTTCAGACAGAGGTAAAATGGAAATTGGGTGCTCAAGTTCTCCATTTTCTTAAGTCAGAATTTCTTTGGATCTTGTCAGAGCTTTGAAGCCACAGGATATGAATGGGAGGTGGTATCCACAAGTGAAATAATAACAGCACAGCTGAACACATTTGATATTAGCTTGACAGTCACTGGATGACAATGTCATAAGAAATTCCTACTGCAGATGTAAGAGCAAAATGTATAGGAAAGATGCTTCCCTCATTTCAAATAGCTGCTCTAGCAAGCCACCACCAAAATCTCAGTGGCTGAGATCAATACAATAAAAGCATTTGATTATTAACCTGCATTTATGCTACTGCCTAAATTCCACATCAGATACCTGTCACAGAAGGTATTACATTAACAAATCTTGGGAGATATGCTGTGCCTATCGCTGGGAGGACATTGTTCTGCTTACCATAGTTGTTTCTGATAATTTGGAAATTGGAATTTCCAACTCTGATTTCACTAAAGGAAAGTCATGAATATTCTTAGAATAGCAGCAATATTGTTCAGTAATTGATGATTGTTGTAAAGTGAGTGTTTCCTGTTCAGACTCTTCAACTATGTACAGGTCTTTTTCAGTTCTGTTTGCATTTTATCATCTCAACTACACAGATTCAGATTTGCTATTTTCCATTGGCAAAGGGGTCATGTTGCTGGTCTTACAGGATACAACACACTAGGCCATGAGGAGCCATAACATCACATTCTAGCGAGGAAGGTGGCATAGTACCTGCAGAGCTAGGACTCTGAACTGGATGCATAACCAGGATGTGAACCTTGCCATGTGAGTGAGTTCCAAAAACAGAAAGAAGGATGTGTGAGACAGAAGGGTGGCCGGGACGATTGTCATTGATGTCTGGCTTCTGCTTCCACTTCATCCTTTAGCAATACAATACACTCCCCAAATCTACCACAATATCGCTATGCAGACGTAAAAGAAGCCTTAAATGTAGGCTATCCCACATATTTCTGAGTAATGGTATGTAAGTGGAAGAAATATGCACAGTTCCAAGGTCAGGTCTTCAATAGGAAGTGGCACATCTCGTTTCTTTAAGAGATGGCTCCAAATGTCAACATTGTGCAGGTAAAGACTGATTCCTTTTGTTTTTTTTGAGGAGGTGAATATTTATTTATTTATTTATTTATTTATTTTCATTTTTTATTATTTATTATTTTTAATTCATTAATTACATTGTATTATGTGACACAGTTTCATAGGTACTTGGGTTCTCCCCACCCCTCCCCAAACCCTCCCACCATGGTGGATTCCTCCACCTTGTTGCATAACTACAGCTCAAGTTCAATTGAGATTCCCCCATTGCAAGCATATACCAAACATAGAGTCCAGCATCTTATTGTCCAGTCAAGTTCAACAGCTTCTTAGGTATACCCTCTCTGGTCTGAAGACAGAGCCAGCAGAGTATCATCCCAGTCAATTGAAAGCTCCAACATACCATCAGCAAAAATTTACATCATTATGGAATTAATTGACATAGTAATGAGTAACCAATATGTTAAAAGTAAATGCAAGTTCCTAGCCACCTTCTGTGACCACCTCACTTACATTTCAATTTTAGTTTATACACAACATATAACATTCATAACATAACATGTTATACATAACATTATATCATCTTAAATTAAGGCAAACATGTGGACAAAAATCAACAGCCATAGTGTATGCGAACAGCCCCAAGATGGAAAAAGATTTAACCAGCAAGATACCATTCAAAATAACAGAGAAAAGTATGAAATATCTGGGAATAAATCTAACCAAAAATGTAGGAGACTTATTTGAAGAAAACTACAAACTACTTAAAAAAGAAATTGAACAAGACCTCAAAAGATGGAGTAACATCCCATGCTCCTGGATAGGTAAAATCAATATCATTAAAATGTCTATACTGCCAAAAGCAATGTATACATTCAACGCAATCCCAATCATATTGCCCAAAACATTCTTCATGGAACTGGAAACAATGATCCAAAGGTTCATCTGGAAACACAAAAAACCACGGATAGCTAGAACCATCCTGAAGAACAGGAAGTTAGCAGGGGGAATCACAGTTCCGGACCTCTGGACATACTATAGGGCAGTGGTTATCAAAACAGCCTGGTACTGGCACAAAGATAGAGAGGAAGATCAATGGAGCAGAATAGAAACACCAGAAGGGAACCCAAACAGGTACAAGCCAAATAATCTTTGACAAAAAGACAAACGACAATCCAGGCAAATGGGAAGGTCTGTTCAATAAATGCTGTTGGGACAACTGGTTAATAGCCTGCAGAAACAAAAAGATAGATCCACATCTCTCACCATACACTAAGACTGATTCTTTATCTCCATCACCACGTCAGTGATGCCAGAGTTGCTTTACTCAACCAGGTTGCCCAGGACATTCTAGGCAAGAATGTGTATGATCTAAATTGGTGAGGAAATGAAGTAAATATTACTGTTATGTTTGTTATTACTTAGTTTGAGTAATTAGGGCAATGAAACCTGCATTAGAGTGAAGCTATCTGTTAGGAAATCAGTAGTATAGGTGCCAACAAGAACAAATCATCCTTTCCTCTGACATCTGAGGTAAAAATGGCAACCGTATAATACCCAGGAACAACCTCTTTTATCTTTGTGGCTTGCCAAGATTGAATTTACACTTTTAGCCTTGATCTAACTTCTGAACTTCAAAATAATTTACCTGATTGCCTAATGAATGTTTTCCCTTTGGTTTCTGAAAAGACTCTCAAACTTAAATTTCTAACACAGAATTCTTGGTTTTCACCCTAAACCATACATCCTGTCTTCGTCATATCTGTAAATGCACCATGACTCAGTTATTCATAATAAACAGCAAGATCAAAATCTCAGGAATTTTCTAGGACAGTTTCTGGCAGCTTAAACATATATCCCAAATTTGACCATGTCTTTTTTTTTTTTAATGGAAAGTCAGATATGCAGACAGAAGAAAAGACAGAGAGGAAGATCTTCCATCTGTTGATTCACTCCCTAAGTGGCCGCAGTGGCCCACACTGAGCCGATCCAAAGCCGAGAGCATCCTCTGGGTCTCAGACTTTGGGCTGTCCTCCACTGCTTTCCCAGGGCACAAGCAGGGAACTGGATGGATAGCGGGGCAGCAGGGATAAGAACCAGTGTCCACATGGGACCCCGGCTTACAAGGCAAGGACTTTAGTCACTAGGCTATCACGCCAGGCCCAACCATGACTTACCACCTTCATTGTTCAGCCTCTTGTCTAAACCCTTCCCCCTTTTTTGTTCCAGATTGCATCACAGTAGCAGGATCTCCCTACTTTCTGTCTTGGATGGCAGAGTTCATTCCATAAATAGAAGCCAGAGCATATTATCATTTGATTGTTGCTGTAATAAATTATTTCAGCTTAGTAGTTCAATGAATATAACTTTATTCTCTTATTGCTTGTACGTGAGAGGTCCCACTTGAGTTCCACTGCTATATTACTTTTGGAGGCTCTAATATAGAATGCATCCATTTCCATGTTCTTGCTTTGGCAGGCTCCATGTCAGCATTTCAGCAATAGTGTATTAATTGCATATTATATTGCTCTTCCCTCCCCTCCTACATCCTTCCACTTTTAAGAAATCTTAGGATTACATGAGACCCATGTGGAAAATCAGAAATAATCTTTCCATTTTTAGATTAATTAGCTAACAACCTCAATTCCATCTGAAACTTTAATCCTCTACGTCAAGTAAGGTAACATATTTAATAGGATCCAGGGATTAGGAAAAGAGCATCGTTAGAGGTTTATTATTCTGTTGCATAGTGTTGTTTTTAAACTTCTAAGTATATCAGATTCCTTCATTCCTATGCCATCCATTGCTTTCTCATTCACAAAACAATACTCAGAATCTCACCCAACATGAGCTTCATGAGTCATTCTTCTAGACTCTCATAACTTTTATAATCCTCTCCCTGCTCATGCTAAGCCATCTTTCCAATCTTCTGCTTTTCTGGAATGGTGAGCTCTTTGCCTGCTCAAATCCTTTGAGCATTCTTTCATTTTTCTTTCTGCCAGAGACTTCTTCCCTAAATATCTTACTGATTCCTCCCCTCATTCCATTCATACCTCTTCCCAAAGAGTTGTTCCTTAGAAGGACTATTATCAATCTCTGTCACTCATATCTGATAAAAGCCATTATGACACCACCATAACAATCTAATGAAGTACTACAATTCATTGATGACATTATCATATTTATTTATTTGTTCATTGGTTCATCATTTGTCCGTTAGGAAATCAGTACCAGAACATAAGGTTTATGAGGTTGGAGGATTTGGCTCATTTTCCTCCTTATCTGAGGCATATTATGGATATTCAAGATATCTTTAGCTGCTAGGCCACGCCCCCAGGCCCAATATTCAAGATATCTTGAAAATTAATGCCCTGTCACGATAGTCTAGTGGCTAAAGTCTTCACTTTGCACATGCCAGGATCCAATATGGAAACTGATTCTAATTCTGACTGCCCTGCTACCCATCCAGCTCCCGGTTTGTGATCTGGGAAAGCACTCAAGGACAGCCCAAAGCCTGGGAACCCTGCACCCACATGGGAGACTCAGAAGGGTCTTTGGGCTCCTGTTTTCAGATTGGCTCAGTTTGGGTCATTGTGGTCACTTAGGGAGTGAATTAACAGACAGAAGACCTTCCTCTCTGTCTCTCCTCCTCTCTGTTTATCCGAGTTTCCAATAATAAATAAATAAATCTTTTAAAAAATTAACAAATAGATGTTTGAATGTAAGGAATAAGTATCTGGTATACTTGATATTATTGCCTAGTCTCAGGCACCAAAACAAACAACAAAACGCAACAACTCTTCCACAAAAGATAAACTATTTAGATTCAGAACGATCAATACAGAATTCTACACTTAAGCCTCACTCAGTCCCATTTGCAATGCAGTTGAAAGTCAGATATTCGTTCTATTTTCTTCTTTGTCTTAGTTTTTAAATGAGATGTTTAATTTTAACCAGCATGCTGAGTGTGTGCAGACTCTGTACTGAGCTCACATTGCACCTTGGGGATTCTAACACAAAGCAGGGCACCATTGTTAATCTGCTCTCTGCAGCTGTTGCAGTCACACCTTGCAGATTGTCAAAAAGAAGTGACAGATGTGCAGTGTCCAGAATCTCCAGCCTCCATCCTTGGCGTTGTGGACTAATGGCTTTTAGAAAAGTTCTTATTGGTTAAGTAAAATTTCCAACTTGTGGAGTGAAGGATTTAAGGAAAACAACATTATTCAGATCAGAGTTGGATGGATATTTTTTTCTCATAACATTCTGAACCAATAATCTCAATTCAAAAACTTATATGTGAAAAATATGCTGTAAATCAGAACCTATGTCAAGAGACATGGATTCAAATGAGAAAAACACTATCCATGCTTTCTGGACTCTCCAAATTATTGCAGTGAAACAAGGAGCCATCATAGAGTCCATAGATGTTTCTTTTTTTTTTTTTTTAATTTTATTTTAAATTCATTAATTACATTGTATTATGTGACACAGTTTCATAGGTACTGGGATTCTCCCCACCCCTCCCCAAACCCTCCCACCATGGTGGATTCCTCCACCTTGTTGCATAACCACAGTTCAAGTTCAGTTTAGATTCCCCCATTGCAAGCATATACCAAACATAGAGTCCAGCATCTTATTGTCCAGATAAGTTCAACGGCTTCTTAGGTATACACTCTCTGGTCTGAAGACAGAGCCAGCAGACTATCATCCCGATCAATTAAAAGCTCCAACATACCATCAGCAAAAATTTACATCACCATGGAATTAATTGACATAGTAACGAGTAACCAATAGAGTCCATAGATGTTTCAAAGACGTGTTTCCTTGAAATTAATGAAGACCGTCTTACCATTCAATCATCACATAAGCTATCATAAGTAGGAATTGACATTTACCATATAAAACCAACAGCAAAGCAAGGCCTATCAAAGCAACTCTATTTTTGGTATCATGACCATAAGGTTATATTATCCAATAGTGTTAAATATCTTAATTAGATAAGTATAGAAAATTATGGCAAAGATAGTTGTCAAACGCACCACTATAAAAACAGTTTTCCCTTAACACCAATCAACAAATTCTGTACTCTTCCCTGGTCTTCATATTGATGTATCAACAACCTCTTTTTTTTTTTTTTTTGTTCTCTTTGTCAAAGTAGATCTGCTTATCCAGTGCGTGTGCTCATGTTGACTTTTGAGGACTTTGGGGTCCTTCATCATGTATAAATAACTATTCCAAACCTTGGAGAGAAGAATTCCAACTCACTCAGTTTCCCAGTCACTGAAATAATTTCTTCCTGGGTTTTGGTTCAAATGCCACATACAAAAGCCACCTCTGTTGTTATCAGGAACACAGAATGACAGTGTAGAATCAGACAGGTGAAACTAAATAATCTTGGAGATTGCCCTTACCTTGGATTCCTTATGTTGGACAGGCTGATGTTTTCTGAAAGGTTGAAGTCTGAGTTCTGAATGTAGGAATCATTTCATTTGAGTCTCTTCAGAAAAAAAATAACATGCAAGCACACTTGGTAGATATATGTCTTAAATTTAAAAATTAAATTAATAAGCCTAGAAGACAACTGGGCAAGATGGGTAAAACAATCAGTTGACTTTTGCATATCAAACTATTTCTGAGTATTCTGCACAGCACCAAAATCAATTAAATCACACTTAACATCAGTATTTTCACAGGATGTATGTAGAAACAGAAAATGTAAGGAGAGATGGAGGGACAATGTGCAGAAAAAAGAAAGCAAGAAGGAAAGAAAAATGTAAAGAGAAAAGAAAAAAAAAGGAAGGAGAAAACAGACATGGTCAGGAAGCTGAATTCCAACAGTCTAGATACATGAGCACCAGCCAGCAGGCCCTCTAAGCGACTCTTCAACTGGGTCCATCTGAAAGAAATGAGACAGAAGACACACACATGCACAAACACACACACACACACACACACACACATTAGAGCAGTAAAAAATATAACGTTATAATAGCAGATGTGTGTCTTACATTATTTTTTCTTTCTCTTTTTTGTCAGATGAACATACACCTTTTGACAGCTTCAAGACATAGCATTTTAAATTTCTTAATTAATAATTTCAATTGATAATTAATTTGTTTCCCAACTAGTTGTATCTCCAAATTCTCTGAATAAAGAGTATATGGTGTCCCATTATAAACAATGTGCTTTAAGGGGCTGGCGTGTTGGCTCAACTCCACCTCCAAGTGCAGGCATCCCATTTGGGCACCTGCTCATGTCCTGGTTGCTCTGCTTTCTATCCATCCACCTGCTTATGGCCTGGGAAAGCAGTCGAGGATGGCTCAAAGCCTTGGGACCCTATACCCACATGGGAGACAAGAAGCTCCTGGCTCCTGGCTTCAGATCCACTCAGTTCTGGTCATTGCTGCCATTTGGGGAGTGTATCCGTGGATGGGACATCTTTGCCTCTCCTTCTTTCTGTAAATCTGCTTTTCCAATGAAAATAAAAAACTAACTCTTAAAAAAAGAAAAAAATGTGCTTTAAGCCTTCTGTGTTTGGAAACCAGTAGAAGAGCAAGGGAGCCAGTGTTCCAAATCTCCTCTCTGTATAAATGACCTCATGTTTATTAGAACATTGGATCTTTCCTTTGACCCTCAGTCTCTAACGTTCTTCTTTTAGAAATAAAAGCCAGGTATGCCTGACAATCAGTGTCACATTCTTAATAATGCACTGGCTCCCAGAGAAGAGAGGCTTAAAGGAGGGAAAAGGAGAATTACCAGGAGAGGGAAAGAGTAGAGTTTCCATCACATTGCATGTATGCCAGATCTCACAGTTCAAGTACAGAGCAGCAGGGAAGCACCCACCTGGTTTGTAATGGATTGTAGGTGGTAGGTGACTAAGTGGGATCTTGACATGGAAAGAGCTTGCTGATCAACAAATTTACCATTTTTATCATAAAATTAAGGAAACTGTTTACCCAATGTCAAACTCTGCCCAATGCCAAACTAGATTATTGATCATTTGTGGATATCAGGACTAAACCTAGAACCTGTAAATCTTGATTCTCAACTCAAATGCTTTTCATTATTCCATTAAACTTCTCAAGAATGAATTCTTGGACATGTGGGTTGGAATTATTTTCTCTGAAGGTCAAAACCAACGGGAGAAGAAAACACATGAATCTGGGACTCAGAGATCCTAACATCTGTTCAAAATGAGCGAGCCTTTGAAAAGACAGTTTCTCATTACAGCAAAGCATGCATACAAACTGCAAACCAAAAGGAGAAAACAGATTTACCCGTAACCCCAAATTTATCTGCTCCTTACCATTACAGACATGGATTAAGGGAGAATATTCACTTGCTGTGTTGCCGCAAGTCACTAAACTACTCTGAACTGCATTTTAATCATCTACAAAATGAAGACAGTAATCACACAGAGGTTCCTCATGATCTCAATTTTATTATCTGAGTCTGCACAATAATGAGACTGCACAGGAAAGCAAAAGCCATCATCATATGAAAATCCTCTCTGAGGCTCTAATGAGTTGATCATTTATAAAATTAGTCGGCTCTCCACATCCTTTCTCTCATAAGATTTGTATCTATCACTAACCATTAAATTAGTGTCTTTGATCATTAGTCTATAAATACCATGCAAATCCTTTCTCAAGTAAAACTCTTAATCTCAGAAAAGTTTCAGAATTTCAAGCAATGAAGGAGAGAAGCATGCTGGAGAACAGTAAAATGCACTTACAAAGTGGCTGACTCTAAAAGGTGAAGTTGGTAACAGGTCAGAAATATTGAAAGAAGAAAAAAAGATACAAATATCAAAATAATAGAAGTCCTTGGGGAGCTGATTAAACCTTGACTATTTCTCAAAAGTGACCTTCCTGCTGATTACGCTTTTAAAGGATGCTGTATTGTGAACTCACACAGACCTGTCAGAAATCACATTTTTTCCAATCATTCCTTTCAATAATTAGTCTTTCATTATCTTTATAACTAAATTATTTGTTACAAAAACGTTAATTTCATTACTCTATTCTTTTTCAAAATAAACTCCCAGTTGAATAATTTTCCCTAATATACTATCAAGTTTTTGTTACAGTTTTGAGTGAATCCCTGTAGTGAATAATCACTATACATCAAATCTTTTATCAGTATGATTTCCTATTGTTGCAAGGAACAAACGAGATACAACTCAGAAATGCAAAGTGCTCTATTAATCCTAGAATTTCTTTTCAGAAAACTGTTTTCTTTATTACATCAAAGTTACTTCGATGTACATTATTTATTTTACTACCCAAGTTAATCTTCAAGGTAGATTTCACTTTCTCTAAACTATAAGTAAAAAACCTCAATGAGGATCACACAACTATTAAGTGACTTACCTATAATAAGAATCAAATTAGCTGCCTGCAAGTCCAGAATATTAATTGTGTTCCTTTGAGCCATGTAAAACCATCATTTTGCAATTCAGTCGCAGCCAAACATATCCACCCGGAATGGTTACTAAAAAGATACTTTCTAACCCATCTATTCCACAACAGACATTAGTCTAAATTTTAAGAATGCAATGGATATAGTTATAAACAAGTTCCTTGCACTTATACAGCATACATTCTAATGGAATACATTATATAAACAATAAAGGAAATAGTTTTAACAAGACAAATATGTTATTGGGTTAATACTATGTAGAGAACAGCAATTAATATGTAGAAAGTATCAACTATAGACTAGATTGTGGAACACTGCAAAGATTAACTCACTTGATCCTCGAAACAACTCTATAGATTAGGGACTATCATCATCATCATATTTCCAAGACACAGAAGGTTTACATTACTTTCCCTAATCATATGACTGGTTGCGGAGAAGCCAAGTTTCAAGTCTGAACTATCTGATGTTCGCAGGAACTCTCAAGCACCATGCTGCAAAACAGGTTGGTATAATAAAAATTCAATAGCTAACTCATAGCTAGAATTGTTTCTTAATCCTATACCTTTGTTAGTAGTAGAACAGTGCTCCCAATCTCACCGTACAATGCTGTCATTTTCTTCACTGTATGAAATGTAACAGATATCTCAAATAACAAGCTTGTCCCTCTAGTTTTTTTAAAACCAAATGGAGACCCTAGCAATTTGAACTCATTAGCCAAGAACAGTCCCACCCAAAGCCAATTGCAACCGCTTAGATTCACATCATCTCCATATGGACCACCTGCAAAAGTCTTACAATCCCCTCGTACTCATAGCCTTCAGGATAATGGTTTATTACCCTGTAATACTGGAACTGCACCATGCAGTCCTACATCTACTGCTTCTAGGACAGCGCAAAATTGAGAAGAAAGGTTAAGTTCACTGGAAAAAGCTACTTCAGAATGATTTCATCTCTCTCCAGTTGCCTTCTAACTTACTGTTCAACTGTGATCTTCATTCATCCCCAGATCCGAAGATCAGAGGAGACGATGATCGTATTTCCAATTAGAACAGATAGCAGCTATCTTAAGCTGTACCATTAATCCTTTCAGGGACATTTGTATTGTGTTACTTATTCTGCTGCCTAATGAGGCATAAAGCAAGAATCTCTTTCCTTTTCCTATCTCTAAGTGCAGGTCCAAACAATTGCTCCTGCTGTAGAGAATAAGGTTAATTTGCAGTAAAGATCCAGCTGGGAACATGTTCACTTGCCCAAGCAATAGAATCCAGTCTGAATTAACAATACTGTGAAGCTGTCACTGTATGACTTTCCTTTTCTCAGTCTAAACCTTGGTTTTGCAATGCTCTCACTTGGCATGAGCCTGATATTTGTGAATGCATGCCAAAATTTGCTTATTTCCTAGGTATCCCAGTATTTGTTCATTAAAATAGCTTTATATAGAAACTCTAGTACTTATGAATCCACTCATTTATTTAATAAAAATGTATCCAATTTACATTGAGGCTAGAGATGCAAAAATAACTAGAGTACCATAGTTTTAAGGAGCTTAAAGTGTAATGCTGAATGCAAAGGACACTATAAACACTAGAAAAATATAAATATGAAAGATAGTTTTCCTCATTAGCCTAGAGTTTATTTTAACGCCTTTCTAATATTACGCCTATTCCATACAGGCTGAAATCCTAATTATTTTCCCCCAAACTCCTGAGGGATATGACATATCCTGTTGTAGCAGAAGATTGGTAAGCATAGATATGCTCATTTGAAAACTATATATCAATATCATGGTTTAAGAGAAAATCTGCTTTGGGAGGAAACACACCCTAGAGATTCTTATTTATCTCTCACCTTCGATGTGTATCAACAGTTTATCTCATAATAAGAAACAGCAGAAGTCATTGTTGAACACAGATCCATACACCCTTCCACTGGAAGCTCTACATAATATGATACATTCAATAATCTTCTCCAAGCAAAAGAAATACAAAGGAATTTTCTAATATATGTTGGATAAGGTTAGAAAATAACTCTCGTCAGCATTTGCAAACACAAAGCACAATTTCTGGGCTGTTGTCAAGCATGTATCACTCTGCCAGGTTCCTCAAGAGCTCTTGCAACTGGTTTGCTATGTTTACAGTCAGATTCTAGATTTTGGATCAAACTATGACATGAAAAAATGAAAGAACATGTTTACCAATATCAAGTGATTGAAAAAGTAACACAGATTTATGTTGGAAAGCTGGTAGAACTAAAGGGAGCAAACATCTCCCCCCTCCCAATGCTACCAAGTTGACTACTGGCATCTTTTAGCCAAATTCTATGTTAGGAGAAATTTGACAAAAACTTAACTCATTTCTTAATGGCATCCCTCTCTTTCAACACTCCAAACGTTTGAAGTCTGTTCACACATTTCCCAATCAAAACCGGTTCTTAAAAGATCATATCACATTTCACATTAGAGATGCAAGTTTGAAAGCCACTCTCTTGTGAAATAGAATTGTAGAAATATCAGAGTCATCAAGAAGGTCATAGATATCTGGTTTTTTTTTAACCAATAAAGGTAATGTAACCCAAAGTACTGAAATTGCACAATATATGCTAGAAATATACTTGTAACCAAATAAGTAATTGAATTTATACGGAGATACAGAGACTTACAGTTACATTACCAAGTTATGGAGCTAGTGTTAAGACTGTGCAAGTAGGAATATAAATTCTTTTTTGTTAGATAGAGATATCAAGTTTATGTGCTTAATAAAGGATTCCAAATAAATAAAAATATTAAAACATAACAGAATCTACTTCTAACCACTGTTGGTATAGTTTATACTAATGAGGAGTTTATGTTTATGTGGGCCCGCTATTCTTATATCTTTGTAAAGGCTCACAGAAAACGTATTACTAGAAAGAGAGAGCCTATGACTTGATTTTGAAGTTCTGAGATAAATATGAGAATGAGATTTACAGAAAACTGCACAAAGGAACAAAGATATCTTGGGGGGAGGCTAAAGTTCCCATCTCAAGGAAGGAACACTGAAAAGAAAGGAGTAGAAAGAGAGCAGAGAGGACAGGACATCACACAGTGTGTAACAAAAGGCCTTACCTCGGGGGGTGACAGACGTTCCCTTTGGTTTGTTTTTGTAACTTCACCCAAGCCTTTCACATTGTTGCAAACTTTCAGTAAACTATTCAAAAACAGAATTCATCAAAACCTTGAAGAAGAGCATTCCATTCCACAATTTGGAATAAAACTAGAAGGGAGTTGTGCACAATGTAGGCATTGTGGAATGGGGAAAGCACAGCTAGCAGCAGACAAATAATCCAGACACTGAACAACTTGATCAGAAGCGAGACCTTAGCACCTGAGGTGACTGAAATGATGCATGTATGGCTTCTGCCACCACCACCAATACCCATCATGTATACACACTGCAGAATCCTCCACTGTTCATAGGGTAGGAATTGGATCAATTTCATTTGCAACTCACAGACCAACTCACATCTGAGCTCTACACATAATATGTACACACATGTAGAAGCTATTATACAGCTTTAAATACAGAGGAATATGATACAGTATTAACATTCGTGCATTTTCATGATAACCTAATGTTATCATTCTGTTCTAAGTCCACTTCGTTTTCTTGAATTCTGTCAGGCAGTAGAATGGACAGAAACATAGGAAAGAGGGAATTGGAGCACTATGTCCTAAAAAGAATATCTAATATAACCTAAGTATGATAAATGCAAGTTTCCTATCTTTTTCCTAAAGTAAGAATTTTTGTCATAATAATTAATGAAGAAAGCAAACTTTTATGATTTGGGTCCTACCCCATACTCTATTTATGCCCCGGCTCACAGGAGAGAACTCTGTTCTGTTCCTACATGGTTGAGGTGAAGTAAGAAAGAGGCATTTCTCCTAAATACTTGTCTATAGCCCTGACTCACTAGTATGGTTCAAGAGCCTTGGGGTTCTAGTTAAGTGAATCTACTTAGCAGATTAGATTCTCCAGCTAGACAGTTCCAACTGGAATTAACCAACAGAAAGCCTAGTGGTAACCATAGATCTAGCAGCTTTTGTTTACTAATGATAAATGTTACTTTTTGATCCCTAACTCCTAGCAGTTTTCTCACTAAATTCTAAATTTGTTCTGGGGGCAGGAGATGCATGAGCAATTGTCAACTAAAACCCCAACAGTGTGTTTGATTTTCATTGAGATTGACGCTATAACCCAAAAAGAAGTAATCAGGTAGTTTATGGTGACTGCTTCAAAGCAAAGCTTCAGGTGTCATTTGTAAAAGGGTAGCCAGCGTTCTAAAAATGCATCATGGATGCTGTGCACAATTGATTCTGTAAACCATTAAGACAAGGAAGATATAACCTGGAGGATTATTCATTTCTATTTTACGTTAATGAATGCCAAGAACTCCTAAATCGTTTAGAAAACCTCACCACATTCTGTTTCTGATACTTTTTGCCTTCATTAGAATTCACTTTGATAAACTGCAAAGGAGAATAACAGTATATTTTGCCCTCTTTTATATATTGTTTATGCTTCCTCCTTCCCCTCACTTACTCTCTCTGCTGCTTGACCAAGCTGTCACAAGGGTACTCGGTGCTGCTGCCAGGCTGAGCCATCGGCGCCTCTCCACTGCCTTGCTCTCCGCCTTCCAGGCCTGGTACGTTCACCAGGAGGTAGAGCGGTATGACTTCCCCCCACTGAGTGGATCTCCACCATCTTTCCCAGGGCTAACTTCTGGAAACAGGAGCTGGCCATCGCAGCAGGTTTGGCGGCTGCAGGCATGAAGAACTGAATGTGATTGGGACCTGTGGCTTCTTTTGTGGCCGCAGCGACTCTACTGGGGAGAGAACTGTATCTGGCAGCGAGTCTTCTTGAGATCTTGTGTTGGGGGCTTGTGCTGCCTCCTGTCTGACCTCTGTGAGCTGTTGCTGGGCACCATTCAAGCTCTGTTTAAGATCGTCTTTGTCTTCCTCTGGATGCCCGTGCTGGACCACATAGGGCCCTGCTCGACCACGTAGGGCCCTGCTGAGCATCATCCTCTCCAGCTTCCTGGCAGCCAGCCTGCTTGGCTCTTCCATGTACCACATTGCCGCCTTCAAGTGGTACCACCTTCAGCCCATTCACCTGTTCTTCTTTGCTGTTCTCGTCGTCTTCTCTCTTCATGTTCACGTTCTGCCCCAGCCTGGGCCAGGCCCGTCTGGTGGAGTCCCTCAGAGCCTCTCTCCTTATTGGCTTGGTCTGTGGGCTCCATTTTCCCAGCCTGAGCTTCCTGCTGAGAAAAGTGATCCTCGAGACAGAGCAGGCTGCGATGCTTAACTATCTGGATCCCCCTGCACTTACAGACCTGCCTGGGCATCTTTGTCCTCCACGTCAGCGACCAGCAGAGACTGACACCCACATCGTGTTCAACATCTAACTGCTCTGCCCTCATGGTGATGGCCTTGCTAGCCGTAGTGGCTCTCTTCACTATGGTAAGGCACGACGAGGTATAGCGTGTGCCCCTCCTCCCCCGGTGGGGAGCCGCGTGCCCTGAGCGCTGAGGCTGTTCCACCAACAGGACCTCAGGATGGACCTGGCCTCACACCTCTTGAGAGTGTTCAGACCTTCAGGGACTTCATTTTGTGATGCTGTCCCACAGCTGCGCCAACAGTGCTTTGTGTCTGGGAGAACATTGCCTGGGTGGGGTGGGGGCGGGGATGGTGGATTGGGAAAGTTGCTTCTGTGTTAA
Source organism: Ochotona princeps (assembly GCF_030435755.1). Lineage (NCBI taxonomy): Eukaryota > Metazoa > Chordata > Mammalia > Lagomorpha > Ochotonidae > Ochotona > Ochotona princeps. The sequence continues at coordinate 19,335,409 of NC_080840.1, read as the reverse complement.
GTCCCTTGTTCCTTCCCGTTTGAAAAATAGAATTCTTGGCTGATAAACAAAATCAGATTTTTGAAGAAAAGGAAGTAGCTTTTCAAAATATTTCATAAGACTGAGGTATTTTGACAGATTTGGACCACTGAAGTACTTTTATTTTTACATTTCACATCAAATTTTGAGCTGAACTCTTTTATTGAGACTTCAATAGGCAACAGTCATAGAGAATTTTAGCTAGGAGCAGCAATATTTGAATATATGTGACCCTATGTTATGAATAAGTTCAGAATATTGTGCAAATTGACAAGCTGTTTATAATAAACATTCTAAAAATAATTATAAAATATATGAGGTTGGGACCTTTGTGATGGCACAGTAGCTTAAGGCTCCACCTGCTATGCTGGAATTTCATATGGTCGCCTGTTCAGGTCCCAGCTGCTCCACTTCCAATCATTGCTTATAACATGGAAGAGCATAACCCGGAGTTTTTCCTAGTTATCATTCACAAGGTTTAGCATGTAAAACAAAAACCAACTAGCCTGTGGATAGTAATCAAGAGATAACAACCAAAGAGACAGAGAAATAACAAAGATTTTGGAGTTAGTAGACAAGTTATTCAAACTGATTGCTATTAATGTGTCACTAATACAGAAGATGGGATGGTTCAAGAGGATTAAAAGCTGAAATATTTCAACATGACATAAAAAAAGACTCATATTGGCATTCAAGGTGATAAAAATAAGAACTCAAATATAAAATTCATCGGATAATGAAAGAATGCACTGGACATAGCAAAAGGTAGAGTTTGCAAATTAGAAAACTATTCAATAGAAAAAGATCCAAACTTAACAACCGAGAGAAAAAGATCCAGAAGTGTAAACAAGATACACAGGAGACAAATTCAAGTGGTCTCATACGCGTGTAATTGACACTCCAGATAGAAAGGACAAACTGTCCCATGTTCAAATAAAAGCTTATTATGGATTTTTCAAATCCCACAAGTTAAAAATATTCAGCAAGTACAGTCACGATTTTAAATAATAATAAATGAGAACCTCAAAATAATATAATTGGATTACCTCAATTCATCAAAAAAGAAAAGTATCAAATTTAGCTGTGGATGAGGTGCATATTAACTTCTGAGGAACAGTTACAAATGTGATAACAGACATTAGAAAAGGAAGTATAGGAATTTTTGAAACAAACAAAAAGAGAGAAAAGCTACCACTTTAGAAGTCTACACTCACAAAGTGCCTTTCGAAAAAAGTAATGAAGACAATGAAAGTGAAAAGCACCAAGTGTATCGAAAGACAAAACATGAAAGAAATTTGTCACCAGCAAAATTACATACCAGAAATTATTTCATCTGGATTCATATACATAAAGAAACAAAGGGGGAACCATCGAACAGGATAAAGCTGTATGTTAATCTGCAAGTGTATCAGATGAAGAATTTAATGAAATAATGAAGGGCTCCGTTGCTCCAAACTTCCCTACTACCAAAGCAAGGGAAACATAATGGAAATGTATCTGAAATAGTGAATTCCTTTTTCTATAAACCTTAAAGCATGTTTATTAATTATAGCCATTTTTTTCAAATAAGATGAAATATGTCAATGAAACTGACTCAATAGGACATATTGTGCATATGTTATACACATGAGAATCTAGGCTGTTAATTTCCAAGATTCATTTTAGCCATCTCAAGGGCTGTTAAATAATCAACATATCGTCACTCTAGAATTGTGATCTTAATTTTAGATTGAGACTAACGGAGGAAGAAATTCAATGTTCAATGTGTTTTCATTCAGCAAACCATAGCATCGATGTATGCCCAACAAGGGCAAAATGTCAGAAGTAGCTCTTTGGAATATAAATATAAGAGGCAGAAGACTAATTAGGGTTGAGCTTTAATCAGTTCTTAACTTCCTTGGAGAAAAGATACATCAAAGAAGATGAAGAGTTAAAGGCTATTACAGAATTTTCAATCTTCTATTCATGTATCATTTATTGATGATTGACTTTGTAACCGATCCTAGCTTAACTGCAAAAAAAAAAAAAATGTTGAGTCAACAAAGTCCACCTCAAGAATTTACTGTCTAATAGGAAAAGAAACACAAAATGAGTAAATGCAATGAAGTGTTGTAGGTGACATAATAGAAATCTAGAAGCTTACGGGAGAAAATAAGCAATTCATCCAGGGATGTGTCAGGAAAGTGTTCACAGGGGAAGTGACATGAGCTCTAAATTTTGAAAGATGAGAGCCATTTTCCAATGGCCGTGAAGCACAAAAGCATACCAGGAAGAAGAGGCAGAGAGAAAGAGTGTGGGTTAGAACAACAGTATTACTAATTTGGAAATAAATCTGACACTGTGTGAGGTGAAGCATGTTTAAAAGGGATTCTGGAGAAGCTCACAGAAGAGAGATTATTGAATGCTTTTCAAGCCATGGATAAGATATATTATTTTGATGGCCAAAAAAACTGCCATTACACAGTTCAAACCTTAAATAAAAGAAGTAGCCACGCTTGGTTAGAATTGTGTTAGTATGGTATCAGTGAGTCACATGTGGTTATTTAAATTAAAATGTAGTAAAATTAAAAACTCAGTCCCTTAGTTACACTAGCCAAATATGAAATAATAATAAAAGACCTGCAGCTAGCAGCTGTGGAATTTCACAGCACATTCAATCAGTAGCTTAAACATAAGTTAATCTTCCACTCAAAGGTCAGAACAGGAATTCCATCACAGAGGAGTTGCTTCAAAGATCACGGTGTTCAGACATCTAAACTGATCAAATCTGCAACTGCCACTTGCAACTTCCCTTCCTGAATCACCCTTCACATCAACACTCATTTGGAAGATTGGGGAAGGCTTTGGAGAGCCACTTTGAAAAACTTTTATGGACCGGAAGTTCAGGAGATCTGTGTCCTTTTCCTAAAATTTCATTAATAAATCTTAGTCTCTTGGAAACAGTAAGATTCAGAAATGAAGAACAAAAGGCAAACAGATGAAGAGAGGTCTACTATGTCAGTCACGTTATGGTAGCTCAGCGTCTTCCTTAATGAACCTTAACTCTTACACTGTGCGTTGTGATGGCTGGGATTGCCTTCACCTAGTGTTGCTTGTTCTGCTATGTGCTCCCAGGCTTGCCTGCTTTTTTTTTTTTTTTTAAGATTTATTTATTTTTCCTGGAAAGTCAGGTTTACAGAGAGAAGGGGGAGACAGAAAGAGATCTTCTGTCTGCTGGCTCACACCCCAACTGGCTCCAATGTCAGGAGCTGAGCTGACCTGAAACCAGGAACCAGGAGCCTCTTATGGGTCACCCACACAAGTACAAGGTCCTAAGGCTCTGTGCCATCCTCAACTGCTTTCCCAAACCACAACCAGGGAACTGGATGGAAAGTGGAACAGCCAGAACATGAGCCGTGGCCCATATGAAATCCCGGTGTGTGTAAGGCAAGGACTTTAGTCGTTAGGCTACCGCACTGGATCCAGACTTTCAATCTTAATGAGTAATTCCCTGTGTTACTTCACTGTCAACTACAGTAGTCATGATTGCTGCTGCTGCTGTGGTTTCCCCAGTCTCATGTTGTAACTTAGAGAAAATCAAAAATTCCTGAAAGAAAATAGACCTACAGATCTGTTGTGTAAGAATCCCAATTTCCACACTTTATTTGAATATTAAGAATATTAGAATAATATTATTCTAATATTAGAATAATTTGAAGTGAATTTTTATCTTCCCCTTTTCCTCTCTGTTCATAAGCTATTTTGCTTACTTTTGGGATTTCTGGAAATCAAATACCTGGATAATTTGTGGTATTGTTTTCTATCCATAATTATTACAAAAGACTGTTACAAATGATGATTTCTTTTTCTGGCCTGGTAACATTTGCTCTGTCTATAGCCATGGTAGAAGGATATTGTTTATGAATTAATTTTGGATTTTCCACATTGCTTATATATAGAATATTTGGAGGATTTTTGCTAAAACTGCCATTTAAATAACTGCTCAATTTGTGAAATGTTTCCCTAGAAGGAGATGACGTGAAATACTAACAATATCCAATTAATTTTTAAATACATATGTATGATTAATTTATTAATCAGACACTTATTGAGTATCTACAATATGCCAGTATGTGTTCCAAGCACTAAGGAGATAAGAGTGCACAACCCAGACAAGTCGCTCATTTACAGGATTGTAAATATCTAGGAAGGGTAAGAGGTTTCCATCAACAGAGTTTACTGGAAAACTCCAAACAAAATATTGCTATGCATGTAAGTGCTTTTAGCGTTGGGTTTTGATGAGTATCACATAGATTTTATACAAATCTATGGCTACATTTGGAAATTCATTTGAAGGAGAAAACACTGAATAAAAAGATAGATATTGGTATCCATGTATTCTTCAAATTAGAATCATTTTGATAACACGTATACATGCAAGTGAACAGAACTGATTTGTGCTGATCCATCACCAATTCATAGCTTAGAATGTTCAAATTCTTAACCATGATATGTCACAAACTCATGCTAAAAAGTGGTCAATCTAAATGCAGTTTGACTCAAAATCACAATCCTACTTAGAAGGCCAAAGCTGTATGTTGAAGTGTGTAACTAGTGACTATCTCAGTCAATTTCTACTGATTTACCAAAAAAACAAAACCAAACTAAACAAAAACTTAGAATGGGTAATTTATAAACTTTGGAAATTCAAAGCTAACAAGTCCAAAATTAAACATTTAATTCAGTTTGTGGTAAGGGTTTGCTCTCTGCTTCCAAGAAAGTTTCTTAATGTTCATGGTTCCACTGGCCAAAGTCCAAGAGTGTAAAGGGACAAGAGATACAGCTCTAATGCTCTAATTACCTTGTAAAAGCTTCTCATATCCAGATGTGAGAATGCAATGCAGTATGCATCTCTACTTCCAGATCAAAGATGGACTCCCAATGAAACTGCAAACTATGTCTTGACAATAGGGTGCTAGAGCTCTGCCATTGTCTATGCCCACAATGACAGACTTATGGCTGTTTGTGAAGAACTATATTATTGTAATAATGTAGGAGAACTCAGTGGGGGAGAGGGAATTTGGAGAGAGTAAGGAAAATCCCAGGACCTATGGAACTGTATCATAAAATAATAATATTAATAATAAATGATTAGCCAAAAAACTCCACCTGTTGTATTTGGAGTTAAGCTTGGAAGGAAGCACACAGGCACCGTAGCAGGAACACTTGCTCAAAATGCTGAAGAGCAGACACTGGATTATACCCTACCTCGCAGGTCTGCGCAGTTTTAAACCATCTTGGGAGTCCATGCACACGCAGCCCCAGAAACTCTTTCTACTTGACTGAAGATGCATGTCATGGTGTCAGCACTCTTTGCTTACCAAGTAAGTAAAGCCAGGGGGTTGTTTTTACATAATTACTATGAAAAATTCATACTGTAGCAAATAAAAATGTTTACACTGACTGCACATCTTCATCATCTAGATTCTACAACTATCATTTTACTGTACATATGCTATATATATGTGTGTGATATATTGAATCACGTATCAAATTATTCATCTTTCTATTCTATCCATCTTATTCTGATGGATTTTGAAGCAAATTCTAGACATTTGGATAATCTGCACATCTGTAGTCAGAGTGTAGTATTTGTGCATAGTTTTTAATAAATTTATCAAACAAAATATGAAATGCACAAATTTTAAGGATATGTTAATTAATTTTGGCAAATGAGTACGCCTGTGTTACCCAAACTAATGCATATAGGGAATTCCCCTCAGGCACCTTGCTAGACTCTCCAGTGCTGAAGGTGGACTAGTCTGAAGCCAGGAGCCAGGAACTTCATTTCACATGGGCACAGGGTTCCAAGCATTTGGCCCACCCGTCCTCTGCTACTTTCCCTGGTACAGTAGGAGTGAGCTAGACCAGGAGTGGAACAACCAGGACTTAAAACAGTGCCCATATGGCTTAGCCTACTATGCCCAGCACCAGATCATAATAGGTCATTATTCAAAGTGGTTGTAAACTTTTAGAATCTTACCAACAGTGTATAACTGCTGTTATATACCCTGCCTGCTACATATCCTCAGCAAAATTTGGTGATTCCAATCTTTTAAATTTTGTTCCTTCTGTTGAGTATACTGTAATACTTTACTATATTTTAATTTACACTTTACAAAATATTTATTTTGCTTACTTATTTGAAAGACATATTTACAGGGAGAAAAGAAGAGAAAAAATTTTACATCCACTGGTCCACTCCCAAATGGCTGCAATATCTAGGGCTGTGGATGACAGGTGTATTTGTATGGAACTGAATCAGAAATGAAGCAGCTGGGACTCACATGGGTACTTGTATGTGATGACAGCATTGCAGCAAGTGGTTTAAGACACTGTGCCACAACACTGGCTTTATTCTTTATTCTTGCATTCTGTGAGTTCTCTCCAGGCCTTTTGTCAAATAGATGTTTTGTGATTATTTTTTTCATCTTACTATTGTCATCTTACTATTGTCTTCCAATGTACAAAGTTTTTAAATTTTGTCTAATTTATTTATTTTTGCTCATAAAAAGAAAATACAGGTAGGGTAGTTCAAACACAATTCTAAGAATATAATTATAACTTCCTTCCTCTTTTCCTATCTATCCATCCTTTTTTTTCTTTCTTTCAGTTTTTGAGATAGCATATTTTAAATTTACATTACAGAAAAATTCTTAATGCTTCGCTAAAGAGTTCAACAAGTAAAAAGTAAAACCATCATAGCTTAGCAGAAATATAAATAAGCATTTTAAACAGTAATCAAGTGGTAAAAGTGTCATTTTCACTCAAATATAGTATATTTTTTAGAAATCATGACTCTCTAAAACTACAGTATCATATCATTCCTGCCAATGTGTTTGACAAGGATGTAAAATAAAGTTTGACAGCAAATTTTGTTTGCTTTTAATATTTTTGTAGTTTTAAATTTTGACTTTCACAAAAATGGGGAAAATTTATCTTTCTATGTTCAACTTATTCCAATTAACTTGATGTCCTCCACAGTTCATTTTTTTTTAACAGTTCAATAATATTTCAGTAGGGTATAATCCATCTTTGACTAAATTGTCTGTGGATAGAGTGTAGTAACAAGTATAGATTATCTCTTTAAATGCAGCTGTCTAGTTATGCTAATACTACTTATGAAATTTTCTTTCCCTACTAGATTACTTAGCAAGCATCCTCAAAAGATAAGTGACCACAAAAGTCTAGCTTAGACATTCTCTTCAGCTCTATTGGCCGGGGTAGGTTTTCACACCTGTGCTATGACATCTTCATGAAAGCTTAAAACTAAGACTATCAGCCAGCATAAAACTTACACATTTGCTGTCCGTTTTCGATTGTCCTTTGAATATTCTAGGTTGTTCCAACTTATATTTAAGATTCAAAATTAGCTTGAAAATTCTTGGCACTCCAATCAGAATTACAGTTTAATTTAATGCTATGTAAGTTTAAATACAGAAACTACTGTGTGTTACAATCAAGGAACGGAGTACACTTGTAAGTATCTATTTATTTAGATAGTTTTTCATTGTTTTCATAAGCACTTTGATAATTCTAAGCATAAAATTATTTTTGCTTAAACATTTCTTCCTAAACTGGTTGAAGTTCTTTTATAAATGATGCATACATATAAATCACAAGTACTTTAATCAACAATATAGTTTTTATATTGTTTAAGAAATTATCTCATTTTAAATGTGGTATACATAAATGATGGAATACTACCCAGTCATGAAAGAGAAAGGATTCCTGTCTTTTGAAGAGTTGGGGAGGTATAATTGGAAACCATTATGCTTAGTGAAATAAGCCAATACCAAAAGCCAAATATTATATATTTTCCTTAATCTGTGCTGCTTAATACACAGAGCTCAAAAAATGTGATGTGTAGATGCCAGAGTGACTTCCTGGCATATGACTTTGTTCCTACTCTTGAGTAACAGTATGTTTTTGGCTTTTTTGTTTGTCTGTTTTTCCATTTTTGGCACTTTGCTATTTTCTGATTACCATTTGGTGATATTGTTGCATGATGGAGTGTTAAAACTGAAAAATTTTAAAAAGGAATGTTCTATTATAAGACATTTATTGCTTATTATTCTGTCTTTAATGCTAAAACTAACTGAAAACTTAAAAATTTAACTTCCCAATTATTTTCTGCCTGTATATAAAACTATGACAGGTTTTAGACAGTCTCAGATTCTGTGTTCCTGCAGAACACACATACTAGCTCTGGAAGGTATGTGGTTATTTTCTTTGGATTTTCTAGTTAAGAAATTGTGTCACCTATACATATTACATTTATTCTTTGTTTCTAATTTAATGCCACATTTCCAGCTTCATTTGAGTTACTAAATCTCCCAGTACAATGAGGATCCGGAATTGAAATTGTGAATGTTATAAAACCTGATCTTGTTCCGAACCCTACAGTGAAGGTAAATATTTCAACATGAAGCACAATTTTAGCTGTGGAGTTTCATAAATGAACTTTTTCAAACAAAAGAAAATCCCTCTTTCCTAATTTGTTCTGAATCTTTGCAATGAATGAGTATAAAATTTTCTTAAGTGATTTTCCATATCTACTGATACTCACATATTTCTTTTTAAAAATTTATATAACATGGACAAATTACACATGTATTGCAATATAGATTTAGAAACTTAGTGATACTTCCCACCAAACCTTCCCACCTACCCTCAGTCCCCACAGACCATTATATTGTTTTATTTCATTGATATGAAAATTTTAAAAAATTATGCAAATACTGTATCCCTAATTTAAACTCTTCCTGGTGATAATATAATTTTACTGAATTCAATTTGTTATTTTTAAAGACTTTTATATTTTTATGAGGAAATTTGGTGTGTAAATTTATTTCACAAACTCTAATTTAAGATCAGGACAACTGTGCAGTCATAAAATGAAGTTCTTTTTCTATTATCATAAATATTTTTTGGTATATCTGGTTAAGCTGCCCCTTGCAATGCTGGCCTTCCATGTGGTTCCCAGTTCAAGAACTGGATGCTCCACTTCTAATCCAGCTCCTTGCTAACGACCCTGGAAAGAAGCAGGAGATGTCCCAAGTGCTTAAGCCCTTACAATCATGTGGGAAGAAGGTCCTGGCTCATGCTTTCAGCCTGTCCCAACCTTAGCTTTTGTGGTAAATTGAAAATGTACTAGAGACTATAAGATTTCTTTTGCTCTCTCCTCCCCTTCTCTCTCTCTTCTCTCTCTCTAATTCTGTCTTTCAAATGAAGAAATGATTCTTTAATAAAAATATTTTGTAAAATTAAAATTGCATCTTATCCTCCATAACTTTTATTTTCTTTTTTAATTAATTACATTGTATTATGTGACAGAGTTTCATAGGCTCTAGGATCCCCCCAACCCCTCCCCAGGACCGACACTGTGGCATAGGTTCTAACTGCAGTGTCAGCATCCCATATGGGCTTCATGTCCTGGTTGCTCCACTTCATTCCACCTCCCTTTTTATGGCTTGGAAAAGCAGCAGAGGCTGATTGGGGTTTTGGGGTCCATGCACCTGTGTGGGGGATCCAGAAGAAGCCCCTGGCTCTAGATCAGTTCAGCCCTAGCCATTCCAGCCATGCAGCCGTGTGAGGAGTGAACCGCTAGATAAAGTATCTCTCCCCCTTTTGCTTACTCTTTCTCTCTCTTTTTCCCTGTAACTCTTTCAAATAAAAATAAAATAAATCTTTTTAAAAAGCTTTAATGAAATTAAAATGTGAAGCTACTTTAGTAGACAGATTTTGAATAATACATTCAATTTCTCAAAAGTAAACCGAGAAAGCAATCTCATTTATAGCAGCATCAAACATTATAAGGTAACTCCAGAATAAACTTAACTAACGAGGCAAAAGACTTGTATGCTGATCGTTCTAATACTTTGATGAACTAAAGAGACATAAATAAATAAAAGCTATTGCATTAATCATAGATGAGAAAACTTTATGTGTTTAAAATGTCATAGTATCCAAATAAATATACAGATTTAATATGATTCAAATAAAATTGCTAATGGGATTTTTTTTCACAGAAATAGGAAAAACAACACAACAAAAGACACAGATTCCCCAAACAATCCTAAGAAATAAAAAAGGAGGAAGCCCCACACCTGTTGATTTCAAAACATATTTTGAAACTAATCTAAGCAGTATAGTTCTGGCGTAAATACAGTTCTATCAATGTAACAGAACAGAAATGTGTCCACACATACCTGACCAGATGAATGAACATTGTTGACCAGGGTGTCAGGAACACATAATGGTGAAATGACAGTATTTTAAATAAATAATGTTGTGAAAATTAGATATTCATATACTAAAGAATGAGCTTGGACTCTTTTTTAGGTTTATTTATCTTTTTATTTATTTGAATGGAAGAGTTAAAAAGAGAGAGAGAGTATCTTCTATCTGCAAGTTCACTGTGCATATGCCAAAAGGGCTGAACCAGGCCCAAGGCACACATCAGCAGGGAACTGGATTGGAAGTAGCAGCGGGACTCAAACTCAGCCTTCTGTTATGGGATATTGACCCTCCACGTAGCAATTCAGTCAGTCATTGGTGATCCAGGCATCCCTTATGGGAACTGCCTTGATTCCCAGTTGCTCCACTTCTGATCCAACTCCCTGCTATTCTGTAACCGACACTGTTCTGGAGCCTTCCACTGCCACAGTCCCCCACGCTTTAATCTCTTTAAGAAGCATCACTTTGATGTTTTTTTGCTATCACCATTTTCTTTATTTGGAAGTTTCTTTTGCTGTTCTCTCTTCAAACTATTTCCTCTATTTTGGCTTTCTGTTTTTCTGTCTCGGTCTCTATTTCCAAATCTTTGGTGCTAATTGTCCACCTGCATCAGCTGTTGACTGGTGAACATTTCACATCAAGAGATTGATGCGCAGTGAAGAAATGTCTTTATCAGGCGTGACAAACTGTGTCTGTGTGTATGTGTGTGTGTGTGTTAAATCAGAGGCGATCTATGATTACTACTCAGATTTAGAGTGATTGGGTCCTAGATAAGCTTCCATCATGCCCATCTATCATCTGAGGGTCACAGAGATGTGAGCATGATAAAAGGCCAGGATGAATTCTTGCTTCACCCACTGCTGTGATAGGGCAGTTCCTCCCCATCAGCTTCTAGGCTCGGGGAATCTAAAAATACCAGCTTTTAGACACGGAAAATTTATAACTAGTCCTCTCCAATTTCTTGCTTTAAACCCTGGCCCCACCTTCCATCACTGCAACCTCAGGCAGTCTCGCTGGCATCCAGAATTTGCCAAGTGGACTCTCCTGATGAATTGTACAGAAATCACTGGCTGTTAGGGTGGAACCTCAGTGCAATTTCGCTTTCTGGGAGGGCAAGAGAGAACATGTTGCTAAAGGAGGTACAGAGAAGACTTGGGTGACAAATTGGATGTAATGTTTACAGGGGAGCAACCAGTGTTTCCTTTAAATTGTACACAGCACATAGCACATTGCTGGAGATCTGAGAGAAGGAGGAGAGTTGGGGGAAGTGTGCCTTGCTTACCCAGAAACCCTTAAATAAAGCACACTATGTTGTTGCCTGCCTATGAGGACGTATGGAGAGTATAAATGAAAGGACTTGAATTATTTATGGAAACTGTTAATAGCAGGTCCAGTTGCTGAGGGAATAAGTTGATGTGGCCTCAGCTAGAGAGTCGACGGCCAAAGCTCCAACGTCTTTTTTTCACTTTCTGATAAATTCCAGGGATCTTTTCAACCTTCGCTTTTCAGTAATAGATCCTAAAGTTGTGCATGTTTAATGGGGCAGGAAAACCTGGCAACATCTCCAATAGAACTGAAACGAAGGCAGTTTACAAAGGAGAACTCAGGTGGGGTAGAGCGATTTTCCAGATTGAAAGTAGGAAAAAATGAGGGGCCCAGGGACTTTTGTTCAAAACACATCAAATTATTTTACCTATATGCTTTGTGTCACAGCTGTGCTATCATCCCACATTATATTTACATCCCTGGAACAAATGAGGGAAAGAAAACAGGCTTTCTCAAGCAGAGGACAATTCCTCCTTCAGACATTTTTTTGTCTCTAAAATGGAAATAAAATCCCAAACATGAGGGCTGCTCTTAAGGTCCTTGCAGGGATGGGTTGAAAGTATAAAACTGTAACAAACAAGAAAACTATCTAGCGACGTATAACACTGTGTCAGAGACATGCTTGAAAAATACAAATATGATCAATTCAAGGATTCTTGTTTCTGTGTGAATGCAGCTGATAGTTGAGGTACTTTATCACGGCCCAGGCAAACCGAGCAAAGCATGATCTGGCTCAACCCCCCAGCTCCTCCTAGTGCCTTGCTGTCTAGCCACTCTGGCCCTTCCCCAGTTTGCTGAAGCACAGGAAGGTCTTCTCTCTTTTCAGCCACCTAACCCACCACATTGCCCTGCCAGGAAGTCGTTGATAGTCATTTAATTTCAGTACCTTACTTTCTAGATTCCACCCAACTCTTATTTTACTCAAGGGCCTTGTTATTTTCAGCATTCAATTTTTCAGAATGTCAAAAATTTCAAAAGCACACACCTAGGCATCGTAGCAGAAACACCTATATCACTATTTTATGCCACTGTTTCTGACTGAAAAAGAACAAAGAGTCTTGTTTGTTCAAAGTGTTGGGAAACTTTGGACGGTAATAACAATATGTATTGCTTCAACGTTCAAGCTGGCTGTGATCGAGTCAAGTGGGAACTTGGGTTTTCTTGCTATAAATGAATGCACAATGTTTCCCCGGTCAGCAGGCAACATTTACCAGCTACCTCCATCTACATTCAGGGGTCCTTGCTACCCCTTCCCTACATGGAGTACTTAACTCTGTTGTAATTACAAACCTTTTCCTGAAAACTTCCTAGGCCTCATATCCCAGAGACCTGGAGATGAAGTCCCATTCTATGTTTCTTCCTCAAACTGTGGAGGATTTTATGAAAAAACTTTCCTAGTGATACATACACATATCTATACATGATAAACACACACACACACACACACACATCCTACAGAGGTATGCAGATTAGGCCCTATCATAACCTTGTCTTACAGGCTTATCTATGCATAGACATCTGTTCATTTGAAGAAGTTTGTTGTTTCTCTCACTATTGAGCCAAATTACCCAAGGGTAGGCTCATACCAGTTTATGCAAATATCACATAAAAACCCAACTATCATGCTTGAGTTTCCTCAAGAAGATAATCTCCTTCACAACTATTACTTCTTATACACATATAAACGTGAATTTTAATACAGAAAAAAGTCCTGATTTTCACACAGCAATAGAAGAGGGGGAAAAACCTCCAGAAAACCGACTTCAAGTTGCAATAGTCATTTTTCCCTCTACGTGTATTACCTTGAAGACAATTACTGAGTCTCTGAAGTGTAATTTCTTCATCTCAAATGTGAGATAATGGCCATGCCACACGTTCCCTCTGTCTACTCACCAGCAGGTGGCCACCTCTGACATTTATTTCCCTTAGTAATAAATTCAATTGGGCTGTGAATGCATATTCTGTTCCCCCTATGTTGTATGCATCTTTCCCAGTATTTGGTGCTGCATTTATAGGAAGGGTGCAACACATTGATGTTTTTGCCCAAGCTAACTACCTCTACATGCTCTAGGTAACAGCCAAGAGCCATGATTTCCTTTCTCTCTCTCTCTCTCTTTTTTTTTTTTTTTTTTTCTGAATTCTTCTCCTTTCTCTGGCAAACAGGAGCAGGGCTACAGGGTGACCGTCAATGCACGAACCCTGTGGACTTCTCCACCCCTTAAGAGAGCACCCAACCCAGCAGTTGTTCTCACACAGCTGAATCTTTGCCCACCTCAACTCTTCTTTTTTATAGACTCCATTTCTTGTTTCAAGAAAGAGACCATGAAAGCATGTGACCTTGACTAACCTGGTGGGGGACTGCGAACTCATGGCCAACAATACTCTTTGGTAGGTTTCAAGATGAATACTGGTACCAACCACCCACTCATCTTTGATGACACCTTCTTCTTCTATCATTTTTGTGGGCAAGCTTGTCCTATGCAGCCAAATCTCCGCACACTTTCTCTTTCCTACAATCTCCATATTCCCTTTTTTGGAAGGAGAATATGAATGCGTGTGTGACCTAGGCTATCCTGATTGGGACTGCAAATTACTGGCCAAGACTACTCTTTGGAGGGATTTAAAATTCCCCAAATAAATATCAGCACCATTCACCACACTGGGTATTCTAACATCATCCTTTGTTTTCCTTTCCATCGTTTCCGACCAAATGCCTCTCCTCAGTGGAGGGAGGGTTAATCTCCTAGGCCACCCTCAGATGGTGTTTGGATAGATATAAGAGATACCTCTCCAGTACTCCCCAGATGAGATGAGAGAAATCTCTAGATGAGTTAAGAGCTACCTTGGTCCTTTACCATCTGACCATTTGTGCACTTTTCTCATGTATTTCATGAGGAATTCAGAGCCCAAGCTTTTTGCTGTATCTCACCGCTACATGTAGCACTGGACTGGATTCTTAGCCTATTGGTCTGGTAAATGAAGGCTGTATCACCCCAACCTCACGGGCTGATGCTCACCTCCCTTTTTAGGGACTGGATTGCCTAGTCAGTTTCCTCTTTCCTTTATCTCTGGGAGTTGTGGAAAATGCTCATCTGCCAAAATGTGAAACTGGGAGGCAGCAGTAAGCTTGGGGGCTCTCACTCTTTCCTCTAAGAGGAATCAGAACTTCAGGTTCTTGTTTGCGATGACTGTTTCTCAAGAGATGCCTTGTGAACAAACTTCCTTCCCTCGGGCCATATTTTGCTTAACCCATGGGGTCAGAATCTCTTACCTTTCATCTGACTCTCCTCTAGCCTGTTTAAAACCTTGTACAAGTTGTGCCCAAGCAAGGAGATTAAGCCAAAGCAATTAATTTTCTTCTGCACAAAAGTTTGCTCTTAATATAAATGGGACAATGATTGTAAATCAGACTGGATTTGGCATTTTTAATCTGGAAATTCTCTCTGACTTTGAAAACTTTACAAAGAGACATTGCAAATGATCAGGCGTGCCTCTACATTCAGACGTTTGTGCTTGTTGGAAGTCAGCTTCCCTCACTCCAAGGACAGAGGAGAGTCAGGACAGAGGAGAGTCAGGACAGAGGAGAGGCAGGACAGAGGAGATTTTTCTTAAGCCCAACACTTTGCCTTCTTCCTCTCTTTCTCCTCCCTCGGGGATGCCACCTCAGAAACTAGACCCTCTGCTTACTGTCCAGCACCCTCTCTGTCTCTTCTTCCCCTTCTCCTTAGCAGCAGTCACAACTGTTTCTCCAGTACCTCCCTGTCTCATCTTTTGTGATTATTCCTCCTGTGAAAATCAAGTTGAGCCAAGTGACAATCTCTGCCGCTACAAGGATAAAGGCATCCCAGTGACATGGTACATGCTTGCAATGAAGGAATCATGACTGGATATGAACTGTGCTACTGCAACAATGTGGAGGAATTCAACATGGGGGGAGGGCATGGGAAGGGGCAGGGGGAATTCCAGAACCTATGAAACTGTCATAAAATGAAATAAAAATAAATAGTTTTCTCTAAAGTATATTATACAGATAATAAGTACGAATAACTTGGCCCTCCCCAAACCCCTCATTCTACTTCTCAAGTAAATAAATCACTCTTTCAAATAAACAAAGTATTATTCTTAAAAAAAAGAAATTGACCAACACACCTAAAACCAATTAATTCTTCATAACCGAGCTACCAACATTCCCTAGAGACAGGATAGTCAATGGGATCCCTGAATGAAAAAGCATGAAATGAAAAAGCATACTCCCTATACAAAAATCAACTCACATTGACTCAAGGATCTAAATATAAGACTTACAGCCATCAGAATAGTAAAGAAAACATAGGAGAAACTGTGCAACACATTGGGCTAGATGAAAACCTCTTGTAAAGGACCCCAGGCAATAAGGCAAAAATAGAAAAATCGGGTTACATCAAGCTAAGAAGTCTTGGCCTGGCAAGGGAAACATATCAAGGAGCCTACTGACAGAATAGGAGAAAATATGTGCACGTTATACAACTGATAAATAATTAATATTCACAGGCTCAAGAAACTCAGAAACAACAAAACAAGCAATCGAAATAAGAAATGGGTTAAGGATACAAATAGGCCTCTTTGAAAGAATAAAAATAGAAAATCCAACAAACTCATGAAAAAATGCTCAAGATCAGTAGCCATCAAGGAAACATAAATCAAAACCACAGTGAAAAGTTTCACTGCACCCCAGTTAGTATAGAAATTATCCAAATATCAAAACATAAGAAATGCTGGAGAGTATGTGGGGAATAAGGTATCCTTATAAACTGTCATTGGTAATGTGAACATACTGGAAGACAGTATGGATATTCCTGGAAAATTTGAAAATAGATCTACCATAGGACCTCACTATTCCACTCATGAGAATTTACCTAAACAAAATGAATTCTGCATATACAAGAGTTTATCCGAACCCCTATGTTTATAACAGTTCAACTCACATTGGCTAGGATATAAAACCAAGCCAGATGTCCAGACACTGAAAACTGGATAAAGAAAATATGGTGTATTTACCATTGTGGTGAAGTACTGCTTAGTCATTAAGAATAAAATTCAGTCTCTCACAACATGTGCACAATGTATTTACACAGAAGCTGGGCTCCAAACATTCTTAAAAATCATGTTTTTTAGTGTCATCCATATCTATACTGTAGTTTCTGACATGTATTTGAGCAGAGTCTAAAACACAAGGAGCCCACATTGTAGTGCAGACAGTTGGGACATCGCTAGTGATCTCCACACCCTTTATTAAGATACCAGATTGAGTCTTGGCCACTCAACCTAGCTCCCTGCTAATGCGTCTGGGAGGTAACAGAGGGTGGATCAACTTTTTAAGTCCCTGCCAGCCAAAATATAATTCTGGTTTTTCATGTTTGGCCTGTTCCAGCCCTGTCTGTTGTGACCATTTACATAATAGCCAATGATACAAAAATTTCTCTCTCTTTCTCTGGTAGATGAAAAAGAAAAACTTAAGTCTGAGACAAACAAGCAAAGCTCTTCCTTTCATACACATATTAAAGAAAATCCTAAACACTTCAATAAGCTATGATGCCAGAAAATATTTTCCTTCCCTCATCTCTGTTTCTCTCACGCAAACTGTGATCTGCGACATGAGACAAATGAGCTTCTCCAAAAGTTATTACAGATATTATCTTGCTCTACTTTTCCTGGTTGTACAGATCCATTTAGAGGGGAAAAAATACTCCGCATCTTCACCAACAGAATCTGGATAAAATAGCCACAGGTACCAAAACAAGCATGTGTGAACACCTGGCCTGCATTGTATGTTGTTTTCCTTGGTGTTTATGGGTTTAATCAGGCACACATAAATTTCACTTTTCCCGCTTACCACACATTATTCTATTTGTCTCAAATTAAGGAGTGTTATAGCTGTTAGTCTCTGTCTTTTGAAGCTCTTGCTTGTACAATCAACCGTCCTAGTGCTCACCTTTTAATACCTCCTCCCAATTGCCTTGTTGGAAACAGGTCCAAAAGGGGCTCATTTTATAAATAATTCTCTATGCTGTCTTACATGAGGGTATGTTTCCATTGTGTCAAATTCATTTAAATATATCAGCCTCTGAAGAGTGTAAAACTACTAACACCATATATACAGGTGGTGATTCTTCCCAATGGGCCCAATCAGCAGGTTTCAATGATCTTGGGTACAGACCACTTTGGAAGTGATATGATCTATATTGTTAGCTTTAATGGTCTTCACAGGTGCTTCGATAAGACCTTGTCTCTGTGTTTTAGATAGAAATGGCTGGCATAAGAATGAATTGTTTGAGGCCCAGCGCAACAATCCAGTGGCTAAAGTCTTTGCCTTGCATGTGTTGGGATGCATATGGGTGTCATTTCCTGTCCTGGCTACTCTACTTCCCTTCCAGCTCCCTGCTTGTGACATGAGAAAGCAGTCAAGGATGGCCCAAAGCCTTGGGACCATGCACCCATGTGGGAGACCTGGAGGAGGCTCCTGGTTCCTTGCTGAGCTCTGGTCATTGAGGTCACTTGAGGAGTGAACCAGCAGATAGAAGATCTGTCTGTCTCTCCTTCTCTTTAAATCTGACTTTCCAATAAAACAAATAAATCTTTTTTTTTTTTAAGAATGGGGGTGGTAACTTGTTTGTTCAAACTCCATCTCAAAAATTTTCTGGATCAACAGAAAATTGTCCTAGATACACAGTATACTGCACAACACATAAACACGCATACACAGTCACAAGTATTTAATGTTTACACATTACAGTAAAAACTCTTGAGCATTCATGTCGTATAATAGAGATATGCCTAACTATAAGAAGCTGTTTCATTTCATTGCAATGTCATATTTGGTTATAGAATATCAGACAAATGACTGTTCTGTAAAGGACAATAGCATGTTAAAGAGAATTCCAAATGATATTATGGATAAAAAGCACTGCAGAAGGGTCACATGGCATATCATCCAGACAGTAGACTTACACACTAACAAGGGAGAATTAGAATAAAGCAGAGGCCAAGTATTACTTAAGATACTTAGATCATGTGGTCAAAAATAAGGAAGGAAAGCCTCATAGTGCCCACCAGGCTTGATAAAATATAATTTGGATAGAACTAATAGTAAGATTTAGAACCTAATAAGCATTTGTTATAAAGTATATATTTAACTGAAAAATCTGATCATGCAAGGAAGATAATGTGTTTGGTGATTCTGTTGTCTATAAATTTATAAGCAGAACTCTCACTGAACTCTGGGCTTACCCTCAAACCATGTGAGGTTGGTAATAAAACTAACTCTTGTACACACAATAAATATACAGATGAGTGTGCTGTAAAGACACAGGATATTCTCACATAGGACTGCATCACATAAAATTTAGCCAGGAAATCCTTCCTAAAGACCTGCATGAACCAGGAATCCTGTTGAACTCTAGAATAGAGAAACCTATTGGCACACAATCAAAGGAGTTGTAGTTAAAGCAGGGGAGAGAGTCTTTAGAACAATACATCATATGTTGACGAAATTACCCTGGAAGAGACTCTTCTTTGCAGATACCCAAATCTAGGAACAGTTGATCTATATTAAAAAAGGAGACAGAACTCTAAATTCAGATGTCAAGGCAACAAGCCTTGCCTCTTCTAAAACTAATTATGAAATACTTCATGTAAGTGAAGCATCAGCAGAGAACTTTAAAATATTCTACTTTCCTAAATAATCTGCATCGCTCTGCTGTAATATTTACTCTCTAAAAAACTTGAAGTTGGGGTGGAATAGCTGTGAATATTTTCATTTTTATGAAGACTTGAATGAAGGAGGTTGGGCATTAAATGCATATACGAGGAAATTCCAGCATGTAAAGAACTGAAATTAATCCAGTATCCTTTGTATGTCCAATGGACACGACTGTGGTCACCAAAGGACAAGGAAGAGAACACGTTTTATTCCTTGAATGCCTTTTTGATTTCTGACTCTGCTTTATGTAAGTTAAGAAGAACAAACAAGATGGGTGTTCGACATGGTAGTTAAGAGAGATTGGGGTGCCTGCATTCCATGCCTGAGTTGCTAAAATCAAGCCAAAACTCCACTCTGAACTGCAGCTTCTAATTCAGATTCTGGGAAGAAGCAGTGATAGTTCAGGCAGATTCCTGCAACTGACATGAGATTGAGGTTCCAGCTCTCATCTTCAGGCTGTCTTAGCTCCAACTACTTATAAGTATTTGGAAAGTAAAACAGTAGAAAATGAGAGTCTCTCTCTCTCTCTCCATCTCTCTCTCTCTCTCTCTCTCTCTCTCTCTCTCTCTCTCTCTATATATATATATATATATATATATATATATATATATACATATACATATATCTCACTAAGTTTTCCTTTTAAATAAAATTAAATCAATCTTTAAAAAGAACAAAGACATAAATGACTAAATTGAAGCCAATAGACTTCTCTCTGTTCTTACAAATCTCCTGAGTTACAGAAGTCCTGCTGAACTGTTACCTTACTGTGAATGGTATTCAGCCTTATACAAGATTTCTCAAGTGCCTTCTCTTTTCATTTGCTTATGGAATGCCCACTTGAGTGTGCACACACACACACACACACACACACACATACACACCTCCAGAAGTTAGGGCCAACTTATGCTTGGAAGTTGTATGATGATATCTTTTTCTTTCTGTAGGTAAATCATTGTCATGGACTTATTTATCATGACATATCTGAGATTAGATTTTTCATTATTATTGAAATTTGTCATTTAAGAGATCAACATTCCCAAATCAAGTAGTATTCAAAAAGGGAAGAAATTCTTAGGCAAGTAATTGCTCCTTTCCATCATTAATGCAATGAAAATAATGCAATTACAGTGAACGAAGAAATCACCATCATAAATTCTTCTCTGCTGCTCACTTTTTCTGTGTTTAAAAATAAAAAATTGGCCTTTCAGAAAATGTTCTACACAGGATTATTTTGTGACTTCAAGCAAGTTTTCTTATTCGAAGTATACACTTTGCAAAGTTTCCCAAAGTTTAACAGAGCTACAAGATATACAAGCAGCTTAGAGAAAACCAAGATAGCATCTTCCCCTCCCGGCTAACCTTTTATTAAAAAACCACATACTTTATTCCAACATTCTGAACATATCCTAGACAACTTTGTGCATAGAAGTCCCAGAGCAGACATAAAAACCAGATGGGAAAGAGATTTACAAGAACTAATCTCAAAAGAATATTTGCAAGCAGAATGTCAACTCAACATTGATTTCAGCAATGTATTTTGATTTACAATACAGATGTCTTTTCAGAATTTTCATTTATCCTTATGTATGAACAAAGTGCAAGGAGGATATAGTCCCAGCTGCTCACTTCAAATGTTCTAGCCCTAAATGAAAAACAACAACATTTATTATTTACTTTTATCCCTTGGGATGTTCAAACTTTTTGGTAATTTTATAAGCAAATTGTTAAACTCAGAAGTTGCCCTGCACTTAGAAAGATCTTTTCATGGATCCAATCTTGTCACATCTCAAGGATCTTAACATAGAGAAAATAATTTCTTGTCATTCTGCTACTAAACAACAACAGTGTATGGAAATGTTTTATGGTGGAGGCATTGAGCACTATGCTAAGTACTAACAATAAAAAAGACACCTTCAAGTAATCCAATATACCCCTAAAAAGGGAATAAGAAAAATTCAATATATTGTAGAATGTTCAAAGAATTAATTGTGGGCCCGGCGGCGTGGCCTAGCGGCTAAAGTCCTCGCCTGGAAAGCCCCGGGATCCCATATGGGCGCCGGTTCTAATCCCGGCAGCTCCACTTCCCATCCAGCTCCCTGCCTGTGGCCTGGGAAAGCAGTTGAGGACGGCCCAACGCATTGGGACACTGCACCCGCGTGGGAGACCAGGAAGAGGTTCCAGGTTCCTGGCTTCGGATCGGCGAGCATCGACCCGTTGCGGCTCACTTGGGGAGTGAATCATCGGATGGAAGATCTTCCTCTCTGTCTCTTCTCCTCTGTGTATACCTGGCTGTAATAAAATGAATAAATCTTTAAAAAAAAAAAGAATTAATTGAATACTGAGAAGGAAGCACATGATTCTCCAATAGGAAAAATAGGAGAAGAAGGAAAAATGGATGTTGGCATGTAGCTGCTGGTAACTGTGTGAATATAATGAAAATTGAGGTTCTAATGATGTTTTGCTTTACACCTTGCGGTCATAAGGAAAAAATGCATTTTGAAATAATGAAATAACAGAGTGTGGGAAAACGTATACAGGGCCAATTATAAAGTGGATTGCCATTGAAAGCTATTTATTCCATCAAGAAGATCTGAAGTAAACCTCAGTAGTCATCAGCAAGATGTCTCTAATTTCTCCAGTGTTTAAGAAAAACATAATATTTAATGTCAACATTCTCCCGGGGAGCTTGATGTGTCAAGTACATGTACGCATAATGAGTAGCCTCATCTAAGACTTATCAACTTCCTACTGAGTTTGTGACCATGTCATGGTGAATAAGTATGCATTCATGTAGCTTTGTGATCACACAATCTGTTTTTGGAGCATTGTACACATCAATTGGCTTGTGGTGACTTTGTAGGTGTAACAGATGCAAAAGTACAAAAATGTCACTAGTCGTCCCAACCTATGATTAACTGGAAAGATTTTCTTAATTAAAAAATAAATCCACAATTAACCTTCCAAGATAAAGTTGTACTTTTTTCTCCTTATTTTCAAGTGAAACACAACAATTTAGGGGCGGGGGGGAAAGGTTTGTTTTGTTTTCTGTTTCATAGAATTGCTCTCTACTGGGATAAAATGTCATTTGGCTAACCACGTATCTCTATGAACCAGTATTTGCACATTTTTTGGGTCCGCAAAATGCCTGCAAAATAATAACATCAATGCCTAATGTATTGCTCATGCACAGATTTTAATAAAAGTTCAGCCCATCATTCTGAAAGCATCTACCTTGTTCCTCCTTCCTAGATACACTCCATCCCAATGGTTTCCATGGCTTGCAAAAACACTTTTATATCCATAATTTCATTTAATCTTTGAAACAATCCTTTAGGGTAGAAAAAGTATTAATAGGCACAGTTTTAGATAAGGGAACATTTTCAAAATGCTTATGTAACTTAATAAAGGTTACAGAACTAATAATGAATATTTACAACAGCGACCTCTAGACCTCACAAGAATGGCTGAACATGACCTGTTATAGCTTGTGCTAATTATGTGCTCTTATTTTATTGCAGTTCGTTAAAAATATGCAATCCAAGCATGATGAAAGGGGTCACCCAGGATGAGCCAGAATATTTGATTAGTCCAAATGCTCTAAAAATATCTTAAATATTCTAAGTTTTCCTTGTTTTTTTCCGGAAGTACAGCCCAAATTTGTAAATTTCTTCAAGAAAACAGAGTGACCCTGGTGCAGAGTTTGTGAGTTGTAAATTTTCAACTTTCCCTTGAAAGCAATAATTCATCAAAACGTGTGTTTGCTGAAAAATGGGGCTGAGACCTTGAAGGTATGCGATTAGCGTCAGTTTATACTTTGGGCTCCCAGGAAAAATCTTCTGTACAGTCAGCGTGCCCAAGAGTGACAGGAGGAGCTGCACAAGCTTTGCCTTCTCTGTCCAGTTCAGCCTCCTTTGATTGAAAAATGGACTTACAGGCATCTTTCTTAAAGGACATTATTCAGTGTTCTCCTGGTTGAATCTCTCAATATGAGGTGGGGCCGGCAAGTGGGAGTTGCTTGAATGAAGATAAATAGTGAGCAGAACAAGTTTTAAGGCTCACAGACCAGTGGAGGGAGCCCTTAACTCAAGTTCGAACTTGATCTTACAAGAAGCACTGCAAAGAATCTGGGAGAAAATTCCTGACTTTAATCCTTTACGTTTAAGAAATATTCAAATTGTACAAACCTATAAGTGTCTTCTATAGGCTTACATATTTGTATTATTTAGTTATTTATTTTAGTTCACTAAAATAAAAAGGAGATTTTTGTTGTTTTGTTGTTTGTTTTGTTGTTTTGTCCTTAGTTAAGGCTTATTTGGCAAACTGTGCTATCTTCCAAAATGTATTATGTAACTGATACATTAATTCTACAAATATTTGTTATTGCAAGGGAACTAAAGAATTAATGCAATTGCGCTGGTTTTGAAAGCAAATTGGGTTTTAAAGGTTCTACTCCGATTTAGACCGTATTCCTTATTCTGAGTAACAGTGTTACCACTGTCAAATCGAATGTTTAAGGTATGTTTAAAAGCAATTTCACTGCTTCTTCTGTTAGGAAATATGTCAGTCTGTTGGAAGTCAGATGCTTTTAAGAGGTTCTGAAAGAGCTGAAAGTTATAAATAATGTTATTCCCCAGGGAACTCCAAGAGTCCTTTTCAGACAATGTAGTACTTACAATATGCAAGTAAAAGCTCATTTTTATGGAATCCTCCAAGACATGCAACTCAGTTACAATGGGTCTTTGTAGTAGTAAAAGCATTGATAGGAATGATTTTGCAAGTTTTCTGGAAGTACTAATGAAACAGACGCTCAGAGGCAAACTAACAAGTTTGGGGAGGGGGATGCAGAAAGAGGAGTCCGTCTGAATCAGGCAGAGACAACATGGAATGTGTTGTGCCCACAGTCCCCTTCTCTCAAAGACTGTCAGAGGTGAGATGGGAGAAGGACAAGAGACAATGTAAGAGGCTGAATTATCTTAACCCTTCGTGCATTCTGCACATGGGACTTTTTCAAAGCTTCTATAGAAACGCATGTTGAGTTATTCTGTAACAAAACAAAAATCAAAATGAAACTGACTGTTGTGCCTCCTGGAAGAGATGACCACACTCTTGAGCAAGCACAGAAGTTCCTTAATCTGATGCTGGCTCATTCACCTGCCTCTTTCCCTCTTTGCCCTACAGCTCCCTGTCCCAGGAGGAGTTGCCAACATTCTGACAGATCATATGCTGTCTATGTGGCAGAAATCTGGACCTGCCATAGACCCTGTTTCCACTCTAAGTCTTATTCAGATTGAAAATTTGCAAATCATCCTCTTTAAAAAGTGAGAGTAGTATTCCAAGGCTGGGAATGTGTTGCTACCTGACCCCAAAGAGGCCAGTCAGGCATTATACTTCATGCTTAGCGGAAGAAGGTGTTCACAAGATGATGCTGCTTACTTAGAAAAAAAATTATTTACCCTCAGGCCTTACACGCCTATAATCTTTAGAGAATGGCATATGTCAGAGTCTGCAAAGGATTTGATCCTATTGTGTAGAGGGTATGTCTGCCCTCCCAAGGCCTGCATTCTGCCTGATCAACAGGATTGCATGAAAACAACAGGCCAATGTGATGTTCTGTAAGATGTCTAGGAGTCCAGAGCTCTGTCTGACTAGCGCATGACAAGAACGAGAAGTTTGTCTTTTGGGTAAATGGTAAATGCAACAATTCTGTGTGAGATGGGTATTTGACATAATAATTGTGATACTGTCTGGGATGCTGGTATACCAACTTGGAATACCTGGGTTTGCATCATGGGTCTGCTCCCAATTCCACATTCCTGAAAAACGTCCACGCCGGGAAACAGTGGGTGGTGTCTCAAGCAGTAGTGAGACCCAGATGGAGTTACTAGCTCCTGGCTTCATTCTAGCTCGCTTGCTCGCTCTCTCTGCAACTCAAATAAATAAACAGAAAGTAAAATATAATAATTTGTGCCATGTAGATGAGAACTGTCCTGGATTCTCTTTTCAGATTGAAAAATAAAGCATATTCACTAAATTAATGGTTCCATATCATGTACATGAATATTTATTAATCAGCTATAGCAGCAAAATCACATCATGTAGTTAAAATTATTGCTATGGGGCCCAGCACGGTAGCCTAGCAGCTAACGTTGTCACCTTGAACACGCCGGTATCCGATATGGGCGCCGGTTCTAATCCCGGCAGCGCATTTCCCATCCAGCTCCCTGCTTGTGCGTATGGGAAACCTGGAAGAGCTTCTGGCTCCTGGCTTCAGATCGGCACAACTCCAGCTGTTGCAGTCACTTGTGGAGTGAATCATTGAATGGAAGATCTTCTCTGTCTCTCCTCCTTTTATATATCTGACTTTGCAATAGAAATCAACAAATCTTTAAAAAATGAATGCTATGACTTTGATTTTATGGTTTTCTAGGACTCATCCGACTTCTTTTTTTTATAGATTTATATATTTATTTAACAGGCATAGTTACATGGAGAAATAGAAGAGAGGAAGAGAGAAAGAGAGGGAAAGAATATCCTAGTCATTGACCCACTCTCCAAATGACCGCAACAACAGAGGTAGGCCAAAATGAAGCCAGTAGCCGGAAGCTTCTTCCAAATCTCCTATGTGAATGCAGGGGCCTGTGCACTTGAGCCATCTTTCCACTGCTTTCCCAAGTGCATTACCAAGCAGTTGAATAAAAGCAGTTGGGGCAAGAACTGATGCCAATGTAGGATGATGGTATCACCAGGATAAGTTTAACCCACCTATACCATAATACCAGCCCCTTATTTGGCTCTACTTGGAGAAAATGATATTACCCTAAGATATGGTATTGAGCACTAAACCAACACCTCCAAGATTTGTTCCTTAGTTATGATACTGGTTTTTTGTTTGTTTGTTTGTTTATTTTTGTTTTTAATCCTGGCCAAGGAAAAGGGAGGCGTTTCAGAATCTTCATTTTACTCTCTGAGTATGATAGTTATTAGCCTATAGGAGCAGGACAAAAATGTAAGACTTATTCCTAAAGTTTGGATGCTGATCCTAATTATAACTGCAGGAGTAGAGAGAATGACCATTGGGGTTAACTGCAGATCCATTGGAATCCTAATGGGTCAGAATTTGGACTGCACATACTTTGTTGCTTCTCTCCCTGATTATAAACCCCTTGAACAGAAGGGACACAGCAACACTTAAAAGCCGTAGGTATCAGTGTCAGCACAGATCCTATTCCCATTAGCTTACTTGTTCTCCAAGATATCACTTAAGTAAGCTGTTAGTTCATTGGGGAAAAAAAACTATAAGGATCTTAATTGTGCAAAACAACATCTTCTTCCTCAGGATCCTGCCCTCCTGAGTAGCAGGTTGCATTCTGAGATTCAAAATTTGGGCAAGGATTCCGTATCATCATTTCTTACTTTCTTTGGATTGAGTTGGCAGTCTAACAGTTCTGTTCAAAGAAATATCACATTCTTGTAACCAACTCTGTGGTTCCCTATAGGTTAGGACCCCTTGAAAATCACTCTGACATTGCTGTTTTTATGAAAATAATGAGCTCTCATGGATACTAGCATCAAAATCATTTTCCTGGCCTCTGTTTCTTTGTGGATGTATTACTCTCACTATTATTTGGGAATCCACTTCTATGATGGCTACTTCTACCTCCAAGTGGTATACAGGTTAGAGCTAACTCCTTTCCTAGGATATTAACTCCCATATTCCAAGAGTGGTCAGTCACAAAAAAAAGCTATTCAGGACCTTCCTTGCATGCACCAGGATCCCATATGGGTTCTAATCACAGCTGCTCCACTTCCCATCCTGCTCCCTGCCTGTGGCCTGGGAAAGCAGTAGAGGACGGCCCAAGGCATTGGGACCCTGCACTCATGTGGGAGACCTGGAAGAGGTTCCTGGATACTGGCTTTAGATGAGCTCAGCTCCAGCCGTTGTGGCGCCTTGGGGAGTGAAAGAATATTTTTCTCTGTGTATCTCCTTCTCTCTGTTACTCT
Source organism: Ochotona princeps (assembly GCF_030435755.1). Classification (NCBI taxonomy): domain Eukaryota; kingdom Metazoa; phylum Chordata; class Mammalia; order Lagomorpha; family Ochotonidae; genus Ochotona; species Ochotona princeps. Next base: position 19,308,045 of record NC_080840.1, on the reverse strand, counting down.
GACTTTCCCATAAGTAAGTAAATAATTCTTTTTTTTTTAAAAAAAGACTATTTGAAAATCAGTCTTAGGTTCAAACCCCTTTGATCAAGTATCCTCAGCCTCCAGCACCAAGGATTCATGCCAGTCCCTGCTAATTCATGGCTTAACCTTAGAGCGTCTTTAGAATGCAATCTGTTTCTTTTTATTGTTACCCCCTTTCTGGGTTGTTGAAGACCCAAAGGTGGAAAAGCAGTGAGAGCAGCTTCTGAGTTTGGAAATCTGCCTTGTTTTTTGGATTTTTAAGGAAGCAGTCACTCGCACTTAAAGGAGATGTGGACAATCTTTCATCAGGCAATCTGGAAACAAATATTGTGGGTTGAAGTCTGAACTCATGTCTCAGGATCGTAGGTTTTAGCAATGAGTCATGATTTTGACATAACAGATCTCTCTTATTTGAACATTTAATCCTATTTCCAGTTCAGCACTCTCTCAAGTGTTGTTTTTAGCCTTCAGGTCTTTCTAATTTTCTACCTCGTAAGCTAATGACTCCTTTACAAGTTAGCAGTGAGATTCACTGCAACTCAGTACAAACCATTCCATTGCTTTGATTTTTTTTAAACTAAGTTTCAGTATATTTTAAAAACTAAGCCATTGCATTGTTGAGTGCAAACTCCTCCACCAGGATAGCATCCCAGCACATCATGCATTAATATTTGAACCAGAGTACAGTCCTCGAATATCATCTTACTACTTTTACTAAGTGCCATTTTCCAGACTGGCAAGACAGAAGTCAACTTTGGGGCCTGTGAAATTTTTTGAAGAGCAGCTTCTTGAAAAGAAAACAAGCATTATCAGGCAGGTGGAGCCACTGGACTGTGAGACATATGTCATGGACTTCTACCAGCTCCAGAGGGTGCTCTTCAGGGAATTCCACATTGGATGGAAATAACCAGGTCCCCCTCGAAGCACTTAGTTTAGCTAGTGGCCCGAGACCACTGTGAGAATGGCAAGATTTTGACTCAAAGGCTGAGGTCAGGACAAAGTTAATAGTTATATACTGCCAGCTCACCATACCCTCTGCATTTGAGTGACTAAATGCCAGTAGGACCGGAAAACTACATACTTTTCATTTTTTTAATAGAGGACAAAACAGGTCATTGATGATTGGGATGTGCTTTGTTGCACAAAAATGAAAGCAGGTGATGGTGTCAGCTTGTCTTATTTATCACATACCACCAAAAGATTAATTCCCAAAGAAGGATTATTTACATGCCATAACATAACTGCTCCATATCACCTTGAAATCGCAGATTTTACAAAAGATAAACAAACAAAAAAGGAACTGTGCAATATCAAACATAATTGTATTACAAATTTTCACATTTTGGGTGATTTGGGCATTTCATTATTTTTTTGTTTTTATGCTTTATATTTTATTAGTATTTGTGTCTTTAAAACAGGTCTGATATGCAATGTGTTCAGTTTTTAAGACGAGTACAAAATGAAAAAAGGAAGATTCTAGGTCTGTATATAAGTTTGATATGTCTAGCAATGAAAAATTACAAATTTGAGTCATTTCACTGCACTAATGTAAAACAGACATACATGCACACACACCACAAGGTTTGTTTCATATTATAATGAAAGGTACTCATGAATAATTTTTAAATAAGCTAATAATCCAAGTGTTTTGTATTCTGTCTGTGGACACCAACTTGGACTGGTAGTGAAATTCAAAAGACACATCTACATATCAGATCCATATCATAAGTAAAAGGACTCATTGCTTAAAAGGAAGATTAAAATAGCTAAACAAATGAAGCAACAACAAACCCTAACATTCTGTTAAAGAGCTGAGGGGCAAAGTTTTTTAGTAGTAGAACTCCTCAGAAAAATAAAGGTTAGGGGTTTTGCTTCTTTGCTATTTTGTGATAAAAGTAGAAATTCAGGGACAGCTATACTCAGGGTGATTTCTAAACAGAAGCAACTACAGTGTTTTAAGATGATTTAGGACCTTTCCCCCTGATTCTTTGTTAGCTAGCAAATAGTGTTCCTTCCTAACTACGTATGTTGAGATTCGGGATGAGATACAAACTATTAACTCAAATACTGGACTATGGCAACTATGAAGGGTTTATGATTATAATGAACAGTTGTCTAGTGAAAGGGACTTAAATAGACCCTGGAGAAGTATTTCACAATAAAATTAAAGTCTAAACTTGGAAAAATAAACTTGGAGAGATGCCATGGCAGATTTAGAGGCAGGAAAATTAAACTTGGTGAATTTCGAATTAATTTCACAGATGGTATCCAGTTCTGGTGTGGTTGGCAGGGTTCCAGGTTATATTGGAAACATAAAGAAAAAGAAAATCTGACTTCAGTTTTATCTGAAGACGAGAGATGCCGGATCCTTATAGCTGTGTATTTATATGTCTATGTGTAAGCATGTTTGAGCACATGAGTGCATGTGTTGTGTGTATCTAGTCAAAATGATATTAAAAATTAGCACAGGGAGAAGTAACACAGCCTGCTATTCTGCTGAGAAATAAATCTCCAAGATTTGTCAAGTGAAATAGCAAGTAAATATTTATTGGATCTGGTTCTAAGAATCTGCCAAATACATCTTGTAAATGACATTGAAACTAAACTTGATCTTCACTCAAGGGATATGATTATATCAAATTCCAGGAATATAGATATTATAGTTAAAGCTTTGATCCCACACTTCCTGTGTAGGAAAAGAAAAAAAATCACAGCTACCAGAGAAAATATATCAAGTATTTAATTGTAAATATTATGTTAATATAGATACATGAACTTTATATTATCCTAAAGAATTGAAGGATATTATGGTATCAACAATTCTGTACAGGGATATTATTCACCTTTTGATTCACTCTTGTTCCCTTGACACTGCTTTTTACAGAAGTTGGATCTAAGGTGATTTTGTGCCTCATAGTCCCCAGTACTTTAAAATTTGGCAGCTTCCATTTCATGTCATTGCAACCATACACAACCGTTCTCTAACATTTCTATAAAATATTCTATAAATTTTATAAATGTGATTTCTTAAAACTAAATTATTCTTGTGTTTTACATGTACTGTATTTACATATAAGTAAAGTATTGAATCACATTTGAAATAATACTACATTCTGCAATGTTTAGTTATCTTTTGATTGACTTTAACTTTCCAAGACTTTTTTCCCTTTATTTCCAAGCCAATAAATTTTTTCTACATAGAAAAAAAGTTTAAAGCTGTTGGACTAGTCTAGACACAAAGTTAATGTCTAAAACTGATGTTTGGTAACCAGTAATAATGCTGTGCTTGATATAAAACTAAGTTTTGTATTGTGGCTTTAAATATGTGGTATTACCTATTATGTATTTTCTTTGGCCTTGTCTTATACACTCTTCCCTTTATGTCCCTGTCCAAGTCATACTGACAGTCTTTTTGTTCTAAGGACCTACCATGTGTTTGGGGTGAGGGATTAGTAGCTTGAAAATATATGAGTACTGATGGGCTGTTTTCGTGATTTTCATAGGAAAGCCTTGAACATGCTTTGTAGGCAAATGAGTAGCTCTGGGGGAATAACACTCAGCAAAAGCACAAAGAGCCGCCATCTTGTTTGTTGCTGAATTTGTCATCTCTTGTGCTATAATAGCATGTAGGAGAAGACTATAAGTCACTTTGAAGGAAAACGTCTTGCAGCTGATCTCTATGACATAGGACAGTTTGATTTTCTATTGCTGCCAAAGTATATTCTCCCAAACTCTCTCACAAGGTTGTAGACAACATCTGGTTCCTCATAGGCTGATGGATGGGAGACTCCACTGCCAGACGCTTCTCTCAGTTTGTAAAGATTGGGACTTTCCACAGAGCCATTGATAAGGTATCAAGAAACAAAGACACTAAGAAAGTTGTGGATCTAAGGCAGTAACCAAACCCTATTATAATCAAAAGTTACATGTGACATCCCATCAGCTTTGCCATATTCTACTCGTTAGAAGTGAGTAGAGATGTCATTTATGAAGACGAGTTACACAAGGGTATAAACATCTGGAATCAGTGCAATGCTCATTGACAAACAGAAAATTCGCACATGCACGCAATCATTGGTCATTTGTTGAATAATATTTTTTAAAAGGAGATTACTTAGAATGTTCACCTCTTTCTGGACCAGTGAAGATAATAGTCCAAGAAGCTAATATTTAAAAACAATTGGAAATCCACTAGGAAGAGAAAAATAGTCTAAGATTTCATGCACAGATATCTAAGGGAATGTTTCTGAGACCCGACTGCAGCAAACTTGACAGATACATTGAGGGAAGTGATTGCAGATGTGTTTGACACAGACAGCTGCAGACTGTGGAGTTTCTCTCCTGTTGGGCTGAGCAGCTTAACCTCTCAGACTTGAGAAGAAGTTACCAGAAAGGAACCAACGAAAACCTTCTCTTAGATAAATAGCCCTGGTTGAATGAGAATGGGAAAAGTTAGGGACCAAGTAGATTATTTGGAGATGTTGTGGCAGCATAAACAAAGATGCAGTGTTCTGAAGTAAAAAAGCAAGCAAACACGCAAATAAAAAACAGTGACCATGAATACAGAGAAGTAGAGAAAAATTTAGCAGATATAAGAAAAGGTTGGCAGATTGAAATAAATTAAGCATAACTTCAAGATTTCTGGTATAAACAATTAAGCAGATATTGATAAGATGAATAAATGAGTGAAAGAAAATGAATTTCTTTTTGAGATGTGTTGAGTTTTGAGTCTCCCATAGAACATTACGGATATGATGAGGATAGGATTCATTTGATAGATACGAATAAAGGAGGAAATGTGGAGTGATTACTGGTTGAATGGAAGCAAGCAGTATCTAACTTAATTTTACAAATGTTTGCTGATGCTATATTCTTGGTAGCATCCTAAATGTGGTATCAAATGAGACCAAGGTACTAATCAAAAGAGACATTCTAAAGAAAAAAATAACACTTCTTAATTATCAGTAAATTCAGATTCATGGGTAGGCAGATCCATCCCATCTTTCAGAAGCTGGGTTTGATATTCAGATGTGTTTCTGACTTCGGCTTTTCTCTAGTGCAGACTTTGGGAGGCAGCACAGATGGTCAAGTGCCACCCACCTGAGACCTGGATGAGTTTCTTGCTCCCAGACTCAGTCCCACCAAAGTGCCATTGTAGGCACTTGTGGAGTGAACAAATGTGCAAGACTTCTCCATCTCTGTATGTGTCTCTCTCAAACATTAAAAACATTTTTTAAAATTTTAAAATATTCAGATTGCTCTCAAAATCAGTTCAGTGTTTCTAAGGTAAACATAGGCATCAAGGTGAACCTGAAGAAGAAAAACAGGGTCAAAACACACACACTGATGTCCCGGCGCAGTAGCCTAGCTGCTAAAGCCCCTGCCTTGCATGCGCCAGGATCCCATATGGGCACCAATTCTAATCCTGGCTGTTCCATTTAAAATTTTTTTTAAAGATTTTATTTATTTTTATTGCAAAGTCAGATATACAGAGAGGAGGAGAGACATAGAGGAAGATCTTCCATCCAATGACTCACTCCCCAAGTGACAGCAATGCCCGGTGCTGTGCCAATCCAAAACCAGGAGCCAGGAACTTCTTCCAGGTCTCCCACAGGGGTACAGGGTCCCAAGGCTTTGGGCCATCCTTGACTGCTTTCCCAGGCCACAAGCAGGGAGCTGGATGGGAAGTGGAGCTGCTGGGATTAGAACCGGCTCCCATATGAGATCCTGGTATGTTCAAGATGAGGACTTTAGCCACTAGGCCACCACGCCAGGCATGAAAAATACATAAAATCTTACACACACACTGAGCAACTGCTTTCAGCCATACTTGAGTCACTAATGCCATTCATTTCCTAGGCTGAACATTTTATTGGTACTTATTTTCTCTTGATTCAATCAGGAATATAGCCCATAATTTGGAAGCAGTTTTAGAGTGTTCAAGATAGACTTTCACATAAACCATCAATAAAATGTAGAAGCAACAAGACTCAATGAATTTCTTATGTATCAACCAAATTACTAGAATTAAGTTGACAATTCCATGCTTCAATGTTTACCACTTAAATCTTTGGACAGTTTGCAATTCAAGGCTTAGGTAATTAAGGTTTGTAGTTATTTATTCAAATTGTAATTTCACAATGCCATGACTGCGGGTCTCTCAAACATTTGCCATTTACCCACGTGGTGCTGAGTTTCATGTGTGTGTCTGTGTGCGTACATGAATCTATGCACATGCATTCATAACACAATCTTAAGATTTTCCCCCCAATTAATATATTCTGGGGGAAAGTATATGTGACACAGCTGTTTAGCTTCTATGTCAGTTTTGTGTATTCATTTGTCCCTAAATGTTTTCCTATTTCCTTTTTCATATACATTCAGAACTATGATAGTTGAGATACTAAACACCATCTATTTTTTTTAAACACCATCCATTTTACAAAAATTTATGCAGATGATACAGATTTCAATGTACTGTATGTACTTTAATCTCAATTTGAACAAAAGCTTTTAAATTCCTATGAGCATTTGACTTGTTAATACGCTGTCCTGATGCCTGTGTCCAGACATCACCAGCATAAACTTATGAGGGTTCTAACAATGAGTATAACAGAGGCAAAGAAGAACTGTGAAGTTGTTGGTGTTTCTTCAATTGTCATTACATATATGGAATTTCTCTACCCAGGAAGTGAAAGAAAGGATATATTTTCAACTGCATGGAAAGTAACACACCCCTCTGCTCTGCAAAAGAACAGTACAATTGCACGGATAGGGACAACCATTGCATGGCAGTGGAGTGGAAGGCAGGCAGGTCCCATAGTTTCACACTGTCTAAACCAGCTATTAAAATGTACATTTTCCCATATATTTAGATCCAAAATTTAATACATTTATTTAACTAGCATTACCTTTTCCTTTAATTACAGTTTCCTTGGCTTTTTGTAGAAATGTACTTTAAATGAGTTCTGATTCTTTATAAATACTTAAATTATCCTAGTACATATTTCTCATTTGTTAGATGCATTTAATTCGAATTCTACAAATGTAAGAGATTTTTATGAAGAAATGTGAACATACCAATAATAGAATTTATCAGTCCTGGACTGAGCCTTGGGAAAGTTTTCTTTATCAGTATGTATTTGGACTACAGCATAAGGCCTGACACTAAGATTCATTCAATATCCATGTTGATTTAAGTAAATAAATAATGAATGAACAAATGATTAGGCTGTGTAAATGAAATATTGATATATATTGAAAACAGGACAGTTGAGGAAGGGAGAATAGATAGGCAACCGAATTAGATCTACCTAGATGGATGTGAAAACAGGCAAAATTCAAGTCATTTAAGTGAGAAGCTATATTCAACTTTTTGTTTTAGAAATTTTGTTTATGTTTATTAGAAAGGCAGATATACAGAGAGGAGGAGAGAGATAGAGGAAGATCTTCCATCCAATGACTCACTCCCCAAGTGACCGCAATGACTGGAGCTGAGCCAATCCAGAGCCAGGAGCCAGGAACTTCTTCCAGGTCTCCCATAGGTGCAGGGTCCCAAGGCTTTGGGCCGTCTTTGACTGCTTTCCCAGGCCACAAGCAGAGAGCTGGATGGGAAGTGGAGCTGCTGGGATTAGAACCGGCTCCCATATGAGATCCTGGTATGTTCAAGCCAAGGGCTTTAGCTGCTCGGCTCTCGCACTGGGCCCTATATTCAACTTTTGAGTTATCCTTGCTAGTCTTCACTTGTGTTATAAAATTGATTAAATAGCAAGACAAGGTGGAAATAGTCAATTGTAATCATGATCCACAGCTTACAATGAAAGCCATGCAGAAATAAAAGCCAAACCCTTCTTGGTGATAGGCCCCCATATAAAATCTCTTTCTGTTGAATTTACAGGTTTCTAATTAAAAGCAAATTCCCAACTCTTAGAATGGTTTACTATTAACTTAATGGTTTACTATTAACTTCTCCCTCATAAGATCAGAACTTTAGGAGCAGTGTTTACTCTTTGTAGGGCCACAGAGAAATTCTTTAACTTCTTTAAGTCCTGCTTTATTCATCTGCATAATGACTAGGATGAAAATTGTACCAGGCACGAACACTGTGGCCCTATGGGTTGAACTGCTGCCTTGGGATGCCCGTAGTTTGAGTCCCAGCTACTCTTTTTTCAATGCAGCTTCCTGCTGATATGTCTGAGATGCGGCAGATGATAGCTCAAGGATTTGAGTCTGGTAATCCACGAACTTGACGGAGTTCATGAACCCCAGCTTTGTCCTGATCCAACCCCGGTCTTTGTGCATGTTTGGAGAGTGAGCCAGTGAACGGAAGATATTCATGTACTCTCTCTCTCTGTCTCTCTCTCTCCCTCTCTCTCTGTCTCTCTCCCTCTTTCAAATGAATAGTAAAGAAATATTTTTAAAAGAAATTAGTAACTACATAATGTTATTGGTAAAATCAATTTCATGAAAATACACTAAATAGTTTGCTGAATGCCAACAACTCTTAAATACTCCACAAATCCTTACTGCTTTAAAAATATCATTTCACTATTATATAAAGCTGCTAGACACCCCAGATTAAAAAGTAGGGAAGATATTCATTCCCTCAGTGAGCAGGTAATACCTCAGTCTCAGCAGATGGCAGTTGATTGATCTCAAGTACAATGAAGACTCTACTTAGAGACCCAGAAGAGCAATTCAACGCCTAAGCTGACATAAATTGGCCAAGGAATAATAGCATATGTCCCAAGGTTAAGTTGAAGAAAGTAGGCCGTAATACACAATCAACTTTCTACCCATGTAGCCCTATGTAAAGCAGCTCCAGCCTCATCTGTAGGGTCATGGTTGTCAGCCACAAAAATAATATGAACATTTTGTTTCTAAAATATTCAAATGTTTTAGTTCATTGGGTTGAAAACTACCTTCATCAGGATTTTCTCTTAATTTGCAACTCTCAAATTTGAGATTTTTTTCCCACCTATGATCACAAAGTCTAAGGAAAATGAAAAATAGTCCCAAATCTGAATGGATCAGTGCTTTTTAAACTAGTTTACTTGATTTTTAAGAACATTTGCCAAAGGTTTCCATTTCATTAGTTGCTTTCTAGAATCTGTCCTTTTTTCTGAATTTGGATAGTTCACTCATCATTGCGAAATGAGTTCAGTTTTCAGAAAACTTAAATTTATTCCTTTAAGTATCAAGACATTTTAGTTGAATTTTATTTGAATATTTTTTCCACCTCAAAAACAACATGGAAAATAATTTATCTGTTTGGCTATGTCAGGGGTATTGAGATTTTATTATTAGAAGTAATAAGATCAATAAATTTGAGTCAAAAATCCTAAAATTCACATGTTGCTCTGTAATCTTAGATTAATTAACTATTTTGAGATACCAATTTTCTCATCTATAAAATTGGTAACAATGACACATAACTCACAGGCTTGTGATGGTTGACAGAAATAATGTAAAAGATACAACTGAAATTCTTGATTTCCCATTACTAAGTGTTTACAGGTTAATATGCTCCTTGTTGATATTTATGCTACAGAAATATTCCATTTATAGCATTCTGTTGCCCAGTTGGGATGGGCACCACTGATAGGATCAAGTAGTGCAATGCAGTGAGCCGACCACAGAATTAGGAGATGCTAACCAGACTCAGGGTATAGATTCTTCCAAACAGCCCACTGTTGTTAACTTCTTGGCCTCCATATGCTCATCTTGAAAAAAGATTCTTCTCGGATTTTGATTTTTTTTCCAATAAAATCAATAATATTTATTACACTTTATATTATATACCAAAATAGTTCTAAAATTCTAAGTCTTTGTGGTATCTAACAGATGTTTTGAGAATCGGGAGGAAATCTGCATTTTCATCTATATCTCTGCCAATACAAGCAGATTTCCCTCTATTTTGTAAATGAATTGTCCGTCCTGCTACTGAAAGTTAACCCCTCTGCTGTGCACATAATTCCTGCTCCTCTCCTTCGTCTTGTTCAACAATCTTACTTCTTCCCCGGTATCATCCTATTTCCATCTTTATTAAATCAATCCTAGCCGTATACAAACATTTAATGGTTTCTCTCATTAAATAAAAAGATCTCTCAACTTTGATCCACCTGCAGTAACATCTTAGTTCTCAGCATCTTTTAGAGAAACATGAATTCCCAAAAGGTTCCCTACACTAACAATTTGCTATTACTTTATTTTAATTATTCTAGGATAATTTGCAACTAATATTTGATCCTTTTGAATAACACTATTAGAATGTGTCCCCATGATCATGGTCTCCTGTGGCCTCTACACTGTTGTCTGTTGCCTAATTTCACCTATTAATTTCTAGCTTCCTTCAAATATTTCAATTCAGGTTTCAGGACTACTCTTTTCTCCACTGCCTCCTGCAACTCCTGCGATTGGCTGATGTTCTATCTGCTGTTTTTGTTGTTTCTCCGTTCCTGGTTCCCTTCATGATACTCAGGAGATGGATAAGAATGTAAATCATACTTGGAATAGTAAATGTCCTCTATATTTCAGCAGTTCTTGAATTGTATCTCTAGCATAAATCTCACCCCAAACTTCTGGATTTCTGTATCCAGCTGACACTGTAATACCTCTATATAGATGTATGGAGAAATATAATACAGAGATAACGGGGTGTCAAATGGGTACTTCACACCCCACATGTAAAAATCATATTCTTAGTCTTGTCTCTAATATACACTGCTGACAGATCTCTCTATCTGAATTAATGACAACTGTATACTTCTGATAACCCACACAGCAGCTTTCAATTCATCCTTAACTTCTCTTGTTCTCTCACATTGCATTCAGTGGATCCCTTCAAATACAATATTAGAATGTCAGCATTACAGAGAGAAGGAGAGACCAAGAGAGAAAGATCTTCTTCCACTGGCTCACTTCCCATGAGTGACACACAAGGAGGGCTGTGCTCAAGAAAGCCATTGCACTGGCCCTAGCCTTCCAGATCTCTTATTTGAATTACTGCAATACCTTCAACTGCCTCACTCCTCTTACCTGAGTTCTCCACATCTACTCTACTCAGTAATTCTGCTGAAATGAAGTCAGACCATTCCTTTACTCTGCTCAAACCTACCCTCCATCCTCGTGTCTCTCTCAGAATAAATGCTTTCCACAGGTGGCATCCTTCCTCCACCTGCCTGCCAGACCCCTTCCTAAAGTGTTCAATCTCTGCTGCCCTACTTGAGAGACTTTAACATACTGCTATCTGCATAGGACCTCTGTGCTCACTGTTCCTTCAAGCTATTGGCCACATGAGACACTTAGCCAACTGTAAATGACTTTCAGGCTCTCTAGAACACTTTCAAATCAGACTCCAGAGTCCAATGCCTCATCTACAAGTACTTGCCCAACAATTACTGACCATGTGAGATCTCTTAGTCCCATTAAAATTGCACAGCTATCCTCTCCTTCATTTAATTTTCTCCATAGTAAATGTTTCATGTTACTGCTTATTAATTCCTTAATTGTTTATTATTCGTCTGTCTCACTCATCTCAGAAGTCATTCTTCCTTAATTTTTTCACTGTTTTGTCCCCAGGGCCTTGAAGAGCACTTGACAAATATTAGGTATGAAATACATGTTGAATAAATTAACACTGAAAGAATCATAAAAAGAAAAAAACAGTCATTTCAGGAATAATTCATCTTTTAAAATTATTAACATTAATCAAATATTAATAGTAATTTAATGTTAAGAATTTTTTTTACTGTGGCTGGAAAAGTATTCATGAACAGCAATAATAACAAAAAACAGATAATATGTTTTTAACCCTGAAAGGATTATCTCAGTAGGGAAACATATATATCATCTGATTTTGGTGTGTTTATCCATTTGTCCTCATCTATTGTGAAACAGAAGGTAAAAAAAAAAAAGAAAAGCTTCGTAAGTAAAATGAAACCATTGATCAGACAGAGAAGAGCTGCTAAGGTACAATTGGAAGTGCCAATAGATCTCTAAGTTCTATATGATTTTGAATAGTCATGGTTATTTCAATGGCTAAATTTATTTCACTAAATACTTTCCTGAGGCCTCCATTTATTTCAGGAACGCATTAATGGAAGGCTCTTGTGAGCAAATAACTGGAGTATACGTTTTTTAAAGGTTTATCTATTTTTATTAGAAAGTCAGATACACAGAGAGGAGGAGAGACAGAGATGAGAATCTTCTGTCCAAAGATTCACTCTGTAAGTGGCCGCAATGGCCAAAACTAAGCAGATCCAAAACCAGGGGCCAGGAGTCTCCTCCAGGTCTCCCATGTGAGTGTAGAGTCCCAAGGCTTTGGGCCATCTTTGAATGCTTTCCCAGGACACAAGCAGGGAGCTAGTTGGAAAACAGGACCGTTGGGATTCGAATTGGTGCCCATATGGGATCCTGACATGTGCAAGGTGAGGACTTTAACCACTAGGCTATAGTGCAGGCCCAAATACCTGGAGTATACTTATTGGTAAAAGAGAACAACCTAGTGAAATGAAGCCTTTGTTTCATAATGCAAAATAAAACTTCCCAATATTTGTGTGACATGAAAATATTTGTATAGATACAAATATTTCTTTGAAAAAACCACAGCCCCTTAAGTCATCATAAAGAATGTCAAACCACAATGATATGGAGAGATGCTAGCACAAACCCAAAGATTGGAAATTAAGAATGGTTAGGGACTTATATAAAAAAGAAGAAAATTTGTACCCAACACTATTACTGTTAAGCTATCACAATGTATCTACCTTTTCTATGATTCATTCCCTAACATGTGAAATAAAAATGAAAAGGGGAAAACTTTAGTCATTGTGAACATATAGATCAGTGATAAGGTATGTGTATGTAAAGCACTAAGTTCAATGTCTGGTGCACAGCAGATGTCTAATGATGGTGAGTATTAGAAATAAACAGAAATACTTGATATAATCCTTTATTGGTAATCCACTAAAAATAAAAATGTCAAGTCTGTGATGCTTAGAAAAACTTTGGTACTTTTGGTTTCTCTCCCAAGCTCCCCACTTTTGTTTATCTCCTCGATGTTTCAGTTACATTCACCAAGAAACAGAATTTTAATTTCTAATCCTTTTTCTAGTTCTACACAGACTACAAGAAGAAATACTATAGTAGAAAAATGTAGCGGTATTTTGTTGCTAGAGTAATAATGGAGCCTTCTTAAAAACCCATCCTCCCCATTATAACTGAAGAGCATAGAGAAGCTTTGAACCTGCAGACTTGGAAGAGTGAACAAAGGGAAGCAGACAGTGGGGTACGGAAAGTTGGACCAGCAGAAAGAATTGGGGTGGGTTTTGTGTTTCAGTTACTTTGGTTTAATGTTGGGCTGCCATTGAAGAGTCTCACAATGCCATGGGATGCTAAAAGTGTAAGAGAAGCTTTTCCACATTTCTGTTTGAGAAGCCAACGAATGGATTGCAGACTGCGACTAATTACCATTCAAGAATAAAGAAGGAGTCTCAGAAAGTAGGGAACCAGTGGAGAAGACGCCCTAGTTGTACACATGAAAACCAATAATGGCTCAGTTGAACCCTTAATCTTGAATGTGTACAACAGATTTAGACAACACAATAAAG